>NC_053023.1:108367912-108671669 GCF_003073215.2 Triticum urartu | reverse complement strand
GGCTTGAAGATGCGTGACAAATCTTCAGACTGCACACTGTCTTTAGGAGGTGCAATGGCCAGTGGCTTCGCCCGTGAGATTTTTGGCGCAGGGGCAGGCTTTGAAGCTTTTGGCTGCTTCAGTTTCTTTGGCTTCAGCGCTGCAGGCGCTTCATCTGATTCAGCGTCCTCTGTAGGCTCATTCACGGTTGTCCCTTGAACCACGATGTGAGTGATGAGACCTTCCAGGTTGTAGAAGGGCCCAACAAGATTGGGTTTAGCTTCGCGTGTCCCATCAGCACGGGGAGCAGAGGGACCAGGGTTGAAGTTTAATCCCAGAGACTTCTTGTTCTGCTTCGCTGAGTTCTGGGCAAACTGGAAGTTGCGCTTGAATAGATTGTCGTCACGACACCATAGTAGTGATGATGAGTGTGCATCTGCAGGCTGTGGCCCACGGACCATGCAAGGATAGAAGCCTTGTTCAATGGCTTCATCTCTGGACCTGGGTTGAAGATTTTTGTATAGGATGTCTCCCCATGGTCGCTTGATGGCATTCTTTTCAGCATATTGCTTTGTCACAAATCTGTACTTGAACCAGTGTTCTGCCCAATATCGCCGAATCCATTGGATTCGTGTCTTGCGCTGATTGTAATCCTCTTCAGGATCTGTCTTGTACAGTTCTGAGAGGTCATCGGGCAGATCTCTTGATGTTTCTCCTCGACGCTTTCTGCCACCCTTCCTTGCAGATTTCTCTAAAGCCATGAACTTTAAACTGAAAGGCTTCAAGACGTTCAAAGGCTTCAAAGGCTTTCGCTTGCTGGACAAACAGGAACTGGCTTCGGGAGAATTTATATGATGCTGTAAGAATTCTGCAAATGAATGCAGACTATGAGAACCAAGGGATTCTCCCACGGACATGTACCTGTGACAGCATTAAGGTGCGAGGGAAGGGGAAGAGGTCATATGCATTCTCAGAAGATTTTGAAGATAAATCAGTTTAGAAGACATTGACCTCATCGTGCGAAGACATTCACTCATAGGTAAGGAGTTGGTTCCAGATTTGTACGAATCCATGGATCAGTACAAGTGAGGAATCTAACTACTTTGTGAAGTACAAGTGAATATACTAGGCATATTATGAGATGCAGTATGAAAGAGATCCAACTTGTGTGAACAGAAACTGCTTGTGGTAGAAAGTGACGAAGCTATAGGATCAAAGGGGCCGTAAAAAGGAAGTTTTATTTACCACACAAGGAATTGCTAGACGGAGTGGAAGAGGAGGCCGAGCAGTTCGATCGTCCGTGCCCTAACTTGGCGACGGAAGACACCTACGGCGACGGCGGAGAGGACGATGTCCGCGGTCGGCGTGAAGACGGCGTCGGAGAGGTTGCAGCAGCGAAGCGCTTCGTCGCCGGCGTCGTCGAGAGCTAGCGGTGGCGCTAGGGTTCGTGCGAGAGTGGAAGAAGAGATAATGACTGTGGTGAGGCGTGTATTTATAGGGACAGGGGCGGCACAGCGTTATTACACAGGTGCCCCTGGCGATTCACATCTGAGGAACACGTGGTCATCATGCAGCATATCGGAGGTTGTTTCACGTCCCACGCACGCCTGGATTGTCGGGTGGTCGTTCCCACTTCTCCGGGTTTCAGGTGAAGGAATGAGCATTGAAAACAGACTCAATGTTTGTCTCTGTATTTTCTGCTGACAAGGATGCAGAGAAGACATTCGACAGTTTCAATAGAATGCATATGATTTGGAGAGATAGAGTTTGAGATAGAAAGCATAGATAGGTTAGGGTCCGATCACATTCACTTAGTTCAAAAGATTCAACAAGAAGACATAGCTATAAGTGAATGCTGTAGAGGACAGAACACTAGTATATATATATATATTCAACATAGTGAAGATAACCATGAAGGCATGTTGAGATTGAAGCCAAACCAAATGTGAAGACATGGCAAATGTAACGCCATGAGTGAAACACTTCAAACAGAACCTTTGGTGGTGGCGTTACCCACCGTATAGGAAGTATTAGACCCAGACACGGCGCACAATTATCGTGGCGCTCCGAAGTCAAATTCCACATTAATGTATTCACACTTAGAATGTATGTCTTCATTGATTGAAGATATGCTTTACTTCGTGTGTTGCACATCTAAGTCATCAATATGCATAAGTGTTAGGATGTGTGCCTGATCACAGGACATTTGAGGATTCCAAGATATTTAGCTCACACCGTAACTTGCAAAATCTCTTCTCATCCAAGGGCTTGGTGAAGATATCTGCCAATTGCTCTTCAGTGTTGACGTGTATGATATCAATATCTTCCTTCACAACATGATATCTGAGAAAGTGATGACGAATTTCAATGTGCTTTATCTTTGAGTGCTGAACTGGGTTGTTGGCTATCTTGATGGCGCTTTCGTTGTCACAGTAGAGTGGCACTTGCTTCAGATGAATGCCATAGTCCTTGAGTGTTTGCTTCATCCACAGAAGCTGAGCGCAGCAAGATCCAGCAGCAATGTATTCAGATTCAGCAGTGGAGAGAGATACACAGTCATGCTTCTCTGAAGACCAACATACAAGTGATTGTCCCAGAAAATGACATGTGCCTGATGTAGACTTGCGATCCACCTTGTCACCAGCATAATCAGCATCCGAGAATCCAACCAGATCAAACTCTGAGCCCTTTGGATACCATAATCCTAGAGTTGGGGTGTGAGCCAAATATCGAAGAATTCGCTTCACAGCTAAGTGATGCGACTCCTTTGGTGCCGCTTGGAATCGAGCACACATGCAAACACTAAGCATAATATCTGGCCTAGATGCACATAGATAAAGTAAAGAACCAATCATGGAGCGGTATACCTTTTGATCGAACTCTTTACCATTGTCGTCGGGACCCAGATGATGTTTGGCTGGCATTGGCATCGTGAAGCCTTTGCAGTCTTGCATACCGAACTTCTTTAGGCAATCTTTGAGATACTTCTCTTGAGATATGAAGATGTCGTTGCGTTGCTGTCGTATTTGAAGACCGAGGAAGAACTTCAGCTCTCCCATCATGGACATTTGATATTGCTCTTGCATCATATATCCAAACTCTTCACTGTACTTCTGATTGGTGCAGCCGAAGATAATGTCATCCACATATATTTGGCACACAAACAGTTCACCATCATATGTCTTCGTGAAGAGAGTGGGGTCGAGGGAACCAGGTATGAAGCCTTTGCTCTTCAGGAAGTATTTGAGTGTGTCATACCAAGCCCGAGGGGCTTGTTTGAGGCCATACAGTGCCTTGTTGAGCTTGTATACCATGTCAGGATGTTTTGGATCTTCAAAGCCAGGCGGTTGTGCAACATAACTTCTTCTTCAATCTTGCCATTGAGAAAAGCGCTCTTCACATCCATTTGATATAGAAGTATGTTATGATGATTTGCATAGGCCAGCAGTATGTGTATGGCTTCAAGTCGAGCCACAGGAGCAAATGTTTCATCGAAGTCAATGCCTTCCACTTGAGTACATCCTTGAGCAATTAGACGAGCTTTGTTTCTGACAACTTGACCATGCTCATCTTGCTTGTTGCAGTATATCCATTTGGTGCCAATTATGTTGTGCTTCCGAGGATCAGGACGCTTAACCAGTTCCCATACATTATTTAGCTCAAACTGTTGAAGCTCTTCTTGCATAGCTTGAATCCATTCAGGTTCCATGAAGGCTTCTTCAACTTTCTTGGGTTCTGTTATTGAGACGAATGCAAAGTGCCCACAGAAATTTGCCAGCTGAGTAGCCCTTGAACGAGTAAGCGGACTAGGTGCATTGATGCTATCAATTATTCTCTCAATCTGCACTTCATTGGCAACACGAGGATGTACAGGGCGAAGATTTTGCTCTTGCTGATCATTGTCATTGTTAGTGGGATTGTCTTCAGGCTGAGCATTGTCTTCAGGTTGATCAGGTGCAGAGATGATAAGTTCCTCTTCAGGTTGAGCTTCAGAGGGTATGATTTCTCCAGTTCCCATTAGCTTGATTGATTCGCTGGATGGAACTTCATTTAGCACATTTGGCAGGTGCTCTCTTTGTGAACCGTTAGTCTCATCAAATCGCACATCCACTGTTTCAACCACTTTATAATGAAAGAGATTGAAGACTCTGTAGGAGTGTGAATTCTTTCCATATCCAAGCATAAAACCCTCATGTGCTTTTGGTGCAAATTTTGAAGTGTGATGTGGATCCTTGATCCAGCACCTGGCGCCAAATACTCTGAAGTAACTGACATTTGGCTTCTTGCCAGTAAGGAGCTCATAAGATGTCTTATTCAGAAGCTTGTGAAGATAAACACAATTGATTGTATGGCATGCAGTATCAATGGCTTCAGGCCAGAATTTTCTTGGAGTCTTGTATTCATCAAGCATCGTTTGGGCCATCTCAATGAGTGTTCTGTTCTTGCGTTCGACGACGCCATTCTGCTATGGCATGTACGGAGCTGAGAATTCATGTGTGATGCCCAAAGTATCAAGATATGTATCAAGGCTAGTGTTCTTGAATTCAGTGCCATTGTCACTTCTGATGTGCTTTATCTTGGCGCCATAGTTGTTCATTGCTTGATTGGCGAAGCATCTGAAGACATCCTGCACTTCAGTCTTGTAGAGGATTATGTGCACCCAAGTATATCTAGAATAATCATCAACAATGACAAAGCCATAGAGACAAGCAGTAGTAGTAAGAGTTGAGTAATGAGTGGGACCGAAAAGATCCATGTGGAGTAGTTCGAAGGGTCGAGTAGTAGTCATGATTGTCTTCAAGGGATGTTTGGCCCTCGTCATCTTTCCTGCTTCACAGGCACCGCATAAGTGATCTTTCTTGAACTTGACGCCCTCGATGCCTATGACATGCTTCTTCTTTGCAAGGGTGTGGAGGTTCCTCATGCCAGCATGCCCTAGCCTCCGATGCCAGAGCCAGCATTCTGAAGCTTTTGCTAGAAGACATACGGCAAGCTGTGGTCCTACTGAGAAATCTACCACGTACAAATCATCTTTCCGATACCCTTTAAACACTAGAGACTTGTCAGATTCCATTAGAACAAGGCAACGATATTTTCCAAATATTACGATCATGTTCAAATCGCAAAGTATTGAGACAGACATTAAGTTGAAGCCAAGGGATTCAACAAGCATGACTTTATCCATGTGTTGATCCTTTGAGATTGCAACTCTACCTAGACCCAATACCTTACTTTTACCAGTGTCAGCAAATGTGATGTGACTCTTGTCAGATGGACATAAGGTTGAGTCCATAAGAAGGCTTCTTTTGCCAGTCATGTGATTGGTACACCCACTATCAATAATCCATTTTGAAGACGCTGGTGTCATACCCTACAGTGCAGTTAGGGGGATAGGCTTCACGAAGAGAATTGTGAAGCAAAAACATTTGATGAACCAGTGGGTTATGAAAGCTTAGATCCAGATTAGGACTAATAGGGAGAGTAGCAAGCGATTCAGGAACGAAGTACATAGTAAGACCATTCGGGCATTTGATCTTGCGCCCTAGAAGATGTTTAAGGTCCCCAGCAATAGCGTCAGACGATTTTGGTTTTCTGCTGGAGACCTTTCCCTGCAAAAGAGAGTTAAGCTTTCTTAGCCACCCACATCTTCAAGGGTGGCTTAGAAGCAATAAGTCCAAGTGCAGCGTCTGAGAACTTTGGCTTTGGAGCCCTAGCAAAAAGTCTTGCAGGCGGACAATAGTACTCATAAGAATAAGCAGAATAGTTCTTGGTCTTATGAACATGGCGGTTCGATGAACCACGCTCATATTCATAGGCCTGAGTGAACCGCGCTCATATTCATAGGCCTGAGTATGGTTTCCCTGCAAAACATTTGCGTTAGTGCGACTCAGGTGAGTCCTCTGTCTGTATGAAGCCTTTGGACCGTATGAAGCCTGTGGTCTGGGGTTTGTCTTCTTCACCTGTGGTGTCATGATGACATTCACAGGAAGATTTTCCAAACACTTTTTTGGCACCCAGATCTTCTTCATAGGCGGCCCATTCCTGCAGTTAGTGCCAATATACCTGGCAAACACTTCACCATTCTGATTCTTAAACAGTTTATAGTTTGCATCAAAGGATTCATCAATGACAATGGGGTTAGCACAAGTGAAGCCAGATAGATTGGATGGATCTGCTGAAGGTTCCTTTGCAGCAACCCATGTGGTTTTGGGGTACTGCTCAGGTTTCCAGTAAGAGCCATCAGCATTCATTTTCCTTACGAACCCAACACCCTCTTTCCTCGGGTTTCGGTTCAAAATCTGCCTTTTGAGGACATCACATAGTGTCTGATGCCCTTTAAGACTTTTGTACATCCCTGTTTCAAGCAATGTCTTCAACCTAGCATTCTCATCAGCAATAGCAGTGGTATCCTCAGCAGAGGGGTTAGTTCCCACATCAACAGTTGAAGATATTGCAACAGTAGCAGCAGTAGAACATTCAGCAACAGAAGTAGCATTATCACGCTCAATGCATTTAAGACATGGTGGTTCAAATCCTTCCTGAGCGGAACTGATCTGTTCGGCGCGAAGTGACTCGTTTTCCTTTTGAAGATCTTCATGAGCCGCTCTCAATTTCTCAAGATCTTGCTTCCTTTGAAGATAATCATAGGAAAGCTTTTCATGAGTTGTTGAGAGCGTTTCATGACAACTTTCAAGTTCCTCATACTTAACGTGAAGATTTTTTATGTCTTCAATTAAGGACTCAGATCGAGTCATTTCAGCACCTAACAGATCATTGCTTTTGTCTAACAGTTTTTGAATATGTTCCATAGCTCTCTGTTGTTTAATGGCAAGGGAAGCAAGTTTTGCATAGCTGGGTCCAAATTCATCACCAAATTCATCATCACTGGATTCAGATAGATAGCATTCAGTTACCTTAGCATCTTTTGCCATAAGGCATGATGCAGAAGATGATGATTCTGGTTCGAATGTCATCGCTTTGAGAGATTCCTTAAAGTCCTCAAACCAAGGATCATGACAAGTTCGATGACCTTCATAGACCTCAGAGAGACGGTCCCAGATAAGCTTCGCATGATCGAGATGCATGATATTCCTGAACTGATTTTGAGACAGACAGGAGCAGATGAAGTCCTTCGCCGTGAGGTTGAGAAGAGTGTACTTGCGAATGTCATCAGCTTCCGCCATCTTGCACAAATCGGTCAGACCAATCTCAGTGACGGTCCACAGCTCGCTGTTCATCGCCATGAGGTGCTTCTTCATCATGGCCTTCCACTTGGGATACTCGTGACCGTCAAAGATGGGGCATGACACAGTCTTCATTCCTATGGTCGACATAACTAGAACTCCAGGCGGTTAAACCAAAATCACACAGAACAAGGGAGTACCTCGCTCTGATACCAATTGAAAGTGCGTTATATCGACTAGAGGGGGGGTGAATAGGTGATTTTTTTGAAAGTCTTCAAAACGTGGAAGTTTCGAAGACAAACGATAGAAATAAACCTATTACCATGCAACGGAAGGTAGACTACACTAGGTAAACCATAGTCAAGTATTCAATGAAGTGAAAGCACAATGACTAATAGCAGCTAGGTAGTAAGGATTAGGTAGGAAGATATTATGAAGCCAAACAAAACACGCAGTTACTCAGTGAAGACAAAAGATAGTGCAATCATACAATGACTTCATAAGGACCAACAGTAAGTAAAGGGAAGGGAAGGATGAAACCAGTGACTCGTTGAAGACAATGATTTGTTGGACCAGTTCCAGTTGCTGTGACAACTGTACGTCTGGTTAGGGCGGCTAGGTATTTAAACCTGAGGATACACAGTCCCGGACACCCAGTCCTGAACACGCAGCTCAGGACACCCAGTCCTCACCGTATTCCCCTTGAGCTAAGGTCACACAGACCTCGCCCAATCACTCTGGTAAGTCTTCAAGGTAGACTCCCAAACCTTCACAGACTTCATTCACCGGTGATCCATAATGTCTCTTGGACGCTCAGAACGCGGCGCCTAACCGGCTGGAGGATTCACAGTCCTCAAGTGTAATAAGTCTTCAGATCACACAGACAAGAAGACTTAAGTGATGCCTGACACTCTTAGGCTCTGGGTGGTTAGGGCTTTATCCTCGTAAGGAACTCTCTCTCAAAGGCTTCGAGGTGGGTTGCTCTCAAACAACAAAAGCCGTACACTAACTCTGAGCAGCCAACCGTTTATGGTTGTAGGGGGTGGGCTATTTATAGCCACTAGGTAACCCGACCTGATTTGTCCGAAATGACCCTGGGTCACTAAGGAACTGACACATGTTCCAACGGTCAGATTTCAAACTCACACGGCAACTTTACTTGGGCTACAAGCAAAGCTGACTTGTCTGACTCTGGACAAGATTCGCTCTCATAGTCTTCACTCGAAGACATAGGTTTTGGTTAAGCATCACTTCAGTCATTCTGACTGGTTCTCTTGGACCCCACTTAACAGTACGGTGGTTCCTATGACTCAACAAAGAAGAAAAAGAACTACAAAGGATCTAAGTCTTCGAGCTCCATAGGCTTCATGTGATGTCTTCTCTTGTCATAGTCTTCAATGTGAATATCTTCATATACCACCTTTGACATCAATGTCTTCATACATTTTTAGGGGTCATCTCTGGTAGGAAAACCGAATCAATGAGGGACTTCTACCTGTGTTATCCTGCAATTCTCACAAACACATTAGTCCCTCAACTAAGTTTGTCGTCAATACTCCAAAACCAACTAGGGGTGGCACTAGATGCACTTACACTTGTGCTAACAGAGAGTGGGACTAATGCCCTTAAGATCATCAAGAGTATATCCAATAGCAACTCGGTGCTTCTTCAGAATTTTCAATAATCTTTCTTCTTCATGTTCTGAAAGGTTAGCACTAATAATAATAGGATATATCTTTTTATCAGCGAGATAAGCATATTTCAAAGTGTCGGGAAATTGCTTTAATTCAAACACAGGATCACCTTTAGGTGGACGAGGACCTCCTAGAGTTTCAATAGGCAAATTATGTTTAAGCAGAGGTCGTTGTTCAAAGAAGATTTTATCTATTTCATTTCTTTCATGCATATGCATATCATTTTAATGGTCAAGCAAATATTGTTCTAGTGGATCAGTAGGAGGCACGGCAATAGAAGCAAGACCAATTATTTCATCCTTACTAGGTAATTCTTTCTTATGGGATTGTCTATTAAACTTGGAGAAGTTAAATTCATGAGACTCATCACCAAAGCTAACACTAACAGTTTTATGACAATATATAGTAGCATTAACAGTGTTCAAGAAAGGTCTGCCAAAGATAATGGGACAAAATTCATCTTGTGGGGAAACAAGAACAAGAAAATCAGTAGGATACTTTATTTTCCCACACAAGACTTCAACATATCTAACAATCCCAAGTGGTGTGATCATGTCTCTGTTGACAAGTTTAATAGTAACATCTATGTCTTCTATTTCAGCGGGTGCGATGTCGTTCATAATTTATTTGTATAAGGTAAAAGGAATAGCACTCACGCTAGCACCTAAATCACATAAACCATGGTAACAATGATCTCCTATTTTAACTGAGACAACAGGCATGCCGATAATGGATCTATGTTTATCTTTTTCATCGGGTTTGGCCATTCTAACAGCTTCATCACAAAAGTAAATAACATGGCCATCAATATTTTCTACCGAGAGATCATTAACCATAGCAACACTAGGTTCTACTTTGATTTGTTCCGCAGGTTTAGGTGCTCTAATATTACTTTTGCGAACCACAGTTGAAACCTTAGCATGTTCCTTTATCCTAACAGCAAAAGGTGGTTTTTCAATATAAGCAGTAGGAACAACTGGGTCAACATTGTAAATAATATTTTCATCTTTGGCTATGACTGGTTCTATAGTTTCTTCTTTAATAGGGGGATGATATTTAAACCACTTCTCCTTAGGGAGTGATACGTCTCCAACGTATCTATAATTTATGAAGTATTCATGCTGTTTTATTATCATTCTTGGATGTTTTACAATCATTTTATAGCAACTTTATATCATTTTTTGGGACTAACCTATTGACTCAGTGCCCAGTGACACTTGTTGTTTTTTGCTTGTTTTTTAGATCACAGGAAATTAATATCAAACGGAGTCCAAACACCGCAAAACTTTTTGAGGATTTTTTATGGACCAGAAGACTCCCGATGGGCTAGAGCAGCACCTGGGGGTGCCCCGAGGGGGGCACAACCCACCAGGGTGCGCTTGGGGGCCCGGCGCGCCCAGGTGGGTTGTGCCCACCTTGGTGGCCTCCCACACCCCCTCTTTACCCTATAAATTCCCAAATATTCTGAAACCCTTGGGGTTAACCTAGATCAGAAGTTCCGCCGTCGCAGGGCCCCGTAGCAACCGAAAACCAATCTGGACCCATTCCGGCACCCTGCCAGAGGGGGGAATCATCACCGGTGGCCATCTTCATCATCCCGGCGGCCACCACGATGAGGAGGGAGTAGTCCACTAATACGTCTCCAACGTATCTATAATTTTTTATTGCTCCATGATATATTATCTACTGTTTTGGACATTATTGGGCTTTATTATCCACTTTTATATTATTTTTGGGACTAACCTATTAACCGGAGGCCCAGCCCAGAATTGCAGTTTTTTGCCTATTTTAGGGTTTCGAAGAAAAGGAATATCAAACGGAGTCCAAACGGAATGAAACCTTCGGGAGCGTGATTTTCTCACCGAACATGATCCAGGAGACTTGGACCCTAGGTCAAGAAATAAAGGAGGAAGCCATGAGGTAGGGGGGCGCGCCTACCCCCCCCCCCCCAAGCGCGCCCTCCACCCTTGTGGGCCCCCTGTTGCTCCACTGATGTACTCCTTCCTCCTATATATACCTACGTACCCCCAAACGATCAGATACGGAGCCAAAACCCTAATTCCACCGCCGCAACCTTCTGTATCCACGAGATCCCATCTTGGGGCCTGTTCCGGAGCTCCACCAAAGGGGGCATCCATCACGGAGGGCTTCTACATCAACACCATAGCCTCTCCGATGAAGTGTGAGTAGTTTACCTCAGACCTTCGGGTCCATAGTTATTATCTAGATGGCTTCTTCTCTCTTTTTGGATCTCAATACAATGTTCTCCCCCTCTCTTATGGAGATCTATTCGATGTAATCTTCTTTTTGCGGTGTGTTTGTTGAGAGCGATGAATTGTGGGTTTATGATCAAGTTTATCTATGAACAATATTTGAATCTTCTCTGAATTATTTTATGTATGATTGGTTATCTTTACAAGTCTCTTCGAATTATCAGTTTGGTTTGGCCTACTAGATTGATCTTTCTTGCAATGGGAGAAGTGCTTAGCTTTGGGTTCAATCTTGCGGTGTCCTTTCCCAGTGACAGTAGGGGCAGCAAGTGATACGTCTCCAACGTATCTATAATTTTTGATTGCTCCATGCTATATTATCTACTGTTTTGGACATTATTGGGCTTTATTATTCACTTTTATATTATTTTTGGGACTAACCTATTAACCGGAGGCCCAGCCCAGAATTGTTGTTTTTTGCCTGTTTTAGGGTTTCGAAGAAAAGGAATATCAAACGGAGTCCAAACGGAATGAAACCTTCGGGAATGTGATTTTCTCAACGAACAAGACCCAGGAGACTTGGACCCTACATCAAGACACAAAAGAGGAGGCCACGAGGTAGAGGGCGTGCCTACCCCCCCCCCCCCCCCGCCCCCCCCCCCCCCCCCCCAGGCGCGCCCTCCACCCTCGTGGGCCCCCTGTTGCTCCACCAACGTATTCCTTCCTCCTATATATACCTATGTACCCCCAAACGATCAGAAACGGAGCCAAAAACCTAATTCCACCGCCGCAACTTTCTGTATCCACGAGATCCCATCTTGGGGCCTGTTCCGGAGCTCCGCTGGAGGGGGCATCGATCACTGAGGGCTTCTACATCAACACCATAGCCCCTCCGATGAAGTGTGAGTAGTTTACTTCAGACCTACGGGTCCATAGTTATTAGCTAGATGGCTTCTTCTCTCTTTTTGGATCTCAATACAATGTTCTCCCCCTCTCTTGTGGAGCACTATTCGATGTAATCTTCTTTTTGCGGTGTGTTTGTTGAGACCGATGAATTGTGGGTTTATGATCAAGTCTATCTATGAACAATATTTGAATCTCCTCTGAATTCTTTTATGTATGATTGGTTATCTTTGCAAGTCTCTTCGAATTATCAGTTTGGTTTGGCCTACTAGATTGATCTTTCTTGCAATGGGAGAAGTGCTTAGCTTTGGGTTCAATCTTGCAGTGTCCTTTCCCAGTGACAGTAGGGGCAGCAAGACACATATTGTATTGTTGCCATCGAGGATAACAAGATGGGGTTTTCATCATATTGCATGAGTCTATCCCTCTACATCATGTCATCTTGCTTAAGGCGTTACTCTGTTTTTAACTTAATACTCTAGATGCATGTTGGATAGCGGTCGATGAGTGGAGTAATAGTAGTAGATGCAGGCAGGAGTCGGTCTACTTGTCTCGGACGTGGTGCCTATATACATGACCATACCTAGATAGTCTCATAACTATGCTCAATTCTGTCAATTGCTCAACAGTAATTTGTTCACCCACCGTAGAATACTTATGCTCTCGAGAGAAGCCACTAGTGAAACCTATGGCCCCCAGGTCTATCTTTATCATATTAATATCCTACTACTTAGTTATTTCCTTTGCTTTTTTCCTTTGCCTTTATTTTACTTTGCATCTTTATCACAAAAATACCAAAAATATATTATCTTATCATATCTATCAGATCTCACTCTCGTAAGTGGCCGTGTAGGGATTGACAACCCCTATTCGCGTTGGTTGCCAGGATTTATTTGTTTTGTGCAGGTACGAGGGACTCGCGCATAGCCTCCTACTGGATTGATACCTTGGTTCTCAAAAACTGAGGGAAATACTTACGCTACTTTGCTGCATCATCCCTTCCTCTTCAGGGAAAACCAACGCAGTTCTCAAGAGGTAGCAAGAAGGATTTCTGGCGCCGTTGCCATGGAGGTCTACGCAAAAGTCAACATACCAAGTACCCATCACATACCCTTATCTCCCGCATTACATTATTTGCCATTTACCTCTCGTTTTCCTCTCCCCCACTTCACCCTTGCCGTTTTATTCACCCTCTCTCTCTCTCTATCCTCCCTCTCTTTCTCTATTGCCTCTTTTTTCCCGCTTGTTTTTTGTTTGCTTGTGTGTTAGTTTGCTTGCTTGTCACGATGGCTCAAGATATACTAAATTGTGTGACTTTACCAATACCAACAACAATGATTTTATTAGCACTCTGATTGCTCCTCTTACCGATGCTGAATCTTGTGAAATTAATACTGCTTTGCTGAATCTTGTCATGAAAGATCCGTTTTCCGGCCTTCCTAGTGAAGATGCCGCTACCCATCTAAATAGCTTCGTTGATTTGTGTGATATGCAAAATAAGAAAGATGTGGATAATGATATTGTTAAATTGAAGCTATTTCCTTTTCGCTTAGAGATCGTGCTAAAGCTTGGTTTTCGTCTTTGCCTAAAAATAGTATTGATTCATGGAACAAGTGCAAAGATGCTTTTATCTCTAAGTATTTTCCTCCCGCTAAGATCATCTCTCTTAGAAATGATATTATGAATTTTAAGCAACTTGATCATGAACATGTTGCACAAGCTTGGGAGAGAATGAAACTAATGATACGTAATTGCCCTACTCATGTTTTAAATTTGTGGATGATTATACAAAATTTTATGCCGGATTGAATTTTGCTTCTAGAAATCTTTTAGATTCGGCCGCGGGAGGCACTTTTATGGAAATCACTTTAGGAGAAGCTACTAAACTCCTAGATAATATTATGGTTAATTATTCTCAATGGCATACTGAAAGATCTACTAATAAAAAGGTGCATGCGATAGAAGAAATTAATGTTTTGAGTGGAAAGATGGATGAACTTATGAAATTATTTGCTAATAAGAGTGTTTCTTCTGATCCTAATGATATGCCCTTGTCTACTTTGATTGAGAATAATAATGAATCTATGGATGTGAATTTTGTTGGTAGGAACAATTTTGGTAACAACGCGTATAGAGGAAATTTCAACCCTAGGCCTTATCCTAGTAATCCCTCTAATAATTATGGTAATTCCTACAACAATTCTTATGGAAATTATAATAAGATGCCCTCTGATTTTGAATCTAATATTAAAGAATTTATTACTTCGCAAAAGAATTTTAATGCTTTGATTGAAGAAAAATTGCTTAAGATTGATGAGTTGGCTAGGAACGTTGATAGAATTTCTCTAGATGATGATTCTTTGAAACTTAGATCTATTACACCTAAGCATGATATCAATGAGTCTCTCAAAGCCATGAGAATTTTCATTGATGAGTGCAAATAAAGAACCGTTAGGATGCGTGCTAAGAAAGATGCCTTTATAAGAGCTTGTTCTTCTAGTTCCTATGAAAATAAAGATGAAGATCTAAAAGTTATTGATGTGTCCCCTATTAAATCTTTGTTTTGCAATATGAATCTTGACAATTATGGGACTGAATATGATCCACCTTTACCTAGAAGGCGTTCCAAGAATTCGGAATTTTTTGATCTTGATGCTAAAATTGATAAAAGTGGGATTGAAGAAATTAAAACCCTAGATGTTGCTAAACCCACTATTATGGATTTCAAGAAATTTAACTATGAAAATTGCTCTTTGATTGATTGTATTTCCTTGTTGCAATCCGTGCTAAATTCTCCTCATGCTTACAGTCAAAATAAAGCGTTTACTAAACATATCGTTGATGCCTTGATGCAATCTTATGAAGAAAAACTTGAATTGGAAGTTTCTATCCCTAGAAAACTTTATGATGAGTGGGAACCAACTATTAAGATTAAAATTAAAGATCATGAATGCTATGCTTTATGTGATTTGGGTGCTAGTGTTTCCACAATTCCAAAGACTTTGTGTGATTTGTTAGGTTTCCTTGATTTTGATAATTGCTCTCTAAACTTGCACCTTACGGATTCCACTATTAAGAAACCTATGGGAAGAATTAATGATGTTCTTATTGTTGCAAATAGGAATTATGTACCCATAGATTTTATTGTTCTTGACATAGATTGCAATCCTTCATGTCCTATTATTCTTGGTAGACCTTTCCTTAAAACGATTGGTGCAACTATTGATATGAAGGAAGGAAATATTAGATTCCAATTTCCATTATGGAAAGGCATGAAACAATTTCCTAGAAAGAAAATTAAATTACCTTATGAATCTATTATGAGAACCACTTATGGATTGTCTACCAAAGATGGCAATACCTAGATCTATCCTTGCTTGTTATGCCTAGCTAGGGGCATTAAACGATAGCGCTTGTTGGGAAGCAACCCAATTTTATTTTTATTCCTTGCTTTTTGCTCCTGTTTAGTAATAAATAATTTATCTAGCCTTTGTTTTTGTTGTGTTTTTGTGTTTAATTAGTGTTTGTTCCAAGTAGAACCGTTGGGAAGACTTGGGGAAAGTCTTGTTACCCTTGCTGTAAAAAACAGAAACTTTAGCGCTCATGAGAACTGCTGCCATTTTTATTTGCAGAGTGATATTTAGTTAATTATTTTTTCAGATGATTAATAGATAAATTCATCACGTCCAGAAATTTATTTTAGACTTTTTGGGGTTCTAGATCTTGCGCTAGCTACAGATTACTACAGACTGTTCTGTTTTTGACAGATTCTGTTTTTTGTGTGTTGTTTGCTTATTTTGATGAATCTATGGCTAGTAAAATAGTTTATAAACCATAGAGAAGTTGGAATACAGTAGGTATAACACCAATATAAATAAAGAATGAGTTCGTTACAGTAACTTGAAGTGGTCTTTTATTTTCTTTCGCAAACGGAGCTCACGAGATTTTCTACTTTAAGTTTTGTGTTGTGAAGTTTTCAAGTTTTGGGTAAAGATTTGATGGATTATGGAACAAGGAGTGGCAAGAGCCTAAGCTTGGGGATGCCCATGGCCAGCGGCGAATCTAGAAAGAAAATGAAGGGTGGGCTCAAAGTTTACGCCAAGAAAACTAAACGCTACTCTGAAGAAAAAATATGATCATCTCCAAATCAATTTGTCCAAATAAGCTCAAACTTTCCCAGATTACTACTGGGAACATGTACTATTTAACTGATTTTTTTCAGATTTTTTGAAAAACATGAATTTTTGAACAAAAACTTGAATCTGTTTAGCAAAAATAGCCCTTATCTCATAATCCGGTCGTCAAAATAAGCTCAAACTTTCCTAGATTACTACTGGGAACATGTACTATTTAACTGAATTTTTTCAGATTTTTTGAAAAATATTAATGTTTCAAGAAAAACTTGAATCTGTTTAGCAAAAATAGCCCTTATCTCATAATCCAGTCATCCAAATATGCTCACACTTTCCCAGGTCCATAGATCAAGTACAGTTCACACCCATAAACTAGTAGCATGATTGACAAAGTTTCATACAGTTCACACACCCATAGATCAAGTACTAGAGAAGCAACAAAAAAAGACAAAAACAATGATATTGGTGTTGCGTGTTGCTTCTTAGCTGATACTAGTAGTTGTAGAACACCTCCACACCAAAATCCAAGAGACAAACTACAAGCCATCTGTCAAAATGAGCACAATTGTTAGTGATATAGTAAGGCATCCTCAAGTGACTCAGCACTAGTAGAAAAACAGAGGCATACCTCTAAGAAATCACATTATACTCAGGAGGCAAATGTCCTTTCCGATCTTTCTTTTTCTGGAATCGTATCATAATTTGATCATCGGGAATACTTCTGAATATCCTTTTCTCACAATAGCAAACCATTAAATCATTAAGCCAATAATCTGATATCTTATTGCACAAATCAGTTTTGATGATCTTCATTGCTGAAAATATCCTCTCGACCGATGAAGTTGCCACTGGAAGAATCAATGTCAACTCGATGAGGCGATATACCAATTGGAAAGTTATATGTTTTGTTGTTTGAACCATCAACCGAGCAAGGGTAGAAACATCTGGACATGCATTAAATTCCTCACTTCTCCTAATATTTGTAAGGAATGTTGGAAGCTCATATCTTGGCAACAACCGTTCAGCTTGTGTAAAATCCTTAGCATAAATTTCAGCAAGCCGTATAAGCTTGTCAATGTTAAACTTTGAGAAGTTGTTTGCTGGATTAAGACAAGACATGCAATCCACTAACTCGGTGTTAGTTTCATTGAATCGATGATTCATCTCAGTGAGAGTTGCATCAATAGCAACATTGAATATGCTAACCTTGAAATAATGATGTCGAGTCACCTTATTCTTGGAACGAACAGATTGCCCCATAGCTCCAACAAGATCATCCATATTTGGCACCTCAATGCCATGTTCCTCACAAAAGTTATTTGCTTGGTCACATAATGACTCATACCCATTGTCCCTCATATTTTGCAAAGCTTCTTTCACATCCAAGATCAAACGAAGGGCTTCAACAACATCTTGATTCTTCCTTTGCAAAGTTTGTGATAGCATTTTTGTGATGTTCAACAAGTTTATCAAGAATAGCATGATGAACACAAATTGAAAGCATTCCATTTGTACAATCAAACCTGAAGCTCCACCTTGAGAAGAGTGTTCTCGGGCATCGTCCACCATAATTGATAGCACATCCACCACTGCATTCCACATTGTGTAGATACAAAGCAAGGTTCTAAGATGTGAGCCCCAACGAGTAGCTCCTGGTCTAGCAAGGTTAGTTTCTTGATGTAAACCAGTTCCAGATGATATCTTACCATTCTCCATCAATTCTATCAAGTCGTCATGATGCTTTGCAAGCAATGCATCTTTTCTTTTCCAAGATGAACCTACTTGAGTCACTATCAAGGGAAGATAGTTAAAAAAATCAGCAATAACTGGACAACACTGAG
The DNA here is from genome assembly GCF_003073215.2 of Triticum urartu. Taxonomy (NCBI): domain Eukaryota; kingdom Viridiplantae; phylum Streptophyta; class Magnoliopsida; order Poales; family Poaceae; genus Triticum; species Triticum urartu. Next base: position 108,653,725 of record NC_053023.1, on the reverse strand, counting down.
CCACTATGACAACCACCAATTGCAACTGATGAGCAAAACAATGAACAAAGAAAGCATATGGACACTCGTCACGAATTAGCTTTTGCAAACCATTGAATTCTCCTCTCATATTTGAAGCCCCATCATAACCCTGTCCACGGATCCTATTAATAGGCAAGCCATGGTACTTTAACACACCAAGCAATGCTTCTTTAATTCCGGCTGATGTACAATCTGTGATGTGCTTAATAGCAAGAAATCTCTCCTGAAGCTCCCCATGATCATCCAAAAATCTGCACATTTGAAAAGCTACAAATTAAAAGAAGAGAAATGAACAACAATGACAAATAAAAGACTATGCAAATTCGTATGCATTACCTCAAAATCATTGCCATTTGCTCCTTTATTGAGCAATCTCTAGCCTCATCAACAAGTATCGAAAATTTCTTATCTCCAAGCTCATTCTTGATGACTTTGGTTACCTCCATTACACAACATGTAGCAAGGTCCTTTTGAATATCTGAACATATCATTAGTGCATTACCTTGCCCCTTATCAAATGCATCTTTCACATCTTTATTCTTGTCCTTGTACCAATCCAAGAACTCCCTGAAATTGCCTTTGTTGATGGAATTGGAGGACTCATCATGTCCACGAAAAGCTTCCCCTTGAGCTATGAGATACCTTGCACAATCCAATGATGCAGTCAAGCGGATTTTATATTTTATTTCAGCCTCTTTATTGTAAACTCGGAGTTTGGTACCCACATTGGCCCTTTGATTGTTGAAATCATCACTCAAGCCCTTAGCGATGTTGTGGTAACTAGATGGACCACCAACATGTTTCTAAAAATTTGCCAAAGCTGTTTTCCAATGTTTGTATCCACCTATTGTAAATACATCATTGCCAAATCTAGTGGCATGTGATGGATTCTTGAAAAGAAAACAAGGGAAACAAAAGGCAGCCTCCTTTTTCTCACTATATTCCAACCAATCGAACCTATCTAGCCATTGGGGTTGAAAAGATCTCCAAATTTTACCTTCCAATCCCACTTCAAATTTGTGCCCGCTAGCTTTGTTTCTTCCTTTCAACAAATAAGCTCTTCTCACTTCACTTCGAATTTCAGGGACATAATCTTCTATTGGTATTCGATCAGCCGGATCACCAAAAATCTGACTCGGATGGAATTCTAGTATATGATGCCTTGGTGGTTGGTTTGTGCTCTCATTAGTTGGGGGATTGGTACTCTCATTTGTGCGAGGGGTAGTGGTCTCATCGGCTAGGGGATCAAGACTCTCATTTGTTGTAGGGGGATAGTGCTCTCATCGACATCGGTAGAGGGATTAGTGCTCTCATTTGTTGGAGTTGGGTGAATTAAGTTCTCAACTGGGGCTGGTTGAACAACAACATCAATTGGGGGAGTATTGGGTTCAGGAACAACGGGGGATGCGTTTGAATTGCTTGCAAACCAACTGTGCAAAGTCCTCTTTCTCTTCATTTCTACAAACAAGAATAAAGATGGATACATGGATTAATTTTAGGATGTTAACAACCACCACCAACAGCCACTGTACATCTACTATGAATCAGTAATCAATTGGTAGCTAAACAATTTACTACAGTATATAGCTAGGCAGCTACCTAAGTCTAAAAATCTGAAAAACTGAAATTGAATCAAGTGAATCAACCTTCATACTTTCAGAGCAGAGCAGCAGCGGCGGCACCGGCCGGACTACGCCGGAGCCTGGACACGTTGACCAGATGCTGGTCGTCGGCGAGCAAGAGGCCGACCAAGCCCCCAAATCCACGGCCTCGCCGTTGCCGCCGGATCAGACAAGGATGCCACCGGGTGCGGTGTTGGGGAGGGGATGAGCAGCCGTTGGGGATGAGCACCGTCGTTGGAGACTGGGGTTGATTGGGATGAGCACGCGATGAAGAGATTCTGGCGGCCGGCGGCGGCTAGGGCACAGGAGACATGGCGAGCGGGGGCGGCTCACGAGCGGGTGGTCTCTGCCTCCGTCTCTCTCACTAGAACGAATGAGGTTGCCTAGTGCGAGCGAACATGTGGTGTCCGGCTGGGCTGAAGTCCAATATTTACCTGGGCTGGGCCCTTAAGAGTAGTAGTAAAAAAATTACATCGCTGGAGGGGGGCTCGAGCCTGTTAAAGCCCCCCAGTAGATTCGCCGTTGCCCATGGCACCCCCAAGATAATCTAAGGACACCTAAAAGCCAAAGCTTGGGGATGCCCCGGAAGGCATCCCCTCTTTCGTCTACGTCTATCTGTAACTTCACTTAGAGCTATATTTTTATTCACCACATGATATGTGTTTTGCTTGGAGCGTCTTGTATGATTTGAGTCTTTACTTTTTAGTTTACCACAATCATCCTTGCTGTACACACCTTTTGAGAGAGCCATACATGATTTGGAATTTGTTATAATACTCTATGTGCTTCGCTTATATCTTTTGAGTTATGTAGTTTTGCTCTAGCACTTCACTTATATCTTTTAGAGCACGGTGGTGGATTTGTTTTATAGAAATTGTTGATCTCTCATGATTCACTTAGATTATTTTGAGAGTCTTAAAAAGCATGGTAATTTGCTTAAAATCCTAATATGCTTGGTATACAAGATTAATAATAAAACTTTCTTATAAGTGTGTTGAATACTACGATAAGTTTGATACTTGATAATTATTTTGAGATATAAAGATGGTGATATTAAAGTTGTGCTAGTTGAGTAGTTGTGAATTTGAGAAATACTTGTGTTAAAGTTTGTGATTCCCGTAGCATGCACGTATGGTGAACCGTTATGTGATGAAGTCGAAGCATGATTTATTTTTTGATTGTCTTCCTTATGAGTGGCGGTCGGGGACGAGCGATGGTCTTTTCCTACCAATCTATCCCCCTAGGAGCATGCGCGTAATACTTTGCTTTGATAACTTGTAGATTTTTGCAATAAGTATATGAGTTCTTTATGACTAATGTTGAGTCCATGGATTATACGCACTCTCACCCTTCCACCTTTGCTAGCCTCTCTAATATCGCGCACCTTTCGCCGGTATCATACACCCACCATATACCTTCCTCAAAACAGCCACAATACCTATCTATTATGGCATTTCCATCGCCATTCCGAGATATATTGCCATGCAACTTTCCACCATTCCGCTTCATCATTGTCATATTGCTTAGCATGATCATGTAGTTGACATCGTATTTGTGGCAAAGCCACCATTCATAATTCTTTCATACGTGTCACTCTTGATTCATTGCATATCCCGGTACACCGCCGGAGGCATTCATATAGAGTCATATTTTGTTCTAAGTATCGAGTTGTAATTGTTGAGTTATAAGAAAAATAAAAGTGTGATGATCATCATTATTAGAGCATTGTCCCAGTGAGGAAAGGATGATGGAGACTATGATTCCCCCACAAGTCGGGATGAGACTCCGGACGAAAAATAAAAAAAGAGAAAGAAAATAGGCCATAAAAAAGGTCCAAATAAAAAAATGAGAGAAAAAGAGAGAAGGGGCAATGTTACTATCCTTTTACCACACTTGTGCTTCAAAGTAGCACCATGATATTCATAGTAGAGAGTCTCTCATGTTATCACTTTCATATACTAGTGGGAATTTTTCATTATAGAACTTGGCTTGTATATTCCAATGATGGGCTTCCTCAAATTGCCCTAGGTCTTCGTGAGCAAGCAAGTTGGATGCACACCCACTTAGTTTCTTTTTGAGCTTTCACATACTTATAGCTCTAGTGAATCCGTTGCATGGCAATCCCTACTCACTCACATTGATATCTATTGATGGGCATCTCCATAGCCCATTGATACGCCTAGTTGATGTGAGACTATCTTCTCCTTTTTTGTCTTCTCCACAAACACCACTCTATTCCACCTATAGTGTTATGTCCATGTCTCACGCTCATGTATTGCGTGAAGATTGAAAAAGTTTTGAGAATGTCAAAAGTATGAAACAATTGCTTGGCTTGTCATCGAGGTTGTGCATGATTTAAATACTTTGTGTGGTGAAGATAGAGCATAGCCAGACTATATGATCTTGTAGGGATAACTTTCTTTAGCCATGTTATTTTGGGAAGACATAATTGCTTAGTTAGTATGCTTGAAGTATTATTATTTCCATGTCAATATTGAACTTTTGTCTAGAATCTTTTGGATCTGAATATTCATACCACAATTAAGAAGAATTACATTTGAAATTATGCCAAGTGGCATTCCACATCAAAAATTATCTTTTTATCATTTACCTACTCGAGGACGAGCAGGAATTAAGCTTGGGGATGCTTGATATGTCTCCAATGTATCTATAATTTTTGATTGCTCCATGCTATATTATCTACTGTTTTGGACATTATTGGGCTTTATTATCCACTTTTATATTATTTTTGGGACTAACCTATTAACCGGAGGCTTGCTGTTTTTTTCCTATTTTAGGGTTTCGAAGAAAAGGAATATCAAAGGGAGTCCAAACGGAATGAAACCTTCGGGAACGTGATTTTCTCAACGAACAAGATCCAGAAGACTTGGACCCTACGTCAAGCAACCAACAGGGAGGCCACGAGGTAGGGGGCGTGCCTACCCCCCCCCCCCAGACGCGCCCTCCACCCTCGTGGGCCCCCTATTGTTCCACCGACGTACTTCTTCCTCCTATATATACCTACGTACCCCCAGACGATCAGATATAGAGCCAAAAACATAATTCCACCGCCGCAACTTTCTATATCCACGAGATCCCATCTTGGCGCCTGTTCCGGAGCTTCGCCAGAGGGGGCATCCATCATGAAGGGCTTCTACATCAACAACATAGCCTCTCCGATGAAGTGTGAGTAGTTTACCTCAGACCTACGGGTCCATAGTTATTAGCTAGATGGCTTCTTCTCTCTTTTTGGATCTAAATACAATGTTCTCCCCCTCTCTTGTGGAGATCTATTCGATGTAATCTTCTTTTTGCGGTGTGTTTGTTGAGATCGATGAATTGTGGGTTTATGATCAAGTTTATCTATGAACAATATTTGAATCTCCTCTAAATTCTTTTATGTATGATTGGTTATCTTTGCAAGTCTCTTTGAATTATCAGTTTGGTTTGGCTTACTAGATTGATCTTTCTTGCAATGGGAGAAGTGTTTAGCTTTGGGTTCAATCTTGCGGTCTCCTTTCCCAGTGACAGTAGGGGAAGCAAGGCACATATTGTATTGTTGCCATCGAGGATAAAAAGATGGGGTTTTTTATCATATTGCATGAATTTATCCCTCTACATCATGTCATCTTGCTTATTGCGTTACTCTGTTTTCATGAACTTAATACTCTAGATGCATGCTGGATAGCGGTCGATGAGTGGAGTAATAGTAGTAGATGTAGGCAGGAGTCGGTCTACTTGTCTCGGACGTGATGCCTATATACATGATCATACCTAGATATTCTCATAACTATGCTCAATTTTGTCAATTGCTCAACAGTAATTCGTTCACCCACAGTAAAATACTTATGCTCTTGAGAGAAGCCACTAGTGAAACCTATGGCCCCCGGGTCTATCTTCATCATATTAATCTTCCAATACTTAGTTATTTACTTTGCTTTTTTACTTTGCTTTTATTTTACTTTGCATCTTTATCATAAAAATACCAAAAATATTATCTTATCATATCTATGAGATCTCACTCTCGTAAGTGACCGTGAAGGGATTGACAACCCCTTATCGCGTTGGTTGCGAGGAGTTATTTGTTTGTGCAGGTACTAGGGACTCGCGCAAAGCCTCCTACTGGATTGATACCTTGGTTCTCAAAAACTAAGGGAAATACTTACGCTACTTTGATGCATCATCCTTTCCTCCTCAAGGAAATCCAACGCAGTGCTCTAGAGGTAGCACATAGCAACGAGAGGGAAGAGTGTAGTCCACGCACCCTCGTAGACCGAAAGCGGAAGCGTTATGACAACACGGTTGATGTATTCGTACGTCTTCACAATCTGACCGATCCTAGCACCGAAGATACGACACCTCCGCGATATGCACACGTTCAACTCGGTGACGTCCCTCGTACTCTTGATCTAGTTGAGGCCGAGGGAGAGTTTCGTCAGCACGACGGCATGGTGACGGTGATGGTGAAGTTACCAGCGCAAGGCTTCGCCTAAGCACTACGACGATATGACTGAGGTGTGTAACTATGGAGGGGGGCACCGCACACGGCTAAAAGATTGTTTGTTGTACCTTTGGGGTGTTCCCTGCCCACGTATATAAAGGAGGGAGGAGGAGGCCATCCATAGAGGGGGCGCGCCAAGTGTGGGGAGTCCTACTAGGACTCCCAAGTCCTAGTAGGATTCCCCTTTTCCTTTCGGGAGTAGGAGAGAAGAAAAAGGGAAAGAGAGAGGGAGTAGGAAAGGGCAAGGGGGCGCTGCCCCCTTTCCCCTAATCCAATTCGGACCCATGGGGGGCGCGCACCTCCTTCCCTTTGGCTTGCCTCCTCTATTCCCGAATGGCCCAATAAGGCCCGATACTTCTCCCGGCGAATTCCTGTAACTCTCCGGTACTCCGAAAAATACCCGAATCACTCGGAACCTTTCCGATATCCAAATATAGCCTTCCAATATATCGATCTTTATGTCTCGACCATTTCGAGACTCCTCGTCATGTCCGTGATCTCATCCGGGACTCCGAACAACCTTCGGCACATCAAATCACATAACTCATAACACAAATCGTCATCGAACGTTAAGCGTGCGGACCCTACGGGTTCGAGAACTATGTAGACATGACCGAGACACATCTCCGGTCAATAACCAATAGCGGAACCTGGATGCTCATATTGGCTCCTACATATTCTACGAAGATCTTTATTGGTCAAACTGAATAACAACATACGTTGTTCCCTTTGTCATCGGTATGTTACTTGCCCGATATTCGAACGTCGGTATCTCAATACCTAGTTCAATCTCGTTACTGGCAAGTCTTTTTACTCGTTTCGTAACGCATCATCACTCAACTAACTCATTAGTCACATTGCTTGCAAGGCTTATAGTGATGTGCATTACCGAGAGGGCCCAGAGATACCTCTCCGATACTCGGAGTGGCAAATCCTAATATCGATCTATGCCAACCCAACAAACACCATCGGAGACACCTATAGAGCACCTTTATAATCACTCATTTATGTTGTGATGTTTGGTAGCACACAAAGTGTTCCTCCGGTATTTAGGAGTTGCATAATCTCATAGTCATAGGAACATGTATAAGTCATGAAGAAAGCAATAACAATATACTAAGCGATCAAGTGCTAAGCTAACGGAATGGGTCAAGTCAATCACATCATTAATCACATCGCTTGCAAGGCTTATAGTGATGTGCATTACCGAGAGGGCCCAGAGATACCTCTCCGATACTCGGAGTGACAAATCATAATCTCGATCTATGCCAACCCAACAAACACCATTGAAGACACCTGTAGAGCACCTTTATAATCACTCATTTACGTTGTGACATTTGGTAGCATACAAAGTGTTCCTCCGATATTCGGGAGTTGCATAATCTCATAGTCATAGGAACATGTACAAGTCATGAAGAAAGCAATAGTAATATACTAAACGATCAAGTGCTAACCTAACGGAATGGGTCAAGTCAATCACATCATTCTCTAATGATGTGATCCCGTTAATCAAATGACAACTCATGTCTATGGCTAGGAAACTTAACTATCTTTGATTCAACGAGCTAGTCAAATAGAGGCATACTAGTGACACTCTGTTTGTCTATATATTCACACATGTACTAAGTTTTCGGTTAATACAATTCTAGCATGAATAATAAACATTTATCATGATATAAGGAAATATAAATAACAACTTTATTATTGCCTCCAGGGCATATTTCCTTCACAAAAGACAAATCTGTGCCTCCCAAGGAAGCAGAAAAAAAATACATTTTTCCCTTTTCCGAGAGGCACATTTGTGCCTCTTGCGGAAGCAAATTCGTGTCTTCATGAGAAGTAAATTTGTGCCTCCTGTGAAAGAAAAAATGTTTTTTTCTAAAAAAATAAATCTTTTCTCCCAACCCCGCACTTCGTGATTCCAGAACTGCTAGCCAATATGCCATTGTCAAGTTTGTGTTAGTTATGTGGGGAGCGGCGCACTTGACCCAACATAGCCGGATTTCTCCACCGATTTTTGTTTTGCTTTGTTTTTGTTTTGATACTGGATTTCTTCGACTTTCTCCTTTTTATTGATTTTTTTTTACTTTCTCTACTTTTTTTGTTTTCTTTGTTTCTTTCTCAGTTTTCGTTGCCATTTTTGTTTTCTTTCTTTTTTCTTCGTTCTTTTTCTTTGTCGCTTTTCATCGGTTTTTTGTTTTCTCTCAGTTTTCAATGTTTTTCCATATACACTTTTGTTATATATCTAATACATTTTTTATTAAATGTTCAACATTCTTCAATAAAAAATCATCATTCTATTTAATACATGGTCAGCATTTTTGAACACATGGTCAACACTTTTCTACAGATGTTTAACATTTTGCAATGCTTAATTAACATTTTTTTAAAAAAATAATATTTTTAAATACATGATCGACATTTTCTCTGTACACATTTAACCTTTTCAAATACAAGTGTAACATTTTTTAATACATGCTGAACATTTTTTCTAAACACATTTAAGATTTTTCATACAAGTTCAACATTTTTTAATACATGGTCAAAAAAAATTGTACACACATTCATCATTTTTCAAGTTCAAGTTTAACATTTTTTGTATACACATCTAACATTTTTCAAAGACATGTTTAACATTTTTAAAATATATGGTCAACATTTTTTCTATACACATTTATGATTTTTCAAATACAAGTTTAACATTTGTTGAATACATGTTAAAAAAATTATATACACATTTAACATTTTTCAAAATACAAGTTTAACATTTTTCAAACATTTTTCAACATTTTTGTAACATTATTGGATTAGCATTTTTTAAATACATGGTCAACATTTTTTCTATACAGATTTCATGTTGTATACCGGTGCATCGGAGCCCGTTGCACACTAAAAAATGTTCAAAAAAAATTGGAAAAAATTTAGTGTATCGATACAACATCGATGTATGTTGTCACAAAAAATCAAATCAAAATTCAAAACAATGATCAAGATACAAAAATGACAAAACAATGATCAATGTGCTAGTGGGCCAAAACTGAAGCCCAACTTGTGTTACGTACTATTCAGTGTCAAATTTGTTATTTATGTATCTCAAGCAATGTTTCGAATATTTATCTAAATTTTTGTGACAACATACATTCATGTTGTGTCAATGCACTAAATTTTTTTTCGAATTTTTTTGAACATTTTTGAATGTGCAATGGGCAACCGGTGCACCGGTAGCACAAATTGCCCCGGTGCACCAGATACATCCCCCATTTTTGTGTACGTGATAAACATTTTCACTATACAAATTTAACATTTTTCAAATGCTTGGGCAACATTTTCAAATGTTTTTTGTAGAGTGTTTTTTGTAATATATATAATATTTATAGTATAAAAAATTAAGAAAATAAAGCAAAAAAGAACACAGAGAATGTAAAAAAACACAAAGATGTGGCCTTTCGCATGCCTGTGCCAGCCCAATTCGCCCTCACCTTCACCTAGGGGTCTCTAGCTCTCTAACTCTCTAGCTCACCGAGGGGTCTCTAGCTCTCTTGCTCCCGGATACATCTTGTAGTAAGCAATAGCATTTCCTCTGTTACGGATGTGTTTGATAGCAAGGTATTGCAAAAACCAAAGTATTGAAAACTGTAGTATTTTAGTCCGTGGGTATAAGATACCATAGTTTTTGACATACCAAAGTATTGTGAAGTATTGTGAATACTACAACCTGTTTGGCTAGTGCTTTATGCAACAACGTAAAACTAGCTAGCTAGCCGGCTGATAGCTAGTACAAGCACGTCTGTTCCTAACTAGTTACGTCACTCGAGCAAGAGCTAAATGGGTATATGGTATGGATACTCGTGTGTTGTAGCCGGCACCCATGGACAAACATCGCAAACAACAGCTACAGTAGCTCAGTTTTGCAGCCGCATGCCCGGGTAGCAAGCTCCACCATCAGTCCAATAGGACTTGCTCGCTCCTTTCCTCACGGCTAGCGTAACAGGGCTGGAGGGGGAAACGACATGAGGCAGGGATCAGTGCCGGCACGGAGAGTGTATGACGTACTGGCGATCAGCTATTAGACAGTGCACCACAACAACACACCAGAGGCAAAGGTTGAGCGAAGGAGTTCACGGACAAGATTCAACCGAACAAGGTCGTCGAGCAGAAGTAACATGAGGATGAAGGAGGGGGTGACAGCGGCTTGGAGCAAGGAGGAAGATGATGACGAGGCGTTTCTTTCGCCAGCTCAGTTTTAAAAAAGAGGTCCAGGGTTCTTTTTTAAAAACAGAGAAAATACCACAGTTTTGTAAATACCACAGTATTAAAATCATAGTTTTTAGTGGCAACCTAACACCTCATAATAATTAAAACCAAGGTAATCTCAAATACTGCAGTATTATCAAAATACTTAGAAAAAACTGAGCTATCAAACGGGGCCTACACAACATTTCGCAACTTGGTGCACAATCTCCGCCCCCAGCTTTGGGCCGGCCCAATTACTCTTGTTTTTTCATTTTAAACCCCCCAAAAGATATGCGCAACCTGTGATTCGAAGCCCGCTCACTAACCAAGTGGGTCACCTGAGCTGATGTGCCAGGTTTTAGTTTTTTATTTTAAAATGCAACGTTGAAAAAGCACAACTGTTTGGTTTTCTTTTTCTCTTTTCTTTCGTATTTTGTTTCCTTTTTCTTTTCTTAAATTCACATACTTTTACAAATGCATGAACTTTTCTCCAAATTCGATGATTTGTTTTTCAGATTGTGACTTTTTTTAAAACCGATGAACTTTTATTTTCATATTTTATGTTTTCTTTCAAAATTGATATACAAACTTGTTGCACACATGCTTCTTATGAGGGGCAATACACAGATCCTGAATGTATCTATAAAGCAAAGTGCCGAATGAGATCTCTACTCCTAATGGACGAGTTGGTGAATCGTCTGCGCGGTTTATTTTCGCTGGTTTTTTCCGTCTCTCCTCCCACCACCCCCTCCCACCCTGGTCCATCGGTTTATTTTTCTCTCCACTCTTTATTACAACCAGAACTTTCCTAACGTATAACAAATCACGGATCTAACTTCTTTAAATTATGTAAATCAATCAATTCCTTTTATTGGTTCAATTTGTCTTAGGAAACAAATAACAGATTTTCAGGAAACAAATAATACATTTTAATCTAACTTTCTTAAATTATGCAAATTAATTGATTCCTTTTATTGGTTCAAGTTGTCTTAGGAAACAAATAACAGATTTTCAGGAAACAAATAATATATTTATCTAACTTTTCTAACTTATCTAAATCAATCGATTTCTCTTATTAGTGAAATTTGTTTTAGGAAACAAATAACATACACGTCACAACTTTCTTCCCAATAAATAGTTTCTTAACATTTGCAAACTTTCCTAATCAGACACGTCACAAACGGACAGGTACTGATATCACGTTACCAAACAATAAAACCCCATTTGCATAGAAATCAGTTCAAAATCCTAAATTTCCTAATTTTTTACCTTTCCTTGATAACAACCAATCTCTACTTCTAATGGAGCAGTTGGTAGTCTTCGCCGGTCAATTTTTGTCCCACCTACCATGGTTTTTTTTCATCCCACCTTCGCTGGGTTTTTTTCTAGATTTTTTTCGTCCCCTCCCCACTTCATTGGTTTATATCAGGTAGCGAAAACCAACGACAAACCACGTAGCGAAAAAAACTAGGCTGTCATCGATCTATTCGCGGATCCCTTCATCCCCAATTCTGCTCTGCCTAGGGTTACGAGAGAGACTCCTCCTCCGCCACTCTGGGATCCCTCCGCAGCCGATTGTTGTGGCCATGGCGCCCCTCCCATCTCCTCGACGTGCTACACTACCGGAACGCTATGAGCTGCTCCGGGACCTTGTCTTCGCTCCCACGGCGAGCACTTGCGCCACGTCCGCCGGCTTTGCTCCCCGTTGGAAGGTCGCGCCGGTGATGGTGGTGGTTCACCGGCCAGATTTCGTCGGAGAGGAGGAGGTTGACCGGCCAGATCCTGATCCTCCTTGCACCACCGTCGTGCCGTTGCCCCAATGCTCCTCTCGATGCGCCTCCACCGCATCTCTACTTCTAATGGAGCAATTGGTAGTCTTCGCCGGTCAATTTTCGTCCCACCTACCATGATTTTTTTTCATCCCACCTTCGCTGGGTTTTTTTCTAGATTTTTTTCGTCCCCTCCCCACTTCATTGGTTTATATCAGGTAGCGAAAACCAACGACAACCACGTAGCGAAAAAAACTAGGCTGTCATCGATCTATTCGCGGATCCCTTCATCCCCAATTCTGCTCTGCCTAGGGTTACGAGAGAGACTCCTCCTCCGCCACTCTGGGATCCCTCCGCAGCCGATTGTTGTGGCCATGGCGCCCCTCCCATCTCCTCGACGTGCTACACTACCGGAACGCTATGAGCTGCTCCGGGACCTTGTCTTCGCTCCCATGGCGAGCACTTGCGCCACGTCCGCCGGCTTTGCTCCCCATTGGAAGGTCGCGCCGGTGATGGTGGTGGTTCACCGGACAGATTTCGTCGGAGAGGAGGAGGTTGACCGGCCAGATCCTGATCCTCCTTGCACCACCGTCGTGCTGTTGCCCCAATGCTCCTCTCGATGCGCCTCCACCACATCCCAGTAATTTCTCAATCCAATCTTTGTCTCGCTGTCTCATCTCACAGCATGCCGCCTCCCCTTTTCAAGATGGGGAGCCCGAGCGACCTCGAGCAATTGTCGCCGTCGCCGTCACGTATGGCCCGGCGAGCTCGTACAGCGTGTGCCCCGCCCTCCCTCCTCCGTGTGCCCCTGTCTACTCCTATGCCCCTATTAGCCACGAAGGTGATGCCTGTTTACAAGCAACATACTCTCGTCTATGGATTCTCAATCTCAGGTGAGCTTCCCTCGTTCCATTTGATACCCTGTATTCTTCCTGGTTTGGACAACATACAGTTTGATTTGTGCCCCTATGATTTTTATGCATGAACTCGAGAACAGGAAATGAATCTTGGGGGATGCATTTACCTTCATGGAGATGATTCGAGGGTGCAATTTTCTGACCCGTTCTTTTCTTTAATGGTAGGGAATGCTCACCTTAGACTCTTTACGTGGGTAGCTTGATGTTGTTGAGGTACCAAAGTCTGAATGTGAGTACTACTTTGTTGTGCGCTTACATGGTGAATTGAATGCATAATTTTTTTCTCCCGACTACTGTTTTGATTTCCGAATGATGGTTTTAAATGAACCAAATTGCCTCTGTAAGGTAGTTGATATTTATGTAGCTTTAAGATTTCTTTTCTTGTGCCTGATAATAGTAGTTGTTTGTGTAGCTTTAAGGTTTATTTTCTTTTGCTTGATGATGGCAGGGTTGAGTAGATTAGTGCCACCACACCCTGATATGGCCGGTCGTCCTTGTATTTTCAAGCTCTCGAATATTGTTGATCGAGTCAATGGATGTTTCCTGGTTGCTCTTATGGTGAGTATCAGGTGGTTCTCTTCGACGGTGATGTCGCCAATGCAGCAGATGCAGCTTGCGGATCCCACGGCATGACTCAGATGCTGACGATGAACCGGACTACCTGTTGTAATTTGACCACCTAAAAAAGGTTCCTATACTCCTCTGTGTTGGTTAACATTGCTTCAGTTTCACTTTCATTGAGTTATTTGTGTTATTTTCAAACAAGCTATTACCAAGTTATGTTGCATGTGTGCTGCTAAATTCATCTTTGTTAATTAGGATGATGCATATGGTAAATTTGCCATTGGTAGGATGTTTCGGCTGAAGTTGTGGCTGTAAAATTTATTTTTATTTTTATTTATAGTTTTCAACTACTCTTTTGGTATTCGAAATTTCACTTATGTGGTTTTTATAGATTAGCACTAAACACTTCCTTTTAGTTTTGTTTCTTTCTTCAATGAGCTCTTTTGTATTCTTCTCAATTTTGATGCAAAAACTAACATCCGGACAACAATTGATATCATCTACCATATAAGAAGTTCTGTGATTGAATCAAGTTGCGCAGGAAAATCACAATTTTCTGCTGACGTTCAGGTTCTTGGACCCGTTGCAGCGCGTGTTCTACAACAACAATACCGGGCGCGAGGCACTGGTGAAGAAGTGCGCAGATGAGCACATGCAGCAGTGCAAGGTGCTCCGCGGTGGCCGCCGTGTCGTCGAGTACATCCATATACAACTTCTCCTTCTACAGAGTTCTCCTTTGCTTTCTTGCACATGTGCTCTGCCGGACTAACGTACATACACTAAGTAGCTCTTTTCTTCATTTGGGGTTTCCTTCGCAGGGTGATTCCCAGGGCTCTCAACCTGTCGAGGTACGCAATCTTGATGCTTTAGATTTCTATCTATGTAATCTACATCTTAGCATTGTGTACGTGTAGTATCTAAGAGTAAGAAATATATTGTCCGGTTTAGTCATGTGGTGTGTATTGGTGTTTGGAATTCAGTCATGTACTCATTCATACTGAAACTAAAGTCTGAAAGGCTGGTGGAGGACGTTGTGGAGAGTGTCGCCGAAGGTGGGTCTGTCCGGCTGTCACTACTGCTGGAGCTACAGCGCCGGTACACGGAGATCAACGGGAAGGTGGCCATCGCCGAGACCCAATTGAGCCTCATGCAGGAGGACATGTACATACTAACATAAACAAGATGATAGAGAAGTTCTCTGCTCTTCAGCTCAAAGTGAAGGAGGTGAATGCATTGTTCACCATGAAGCAGAATCAGTCCTCCAAAAGGTGACTAATTAATTTACATTGTCTTCTTTTTGTAGTTTATTCATGCCAAGTTCAACGGCCAGTCTGAACTTATTTATGAAAGCAGTTTCTGAACTCTGAGTTTGTGTAACTAACACTGAAGTGATCTGTTGTGGTAACTCCTTTTGAATCTCCCAGGCCTGCTAGGACAGCAAGGGCAAGTGCACGATGGTGCCCTGAAGCATCACGGTGAACATGGTAGTGTCAGGTTGTTGATGGAGCGATTCAAATTGGTAATCGATGTTATTGACAGTTAGTATTGTACATAAATTTTCTTTGTAAGAGGTACTGATGTTATGCAGACAGAGATTCCGCCCATTTGATACCTTAGGTTTGAAGGTCGAGTACCACGCCGCCGCCATTGCAACCGCTCTAGGATACCATTAATGGGATATCACTTAAACGCCCTTGTTGCTGGATCAAAGCGTTGCAGGTTTGGTAATTTTTTTCCTACCTTGATGATGTTTCTGTAAGTTGCGATCCAGAGGACACTTGGGATAGTAGCTAGGCTGGTGGTCACATTCATTAGATGGTGTCTTTCTATAGTTCATGGTGTCCTGTGTTTGTGAGTTCATATTTTTCGAGGAGTTGAATTGAGCAAACAGACCTACAGACTTATTTACCATCACCCTTCAGCTTTGTTAATTAAGGAGTTTAGCATGTACGTAAGTGCTATGTGCAAATGATACACCAGATGTGCAGACCTTTTAGTAAACCGTATATATTTTCTGTTCTTTTAACAACTTGTTCAAGTAATAACCGGTTTTGGCAATGTTGGGCAAGAGTTCGCAGGCAGTCTTCGAGTGGCGGGATGAGGACACGTCTAGAATGATGATGGCGCCATGGAGTGCAACAAGTATTTCCAAGGCAACATTTATATGCAGCATAGCCAGGATGTCTGGGGTAGCATTGGAAACAGCCACATAAAGGGCCTAAACAGTAAGCAAAAAATCTGCTTGCCAAACAAGCATACGTAATCGTGTTCCATAGGAGTATTTCGGTTAGCAATAGTTCCGTGCAATTAAGAAAATAGCAGCAACAATGGTAAAAAAACTAGAGAAAATATGTCTGTGCAATTGAGATAATCATGTCAAATACTGAGAAAATCTGGTTGCACAATCAGGATATGATCATGTTAACAATATGTAGTGCTTATTTTGTTTTTATTTCTGAAAAACCTTGAAAAGAATAGAAAAGAAATGATTAGATGTTTCCACCCTAGATCTATTTTAAAAGTTTCACTATTGCATCAGTAACATGGAATGAATAGGAAAGAGTACGAGCAAATTTGATTTACATAAACCGGCAAAAGAATCTTGAATTAGAGAAGTAAAAGATTTTCTGTTGTAGACTTATTTTTCCTTTTGCGAAGTTGCAACAATAACATGCACTTGTAGGCTACCAGTTGGGACAATCATGAAAAAGGCTAGGAAGGAGTAGGAACTAACTTTATTTAGAAAAAGGAAGGTTAGATTTTGCGATAGTAGCATGCAAGCATATTTTTCATAATAAGAATAATAGCATTTTTTAGAACAGTACTAATTCCAAATTTATTAACTTGCAGATCAAGTAGGTATGCTTTTAAAGTGGCAGTGGACTAAAGATGAGCACAGGGTTGTATACACCATGCTTAGAAAGGATGTCTCGGAGAGTGTTGAATGATGGAGTGACAAAGAGGTGTCGGCTTTAGCTCGTGTTCCTATTTAGACTATGCAACCCATCTAGGAAAGAAGGCAAGAATGTGGTGGCGTTCAAGACATCAAGAGCAAGAAACCAAAGATTTATGGACGGAAGAGGATCACATTTAATTCTAATGATAGAACCGAAGATCTCTTACACAATAGTTTTTGTGCCAGACAAACTACCGTCGAAAACCAAAGTATGATCTTGATAGCTTGAAACAAGTAGACTACTATCTCATGACCTTGATTTGTGTTATAACAGCGTGTATTTGTAAGTGTAAAACATATCCATATTATTTATCTCCCGTAGTCAGTGTTGTGCATATCATCTTTAAATTGCCACCTTTATTGTCTTTATCTGACGATGGCCTGTTGGTAAAGAATAGAAAGTGAGCTAAGTACTTCCATGGAAAAAAACTACTACTTTAACCATTTCCATTCATGAGAAATGTCATTAGCAAACATACAGTTTA
Source organism: Triticum urartu (assembly GCF_003073215.2). NCBI lineage: Eukaryota > Viridiplantae > Streptophyta > Magnoliopsida > Poales > Poaceae > Triticum > Triticum urartu. The sequence goes on along the minus strand of NC_053023.1, from coordinate 108,636,657 downwards.
TTGCACACTTATCTCTACTTTCAAAGTTAGTTTTAGTTCCAATTTTGAATTTGGTATCATGCACATTAAGATAAGCATGGTTGGTTTGATGTGAGGTCAGTTTTATTTCCAAGTTGGAATTTAGTACCATGAATATTAACGGCCAGCTTATATTGAAGACCACAACAGAGTTGGAGGTAGATCCGGTATAGAGTGATAAAAAGATTAAAAAAACTATATATCCTAGAGAGGTGAGGGTGAAAAATATACATCTTATGGGAGGTGGGAGAAAGGTGCAAGTTGCCTTTGGGATCAAAATTTCTATTCATATATTTCTTTTTCCGTGGCAACACATGAGCGTGGAGCTGTCATGCTAGAGCTTGGAATGAAGGGTTGGTCCAATATAGAACGAGGGGGTACTAGCACTAAGATGGGGAGGCGGTTGCCGCCCTTGTCCCTTCTTGTTGGCCTGCCACGACGACGTCGGGCTCAATTAGAACACGAATTAGTGGATTTTGTGATAAGAGTGAGGGTTGAGAATGACCGGAATAAGGGTGGAGTTGGTTTGTTTAGTTATGACTGTCTGAGTGGAATAATTTCTCTACCTTACAAAATGTGGCAAATTGCATTTCATTAGAGATGACTTTGTAGCAAATTGCATGAGCGAGCGGTTCATATTTTTTTTCATCAAGTTGTACAATTTTTTTATAAGGATGGAAGGGTAAATGCATTTGTTGGGCTCTTCAAGAGTTAATAATAGACTTTTATGTTTAGATAGAACGGTAAATGCATTGGCTGGTTGCTTCAAGAGTTATGGACACGGTGGCATATCAGTTGCATGCACAACAACACACATCATATTTTTGTTTCGTGGTAATGCATGATATTCAAATGTAGTTACAACGTGGCAATGACTCAAGAGACATCAGATCCACCTTCTTGGCTCAGGGGAGGGGGCGTCATGGGCGGTGCATGCCTCCTCTCCCTTGATGGCGGTGGTGGATCCGCACGAATAGGGAGGGAGGGGATCAGGGTGGAGAGCAGGGCGATTGGCGGGGGATTCCTCCTTGGCAGTCCGTGGGGAAGTATGGTGTGATGGAGAGAGGGTGCCATGACAATGGTAATATGGGCATCATCTAGTTTTAAAGGAGAGGACTTCAGCGCGAAATGCCCTGCTATGGCGGGAAACCGAGCAGAAAGGGGAGGGGTCGGCAGGAAAAGGGAAGGGTGTGTCGCGGGGTGGTTTTTTGTGTGTTGGGACCGCGTGTTGGAGATAACATGACAAATAGACCGGGAAACCACATTTCTCCCCCACATGAGCTGGATTTGAGATAGCTCGGACAATCTAGACGGTTGAATTTTGGGGAGCCCACCGGGCGCCCATTTGATGTTAAAACCTGCCCAAACATATGAGGGAGAAATGAGTTTCAACCATGAAGACGACCTTAATCATTTGTTTGAGTCATTTATATGTATTGTAGCTCGTAGCAACACACGTACATTCTACTATACTATTTAATCATGGATCGTATATATCAAGTTATAAGTTCTTGGGTGGCGAGCGATTTGGCATGTCAAGAAGACAGGAAGATTGCCGAGAAGGAAAAATGTGAAAGAATATGATAGAAACAGGATGCCACCATGCTTAACATGTATATCTAAATTAAAAGAATAATTTTAACACAGTCATCGGATCACTGACCAGTTTATGCTTATTATGACAGTCAGTTTTCGGCTTCCTCCACTGAGATGCTTAACCGTGTGAGCTGGAAGCACAATCGCAGTGGTTCTCCCTTTGCACGCCTAGCCGAACAAAGCGGAACATAGGAAGCAAGTGCAGGAGCCGGACAACCCAACTATTGACCAAAGACACAATTCGAAACCGATGCATATATAGCAATATCCGAGAATATTTTTGCCGAATCTATAAAGGTGTCCGGCATTGCACTGCGAGACTTGTGCTGAAAACACACAAATAGTTTAAAAGTGCCATGAGCTTGGAAAACCAAAAAACGTCAGTAAAAATTTGACGTCCGAACAAGATCAAGTGTTCGGTGCCAATCCACAAATTGGTCTTAGAAAAAAAGAGTGCTTCTGTCGTACTTTAACATTACACATCCGATCTCAAGACTTCAAGCGGGTCAGCCTACGGCTGCAGCCTCCTATCCCGAAGGCGGAGTGCTTCTCATTGGACCAGTTCGGTCACTAGAGAGAAAATGGGTTATCTGGCTATTGACCACACACTCATGTCGAAAAAGGAGCGATAGAAAAAGACTTTGCAACGACCAAGAAGAAAACACATTTACTATAAAATAGCTCATATAAATTTTAAGAGCCCCCAAGTGACTTGGGTAAAAGATTTTATGTATAATGATTGTATGTACCGAAGTACTTATATCATATCTTTGTTCAACCGAACTTTAAACGCGTCTTAACCGACCGTCGGCTTCTCCCTATTCGGTCAAGGACCGAAAAGTGTTATGTACTCCACCTGTCGAGAATATGGATAGTGTTTCCGATAACCAGGCAACCGGGCCATAAGGCTGTAACAGACAAAGCGCGCTCAGGGAACTTATGCTATATTACAGACGAAGTGTAAGAAGCATCTTCGAAGAAAATAGTACCCCCACCAATACCTTTCTTCGGTGCTCATTATTACTATGAGACTTGTGCAATAGATTTTTTGTACTCATGAGTTCCGTTGTGTGCCGACCATGACTAAAAACAATAAGAGCGCTAGCTTTCGGCTTCACCCAGTCTGAGGTCAGAGCTCGGAGGACCCGGTCGTGACAATCGCAGAGGTGCTCCCTTTACTCCCTAGTCGAACAATCGGGAACGTAGGGGTAAGCACAGGAGCCAGGCAACCCAGCTTGCAAATCGCTTAAGTCAATATGGTGCATATTATGTAATACACGAACAAGGAACGAAGCCGTACAAGTATAATCATATGCAAGAGGAAAAGCTCTATCAAGGGAGCCCCCAAGTAAACGGGGTATTTGAATTTGTGTGTCACAAACAAAATTTGGACAAGAAATTTTTTTACAAGCAACTTTTTTCCAAAAAAGTATAATGCTTGGTTGAACCGAACACAAGTTAAAAATTAAAACTTTGAGCATGAAAACAACTTAGCTGGTTAATGTGTTCGGCATTGATGACACGGTCCGAGCTTGATGCGGGACAAGGTTCCATCCCCCAAGCCGGTCCCGAGGTGGCGGAGCGGAAAGCTCGACACGCCGAAGTGGTGACATGGAAAGGTCAATGCAGACCGGCAGAGTGATGCCGAAGTCCCCGGATCATTTTCCTGTGCACAAAAAATAGTGCAAACCGGAGATAATAGTAATAATGATAATAAAAAAAATCGTTGCATAATAAATAAATTTATGCAAAGTGAGTAAATAAAATAAATATGGCCTGGTGCCGAAGTCAATGTCGATGCAGGGCGTCGGCATGATGCAGTAAAGGCGTGGCAAAGCCTGAATTCACAGGTCGGTCCGAGTTCCGGATGCGGCGTTCGCCGGACTATGTACGGAAACTGACCGAACCACCATGCGACCTCGTTAATGCGACCATCATTTGATAGACCTGTGTACAGATGATGGACAAACCAGAGTAATAATTCCTTGGAAAAAATAAACCCAAACAAGCAAAAAAAATACTAGGATTAATAGCACATGGTTTATTTGTTGTAGCAATCCGAAGAAAGGTGATTCCCAAAATTGGGACTCGATCCGCGCACCCATTGCCTGATGGGTGATAAAGCGATGGCACGGTGATGCTGGCAAAGGTTGGCTCGCCGAGGCAAAGCCCTCGGTCCAGGTAACGTGACGGAGCTGGTCGGCTAGTGACGCCGAAGTCTCCGGAGTATAGGTTGATGAAGATATGGCGAAGCCCCCGGTCCAGTCGAGATGTCGAAGCCTCGATGTCAGCCGATGAGTCGAAGTAGGTCGGTGTGATGGACACCGCCTTGAAGAAGCAACAGTGCGGCCCTGCCGATGCAGGTCGTGACGTGGTCGATGCCGGCTTGATGAAGTGACCGTGCGGCGATGCCGGTATGCCCGCTCCGTGTAATCCGTAGGGCGGCGATGTTGGTGATGATTTATCCCTCGCGATGCCGGACTCTTGTTCGGCTTGCCGAGATGATGATCCGAAGAAGTTGAGATCGGCTTAACAAAGTGACGACGCGTCTAGCGCAGGTCGGCAGCCGTGGAGCAATATTACCGAACTGGTTTGACACCAGCATGATGTTGAAGATTATGTTCAAAAGATTTTAAAGTTAGTGGGATGTGTTCGGAAACAAAACACAACACTCCATACAAAACTTCCTTCAAAAAGGATGTCCGAAATCCCGTTCATAAAAAAGATGAACTCGGGTCGGATTCGTTTTCACGCAGAAAACAGATCCGAAAAGTGATGCACTAATCGGAAGGTTCCCGGAGTTTGGACGGTCGGATCGAGCTGAAATTTGGAGGGGTGGTAGATATGGGAATTCTGCAGTAGATGAACGGTTGGATTTTCCAAAGGACCTCCGAGCTAGGCTGTGGAGACCACGCCCTAAACTCATCCAAATCCCCGTCCAGATTTGACAAGGCTCCGGTATATCGTAGATTGTCGGAGATTTCTCCATCGGAACTCAACGAAATTTTCCAGGGTTGTTGTAGACTCAATTCCGCACAATTCCACTAAAGCAATCGTTAAAGAGACACTTGAGGAGACGGTGGCGGCGGACACAAGTTTACTGTCCAGAAAAACAGCACGGTCGCCCGAGGGCAATGTTGACGTTGAGCCCCCGGGCTCCCTGGATGATTCCTCCATGATCTTGATAGAGATCGGAGTTGATGTTTATAAAGGCCCTCATCCGAACATGACGATTGGAGGTAGGGCGCAGTCCTTGGTCGAACCAAGGTGACCAGTCAAGCTGGTGACGAAGATATCGAAGTCGCAGTTGATCTGCAGGCGAGCCATCAACCTTTTGCCGAACACACAGCGGAACTCTCAATAAAAGCACCAATGTTGGTGTCAAAACCGGCGGATCTCGGGTAGGGGGTCCCGAACTGTGCGTATAAAGCGGATGGTAACAGGAGGCAGGGGACACGATGTTTTACCCAGGTTCAGGCCCTCTTGATGGAGGTAAAACCCTATGTCTTGCTCGATTTATTCTTGATGATATGGGTATTACAAGAGTTGATCTACCACGAGATCGGAAAGGCTAAACCCTAGAAGCTAGCCTATGGTATGATTGTCTGTCTATCTATCGACTAGCCTGGCCTCGGTTTATATAATGCACCAGAGGCCTATGATAACAAGAGTCCTAGCCGAATACGCCGGTGGGGAGGAGTCCTTGTCTTGATCACCAAGTCTTGTAGAATCTTCCATGTATGCGGCAGCTGTCCGAACTGGCCCATGAGTATACGGTCATGGGGTCCTCGGTCCAATCTAACAGATCGGGAGATGACGTGGTGAGTACCCCTAGTTCAGGACACTGTCAGTGACCACAACCTTGATGAATTGTTCTTCATTCGCTGTACTCCACTAGCCATGGCTGAACATCTTCTGTTCTTTGTTTTTAGATAGCTCACCACTCATAGCCGAGCATCTCCAGGATATTGTTTGAGGGGTGAATCAAGTTTTATTCATCAAACACCACCGAATTGGGATACAATTTTAGTCATGGGATTGGCCAAGCCAGATGTGACGTCCCAGACCTAACGAAAGTGAAAACTTGACTAAATTATGTGCTTCAACATTGACATCATGACCTTCAAAATTAAAAATATAGTTAAAAAACAACGTGTGTAGCTTAATCTCGCTAATATTGCTCCATTATTTCCTCGCCCACCTTTCTGGATATCCCCAGTCACCTGTTTAGCGTCAGAAGCAATGGCCAAACGATGGAGGTGAAGATCTTTAGCCAGCGCTAGTGCCTCACTGCACGCAATGAACTCTAATATCGATGCGCCGTCCACTCATCCAATGACAAAAGCGCTACTTCCTAGAAACGTTCCATCTATATCTCTACACACCGCTGCTACCGTTTCTCCCACTCCTTTTCGGACATCAGCATCAATGTGTATCTTTGCATAGCCCCTTGGGGGGGGGGGGGCACTCCCTTTGACCATCTCAAGCTCGTCAATAAATCTATTTTGATGAAACAATGGGTACCTTGTGGGTTTTGAAAGATACCATCGTGGATCATGGTCAACCATGGGCCCAAGCACCCTTCGCCATTTGACATTCTATATCAGCCCATGCTTCCAGCTATCCATACAGCCCGAATCGGACCACCCCATAGTAAAGCCCATATTACACACAACCGACCTTACGGGCTGTAGCCGACCGCGCTGTCACGGAAAAACAGTCGCTCGTGGAAATAGTCCCTCCGACGCGCTCCCTCCCTCCGTCTCCACCCCGACCCGTGCTCGGCGGCGGCGGCGAACTCCGGCGGACAAGGCGTCTCGGGCGGCAAGGTAGACACCGCCACCCCTTTTCAGTTCCCACCCCCGCTTGTTCCGTCCCATCGTGTTGATTGGCCGAAACCCTCGGTGAAACCCTAGGTTCTGATTCGAGATTCGCCCGTCTCAACATCTCAGGTCGAGTATCCGGGAGGCGGCGGAGCCATGGAGGAGGACGCCGAGGGCATGGACCGCCTCGACATGGACGGCGACTTCGTGGGCGGCCGCTTCGGCCGCGACGGGGAGTTCTACTACCAGAGCCGCCGCGAGCGGGCGCCCCAGACCCGCGAAGACGCGCTCTACGGCGTCTTCGGCGAGGGGGACTCCGACTACGACTCCGAGGAGGACGAGGCGTCGCGCCGGCGCCGGCGCCGCAAGCGCCGCATGGACGACTCCGAGCCCGACCTCACCAGGCCCGTGCAGTTCGTCTCCAAGGGCATCAGTGCCCCAAAGCCAGAGGAGGATGAGGAGCAGCAGAGGCCTGGGCTTGGCCAGGCCGCGTCCTCCTCGGGCACTGCTGCCGCCGCCGCCTCCGAGGAGGATGCAGAGGAGGACCAGGATCCGTACATCGACCTGCCCACAGGGTTTGGGCAGCGGATCGCCGAGGGTGCACGCGCGAGGCGGGAGGAGAAGGAGCGGCAGCAGGAGTCGGCCAAGCGCCGGCGCAGTGCATTCGGGGCAGGGTTTGAACCTGGAAAACCAGCGCCGCCACCTGGGAGCCTGGAGTCCAACACGAAGGTGGCTAAGATGATGGCTATGATGGGGTACAAGAGAGGAGAAGGCCTCGGCAAGAATGCTCAGGGAATCACTGCACCAGTGGAGACCACCTTACGCCCCAAGAACGCCGGACTCGGCAGCGTCGAGGGGTTTAAGGAGCCCAAAGCTTTCACTCCCAAGGAGAACTTGCCACCCCCACCTCCTCCACCGCCTGCCAAGAAGGAAAAGCAACGGTGGTCCAAGAAGGCCAGCTTGAAGAAGGATCAGGTCTTGACTAAGAATGAGCTGTTGGCAAGGCGCGCTGAGCAGGAACAGGATGAGCAGCCCACATTTGTCCAAAAGGTGATTGACATGCGAGGGCCTCAGGCTCGTGTGTTGACAGACTTGAAGGGGCTCAGTACTGAACATGAGATGGAGGCAAATGATGTGCCGATGCCGGAGTTGCAGTACAATGTGCGGTTGCTTGTTGATGAGACTGAGGCTGATATTGTCAGGTTGGATGGGCAGCTGCGGCGGGAGCAGGAGAAGGTGGCTAGTTTGGTGCGGGAGAAGGAGAAAGTAGCAAAGCAGGAGGCTTTGCAGAAACGCCAGCTGCAAGTTATGGAGACAATTGCAGATGTGCTGGAGAAGGTCCGGGTTGATGACACCGCTGGTTTGCTCACTCTGGGGGGGTTGCTTAAGACCTTCCAGGAATTGAAGGTGCGCTATGAGGAGGAGTTCAAAATTTGCAGTGTTGCATGGGTTGCTTGCCGATTTGCGCATCCACTACTTATCCGGGTATTTCAGGGGTGGCAGCCTCTGCAGAATCCATTGTTTGGCTTGGAGGTCATGTCATCGTGGAAGGATTTGCTGCAGGGAGACCAGCCATATGATTTCTCAGATGCTACTGAATCAATGGCTCCATATGCACAGCTGGTCAGTGAGGTCATCCTACCAGCTGTGCGGATATCAGGAACTAATTCATGGAAGGCTAGGGATCCAGAACCAATGCTCCGTTTTCTTGAGTCATGGGAACGGTTGCTGCCCCCTATCGTGCTCCATTCAATATTGGAGCATGTAATAATGCCAAAGCTCACAGCTGCAGTCGAATCTTGGGACCCGCGGAGCGAGAATGTGCCAATCCATGTATGGGTACACCCATGGTTGCCAACTCTAGGGCAAAGGATAGAGACATTGTGCCACTCTATCCGGTACAAGCTGAGTAGTGTCCTCCAATTATGGCAAGCTCACGATTCATCAGCTTATGCTGTGCTATCTCCATGGAAGGGTGTATTTGATCCAGCAAGTTGGGAAGACTTGATAGTGCGTTATATCATTCCTAAGCTGAAAATGGCGCTCCAGGAGTTTCAGATTAACCCAGCAAGCCAGAAGTTTGACCAGTTTAACTGGGTTATGATCTGGGCTTCTGCTGTTCCGGTACACCATATGGTTCATATGTTGGAAGTTGATTTCTTTAGTAAGTGGCAGCTGGTTTTGTACCATTGGTTGAGCTCACCAAATCCTGATTTCAATGAGATAATGAATTGGTATAAGGGCTGGAGGGGCCTTTTCCCACCAGAGTTACTTGCCAATGAACGCATACGGATGCTTCTAACGGCTGGTCTTGAGATGATGAACCAAGCTGCTGAAGGACATGAGTTGGTGCAGCCAGGGGCCAGGGAGAATGTTGGCTTCTTGAGAGCAACAGAGAAGCGGCAATTTGATGCAGCACAGCAAGCATCGCAATACCCATCTTACCATGCTGTACCAGGAGCAGCCATGGGAGATATGAGCTTCAAGGAGTCTATTCAGGCATATGCGGCTGACCAAGGTTTGTTGTTTATGCCTAGAGTTAACAAATTCTATAACGGCATGCCAGTGTACGAATTTGGCACCGTGAGCATTTGCATAGACTCTGTCAAGCGACTACTCTATGCACAACTTCAAGAGGGAACTGAAAGATGGAGTTCTGTGTCTCTTACACAACTGCTGGAAATGAACCGGATGGCAAGACCACGTTAGGAGATCATCTATAGCTTGGAAGTTTCATCTGATCATTTTTCCTGCCAGTGTAGGTAGTCTTCAAATGTGTCTTGCGATCATTGTTGTAGAATTACTTGATAAAGAACAAAATTTCTGATGATGTATCTGAATGTGATTTTCCACATTTCAACATGGAACTTGGTTATTGCCCTAGAACGAATAATTGATGCAGAACTGTTTCTACATGTACATTGAGATACTGTTTATTTTTTGAGGTTGTTATTTTGATAAGTTCATTTCTTGTTTTGTTTCCTGTGATAATCGAATGCCCTCCCACTAGGATTATTAATGTGCATCTAGCTTTTGTCACTATGTATTAAAGATTTAGGAAACTACCACACGTACTGTAATACTTTTGGATGGATGAATTTTTTGCTCGATGCCATGTTCAGCTATTAATATGACATTTTGGGTTATTGCTGTGCATAGCTTTTGCTGTGTTGGGTGCATATAATTTTAAAATTTGTTGGTTGTAGCATTTTATCCAGTACCACTCTTCTTTACATTACATATAAAAAGGAAGATGACAGTAACTAGTTTTGCTTAAGTCAAGCTTACACATAGTGTCCATCTCATATTTAACTTCTTTTACGGTTCGGAAAGTAGATGGCCCATCTATTTGTATACAAGGTGGTTTACACTGGAATTTAGGAAGTTTCGTCAAGGCTTATATGATACTGCTTTTCAGTATTTTGAAGGTCCTTTGTCAACCCTTGCTTTCAATGTTCGAGCTTCGTCCTGAGGTCTTTATTTATTGGAACTGCAATTTTGAGGTTCCTCTTGATTTCGGGGCCTGATCTGGTAAGAGATATTTTCTACTCTTCTGTACCTAGTCCGTATCCAAGATATCTTCACTTATTTCGCGCTACGGCTGTATTGCTAAAATCATAGTCATTGCCAATAACTGCTGATGCATTTGATGGACAGAGTTGACATTGTCAGTTTGAAATTGTCGACATATCAGAATGCCATTTTTGTCTGTTTCATGCTGTGCAATTCACCTGTTCTTCATTGTCCGCGTGAGATTTCTGCTGTATACTCCCTCCGTACAGAAAAGGTGTACTTTCAACTTTCTTGGAGAGTCAATCTTTTTGAAGTTTGACCTAATTTATACAAAAAAATTACCAAAATTTAAACCGTCAAATTAGTATCATTAGATTTGTCATACTATGTATTTTCATTATATACTAAATTGGTGGCATAAATATTGGTCAATTTTTATATTAAATTGGTCAAACATGAAAAAAATTGACCCTCCAAAAAATGCTGGAAGTACACTTTTGCTGGGGTGGAGGGAGTACTTGACTAAACATTCATCTAGCTATTTATGTGGACACAAAAATGAGTGAATTACTGCTGTCGATTGTCTGACTAGTGTTTCCATGCGATCTAGTTCGATTCTGTGGATAACTGACTCTCATATACTCCCTCCGTCTGGGAAAGCTTGTCCCTGTGGTGTTTTTGCAAAAATGCCCTCGAAGAAACAACGACCGAATCCGCAGTCCATCGTCCCCTTCGACAGCTCCGCTCGTGCAGCTCCACCGCTCCCCTGCGGCACCGGCGACACCGCGCAGCTCCACCACGCCGTCCGCCGCGACCCGCAGCTCCACCGCTCCCCCCATCCCCGCCCGTCGATTTGTTCCCTAAAATACTCACCTTTCCCCATCCCTGCCCGTGACGAGGCCGAATGTGTACCACTCCAGCATCCCCGGCGCGGCGTCCAGCCAGAGGAAGAGGCAGTCGTGGGCAGCGGCGTTGGCTTCCAGCCCTCCACCAGCGCCTCGATGTAGGTGTTGGAGCCGCTGGCAAAATTTCAAATTGGGAAGAGCAAAATCTCACATTTCTTTTTCCGGCGGAGATAAAGGCGGCTCTCTCCTCTTCATAGGGTACGTGCAGAGCACACACCACTACAGGCTCTATCCTATGATATCTTGTCTAGCTAAATTTAATGGTCTCGCTGCTCCCTGCTCAATTTTGGTGCCTGTGGTGTCTGGAGTCTGACTTGAAGATCAGATCCAGCTCCATAGTTTTCAGTTTATAAAATTTCACTGAATTTTACTGTATGAGAAAGCCTGTATAATTTTCAGCTCCATAATTTTTAGTTTGTAGAGCTGGAGGTCAGATTCAGCTCCATAATTTAATTTAATTTTATTGAGAGAGGTAATGTACTCCCTGTCTCAGTTCTTCTGTTGCATGGACATTCCTTAAAGAAACATGACACAGCAAAATTCAGATGAACATCCTCAAGCCCTTGTTCTTATTCTTATTCTGTAATCTAAATTTACTGACTGAATTTTTATTCTTATTCTAGTGTCAAAATTCAGAGTTGGGAGCAGTTGTTGTTGACTAAAGGTTATGCCCCCAATGCCAAGATTGACAGGAGTAGCAAGAGTAGAAGAAGATTACTGTATTCACTGAATTATTTTTGACAGTAGTTGTTGTTGACTAAAGGTTACGCCGTCGACCAATTCACATTGCTGGCGCCGCTGTCTCATAGAAGGTCAGCACAGTGCACATCTCCACCACTCCACTGCGCAGCTCCATCCCTCCTGCATGTGGTCAGTTCAGTTCCACTATTTCCCCCATTCCATTACAGTGTTAGTGTTGATGTCTGTTGTGTTTACTGAAAAAATAGTATTTGGTGTGATGTCTGTTGTGTTCTCCACTGGAAAAAGTAATCTGAACTGGAGTAGTCACAAGTGCCATTTTTTCAAATTTGCACTGGAGTAGGCATGTGGTGCTGCTATGTGTGTTGGAGTAACAACTCTGTAATTGTATGACACTGAATGTTTTGGTCAAAACTGAATGTTGATTGCTTGCATCATCTACTCTGAATGATTTAATACTGACTACTTCAGCATCTATAGACTTTGTGTTGTGGCAGCAGCTAAAAACCCTACATCTTGTCTCTCTGTTTTTTAAAGCTGCTGTTTCAATTGTTACTGAACCTTGTTAAGTTTTAAACTAAATGATTACTAGTGCATCTAGGAATCATTTAAGTTCTGCTGCTATATGAAGTGGTGCTGCTATATGACCATGCTGGAATATGCATTTACATAGACTGACTGATGGCTGAACATATTCTTGACTTTGTTACTGTATTTATCTAGAGATGGGAGTATATCACCATGTCCTGACTTTGTTACTCTTGCACTCACCTATGCTGCTCTTGCACTGATTTCAGCTCCCTCTCTCAGTTGTTCTGTTGCATGACGATGTATAGATAGAAGTTGTTCCCTGTGGTCCAAATAGATCTGAGTAGGAAAATGATCTGAGGCCATTGAGAACAGTGATACTCTGGCTGATCATTACTGGTATAAAATCAAACTGATCACTATTGTTATCAAATCAAGCTGATCACTATTGAATTTTATGTACAGTACCAACAATTTTCTGAAGCTAGCAGCAACAAGTTAGATAAGAGAGAGAGGGAGAGAAGTAAAGCAAACAAAAATTCAAATAATTTACTACTATATCAAGTAAAGCAAGCTGTAGAGATATCATTCTCACAGAGTTGTTCCTTTTGAGAGATTAAAAGTACTCGTCCATTTTGGCAACTAGAGGTTTAAAGGTTTCATGAATACTTAATGTTCTCTGGTGCTATATTTCTGAAAACATCCAAGTTTTTATCACTTTGCTAGCATCCACAAATTTATGTTTCATGTTTGATTGTTTTCCTTTTCGCTGTGCAGGTGAGCCCACCCGTTGCTTTCAATGCCATGAGCATGAATGAGCTAAGAAAATGGAACGAACAGTACGGAGAAGGTGGCAGCAGGAGTAGATCACCATTTGGGTTCGGCAGCTAACATGATTCCGGTAGCAAATTTTCCACACTGTACCAATGTGCTCTCATTTAGCCTTGCAGACTGAAAATGTTTTTTTTATAAGAGACTTAAAATGTTGGAGCGACAACAGTAACTGTTCTTGATCTTACACAATTGTAGCGATATGCTACTTTGCATCTAATTAGGATTCTAGACTTCTTTGCATGAACGCTGTGCCAAGGACATTGAAAAATAAGTAAATTACAGGGGGGGGGGGGATTAAATTAAGCTTTTATCAAGAGATCACCATTTAAGTACAAAATGTAAAAAGACAGTCTCTCAGATTCAGAGATGACAAGTGTTTATCTAAATTTGGAGTAACTAGTATACCAGTTCTAACAATGTTTAGTTTGTTTGCCAAATTTCTTGTAATTCAGTTAATTCAATTTGAAAGGTCTTGTGCACTGAATTTTAGAAGCATTGCTTGTCAAATCAGTGTGTAGAAATTTTAGGGCTATGTCTAGAAAATCATGTTAGTCCAACAATATTCATCTTGTTTTCAGTTTTAACAGTAACAGTTTTCCGTTTGTAAAGCTTTAGCTAACTGAACATGCCACTGTTGCTCTGTTGATCTACTGTAAGTCTTGTACTACTGCTGCTATTTCTTCTGCTGTTCATCTGCTTCTTCACTTTCTGGTTGTTGTTGTACTTCTTGATCTCCTGCTGGCTACTCCCTCTGCTTCTTCATTCTCTGGTTACCACTGTTGAAACTAGTCTCCTGCTGCTATCCCTTTGCTTTCTGGTTGTTAAAATTCAGAGTTGTCGTGCTGCTGCTGCTGCTGCTTCAATCTGTGGCTCCCTTTGCTCCTGGCTCTCCTCCCTTTGCTCCTGGTCCGCCGCCGCCGTGCTGCTGCTGCTTCAATTCAACAGAGGAGGCTGCTGATGCTGCCAATTTACAGAGGAGGCGATAACAGCCGCTGCTGCTGCCAATCAACAGAGGAGGCCAGGACAGCCTGCGGCGGCGATGGGCGAGGGGACGAGGAGGGGCGGCGCAGATTGGCAGCAGTGGCGCAGGTGGGTGGCGGCGCGCTGGGCCCTACGGCGACTGCCGGCGGTGGTTCCTACCGCGGGCGATACTTGGGACGAACGCGGCGGGCGAGGAACTATCGGTGGTCGTCGGAATCGATGACGGGATCGCGGGCGGAGCGGACCGGCAGGTTCCACGGCTCCACCTCCGCCGGCTACGCCTGCGCTGCGGGGTCGCCGGGGACGGGGACGGGGAGGAGGACGAAGCAGAGGGGGGCGGGGGCGTGACTAACAGGGGCGGCGGGGCGAGGCTCAGGGACGGCGCTGGCGCAGGTGCGCGCGGGGTGCTGGGCCGTACGGCGTCTGCCGGCGGCTGCTGGAGCTGGTTCCTGCCGGCAGGGCGCAGGCGAGGGTGGAAGGAGGAAGAGGGGGTGATTAGCAGGGGGTTTAAAAGCACGAGGTTTTTTTTGCAAAAATAAAAATGAATTGACCCTGGACAAGTTTTTCTGGACGGAGGGAGTATATGGTTTGTGTCACCATAAATATGAATTTATCTCAAAACAGCCACACATGAATTGCCTGAGGAGCCAGATCAGTAATTTATTCACCAAGACGTGTGAACTTTCTGTTTCATTACTTTTATCTTGTGAGTTATCCATTACTGGTTTAGAGAACGCCGGCCTTTATTGATCAAGCAACAAATTTACAAAGAGTCTTCCGGATGCAATCTGGAGCACAACGAAAAATACAAAGACTAATAGAGTTAAAACTTGATCTAGCTAAAACATGAGCTAAGACATTAAGGTGCCGACGAACATGCATGAACGAAGCAGCAGGAAGGTCTCTTGCCACCACTTTGATATCATTCATAATGGATCCAACATCAGAACGATCCCTGGTCGGAGATGACAAATGTTGTACCACCGAGAGGCAGTCCGACTTGAAGACCACATCAGCAAAGTCTTCCTCTCGCATAAACCTGTCCGGCAGTCCGACTTGAAGACCACATCAGCAAAGCCTTCCTCTCGCACAAACCTGTCCGGCAGTCCGACTTGAAGACCACATCAGCAAAGCCTTCCTCTCGCACAAACCTATCCGCCCGACGAAGCGCCATGGCTTCAGCTACTTCAGGATTTAGAATACCCTTTAGAGATTCAGAGCAAGCAGCCACACACTGACCCAAATGATCCAGAATCACAACACCCACTCCGGCTTTATTCAAATCTTTAGAAACAGCAGCATCAGAGAAAGCAACCAGCTTACCTACCGGCGGCGGGGACCAGAGAGGGTTCAGGGCAGAGGTCTCACGCCTATGTGCAGGTACAGGTTTGTATAGGTGTTTGATGATCAACTCAATATAAGCCTGGGTCCTAGCTGCTGTGCGCCTCGGGTGTGCGCCTCCTATACTACGCGAGCATGAGAACAGAATAGCAGTGCATGCTCCACACTCTCCGGCCTGCCACAGAAGTAGCAATCCGTCCGAGTCGGTACATGGCGATGACGAAGCTGCTCGCCGGAGGGAAGACAATCATGAGCCAAACGCCATAGCACAATTTTCATCTTGTTGGGAGCTTTGACCCTCCACAACGCTTTCCATAATTTTTCCTCCTCCAGTTTACGCCTGGGATGGACCAGCGGACGCGTCAGCGGACAAGCACAAATCTGAGTTAGATTGCAAACTACCATTCATACGGCATATGTGGGCATTCTGAGGAGGCGGCGTTGGCTATTTGTAGAGGGGCATCTCATCTTAAGAAATTATTTTGAGTAATCATGCGATCAATTATCACAACCAATCACATGACCCCTAGCTAGCCAGCTAACTAATCGTAAAATGACAACCGAAGACCCGCACTGAAAGCAACATTGAAGAAACACATAAATTTTGAGAGTCAAGCAAAACGAAATATTATCTACTAGAGTATATTCCAATGAAAACCTCCCAAAATGCCCCCTCGTCTCGCCTCACCTGCTCCCGCGAGCGGGTGGTGAACCCTAGCATGAGCGGCGTTCCTTCCCGCCTCACCTCTCCCCTGCTCGTCCTCCTCCCCCCCCCTCCCCCGCCGGGCAAAGCTCGGTCGGTGACGGCGGCGGCAGGGCGTTTCTTCCCTCCCGTTGGTGTGCGCATCGTGGGGTGCATCACCGAGATGGGGGCGCAACACTCATGTGGGGAGCGGCGGCGACGAGTCATGCGGGCACATCAATAGCGTGGGCGGATGGTTGGAATGCGACAGCTACGTGGGATTAGCTGGTGGGCTGCTTCGGTCTGGTCTGCGGCCGTCAGATCTGGCGGCGGCGACCCGACCGACTTGGAGCTGAGTGGCACGGGTTGTGTTGGCGTGGGCCGGAGGTCGCGACCATTCCTTCTGGTTGTCTTGGTGGGCGGCAGACCGACTGTGCTATGGGTGCTTGGTGGTGACTAGGATCTGGCAGGGAGTTGCGGGCGTGCTGTGGAGGAGCTGCTTAAGGTCGTCCGCGGGTCTGGCTAGCCTTGCTGGATCCTTATAGCTCTGGCGGGCGGAGGGCTAGGTCGTGGCAGGATTCTCCCCTTGCCCCGGTCCGGTTCGGCCGTCAGGTGGATGCATCGGTCTGTGAGACGGTTGCTGCAGCGTGGCAGTGCTAGGCGGTCAGTGGCGAGGGTGGTGGTGGTGGTGGTGGTGGTGCCTCTCTTCTTTCGGGTCTGGGCCGGTGGTGCAGGGTGATCACGTGGTGGAGATGGCCAGGACAGGGAACTCGTGCTCAGGCGGACCATTTTGGGCATGGGACAGGTCGAAGCTTCGCTCCGAGTAGATGATGGTGGGCCTAGTCCGGGTGGTGCCCGCTAATAATGAGGACCCTTTCCTCGCGGGTAATGTGGCTGTTGGTGGTGGTCGAGACATCGCGAGTTCGTTGGGTAGATCGGCATCGAAGACCATGGACTTGGCGTCGTAGGAGCATGTTCGGCGGCGGCCGTCGGTAGTTACGGAGTTGGGTTCCCCGTTCCACCGGGACTGGCTGGAGACGCAGGTGTCGGCACCTCCTATCGTGGAGGTGTTGATCCAGACTTCGTTGCTGATGCCAAGCTAGGAGTGAAAGGAGACACCTTTTACTCCTCTAACCGTGGTTGGTGCATCGTGATATGGGAAGACGATGATGGCTTGGACATGGATGCTAAGGTGGCGGCCTCGGGTGGTGGTCTGCATGTTGGCTCTTCGCTAGACAACATTGCGGCGGTGGTGATTATCCGTCTTGAGCGTGTAGGCGACGGGACGGCTAGAGGTGGGTGGCTCGGGCGGGCGTTCTTCCTTAGCACTAGTGACGCTCCGGTCCGAAACCGGAGATCTTTCCTCACCGAGTTTGTCCTGGTGAGCTCGTAGTAGCATGGGTGAGCTGTTGAGTGAAAACTCAGCGCCTCGACGACGATAACAACGACGCTTGCGGGTGCCGATATCTTTTTGAAGATGTCGTGGTGGGTATCCTCTCTGTGACAGGGCTTTGGGTGAAGACCTTTGTTCGTTGCAGACTTGGCAGCGGTGATACTTTGCGCCGTTCTCCCTCCTAAGGACGTTGCCGTGGAGCTTATCTGTGCTAGGGCGTAGTGTTGTGTAGTGTTTTGCGTATGCTGCTTATCCTCGGATCAGCTTTATAAAAAGGTCACCTCAGTATCTTGTATTGTTCGGCCGTGTATCTTGTTCTGCTGTTGTTTTATTATATAAAACGAGGGGAAAACCAGAAAACCTCGAAAAACAAGAATACAAAAACAAAGGTGGGAAAGCCAGCAGTCAACC
Source organism: Triticum urartu (assembly GCF_003073215.2). NCBI lineage: Eukaryota > Viridiplantae > Streptophyta > Magnoliopsida > Poales > Poaceae > Triticum > Triticum urartu. Next base: position 108,618,933 of record NC_053023.1, on the reverse strand, counting down.
TTGCAAAAGAAAACAAGAAAGCCAGAACGAAATCATGACGCGCAAACTCAACCACGAAAGGAAACCGTGTCAAAGCATCGCCTCCCCCTGTATATATACTCGGTTCAACCCAGCTCAACCCAATTCACACACACCCACACACCCACAGAAAGACACGCAAACATGCCGGCCACCGCCTCGCCGCCACCGCTGCTCCTCGCCGCCGCGCTCCTCCTCTCCGCCGCGTTGCTCTGCTCGGCCTGCCCCGTGCCGCTGCCGCAGCAGACGGCCGACAACAGCCCGCGGCTGCAGCGCGCGTACGTGGCGCTGCAGGCCCTCAAGCGCGCCATCACCGACGACCCCAAGAACCTGACGGGCAACTGGTGCGGCCCGGACGTGTGCGCCTACTTCGGCGTCTTCTGCGCGCCGTCCCTCGACGACCCGTGCGCGCGCGCCGTGGCCGGCGTCGACCTCAACCACGGCGACCTCGCCGGCACGCTGCCGTTCGAGCTCGGCCACCTCACCGACCTCGCCGTCCTCCACCTCAACTCCAACCGCTTCGCCGGGGGGCTCCCGGACTCGCTCCCCAAGCTCTCCCTCCTCCACGAGCTGGACGTCAGCAACAACCTCCTCTCCGGCGGCTTCCCGCAGCACATCCTCTGCCTCCCCAACGTCAAGTACGTGGACATCAGGTTCAACAACCTGTGCGGCCCCGTGCCCCCGGCCATCTTCGACAAGAAGATCGACGCGCTCTTCATCAACGACAACCACTTCGACTTCGAGCTGCCGGAGAACTTGGGCAACTCCCCCGCCTCGGTCATCGTGCTGGCCAACCTCCGCCTCCGCGGCTGCATCCCCGCCAGCGTGGGGCGCATGGGGGCCACGCTCAACGAGCTCGTCATGCTCAACTCCGGCATCCGGTCCTGCATCCCGCCGGAGATCGGGTGGCTGCGCGAGCTCACCGTGCTGGACGTGAGCTTCAACCAGCTCCAGGGCACGCTGCCGGAGTCCATGGCGGGGATGCACGCGCTGGAGCAGCTGGACGTGGCGCACAACGAGCTCGCCGGGCACATCCCGGAGGGCATCTGCGCGCTGCCGCGGCTGGCCAACTTCACCTACTCGTACAACTACTTCTGCGGCGAGCCGGAGCGGTGCACGGCGCTGCGGCGCAACGACGACCGGCAGAACTGCATCGCCGGCCGCCCGGACCAGCGGCCGGCGGACCAGTGCCTCGCGTTCCTGCACCGCCCGCCGGTGCACTGCGACGGGCACGGCTGCCTGGCGCAGCACTAGCGGAAATCATCATTCATTTGGCGGTGTAAAACGGGCGGAGACTTCAATCATCGTATATACATACATATATGAACACACTGTAATTTTTATTTTTTTACAGAGAGGATGGTAATAATCAATGGAATTTGTAGACATACATACACGATTACATTATCGATCATTCTGCGGGTGCGTACATACATTATTATTGCCGGCTGTCCGTCCGATGATTATTATTCCATTCTTTCTTGTGCGACAGCTAGCATCTTGTTGGTGGAGAGATTATTATTACTACTTGGCGTATTGTTTTTGGTCATGGTGGCATCATCATGCATGCATGCATGCATGCACGCAAGGATGAAAAGGGGGAATTAACCGTAGAATGTGTGGCTTCCTTTCCTTTTCCTTGGCTTGAAAGGGAGTTCACGAAGGTGTTCAAGAGGCTGTCCTCTCCAAGTCGAATGATGAGGGGATGAGCAGGGGAGGAGGCACGGTCAAGGATGAGGTGATAACGATAGTGTTTGTGTTTCCAGTTGGAGAAGAATCAATGCCATGCACATCTGATAAGAAAGCCTAGGTGGATGGGATTGGGCCAAATTGAATAAATAAATAAAATCAATTAATAAACTAAATAAAAGAAGCAGCTGGTCATGGGTTCCAGCTGCAAAGAGGGGATCATCTTGACTGGCTCCAGCTTAGCTTAGGAGTAGTACATTGCGTCTGATACATACGGATACAGCCTAGATGCTGCGTTTATCAAGTACTGTTAGGTGGGTGGGTGTGTGCTAAAACAGGATATGCTTTCCAAATTTCGAGCGCATGTTATGTATGTGTACATACGCCGAGCGGAACACGGCACCGGGATGGGGTTTGACGGCGATGACGACGGCGGCGACGGCGACGGACAACGAACGTGGGCTGTGGAAGCTTTCTCGTTGCCGCGCAAGACAGGCTGGCAGCAGCGAAGGGGCCGGCCGGACCGGTCAAGAAGGAGCGGACAAAGGCAACCAGACGACTCGCGGAAGGTGGCCAAATGGCGAACGGTATCCGCCTGCCCCGCCCCGCCCTGCCAGCCGTTTGCCACTTTGTTTTTGGTGGGAAATCGGAACAAATGCAGAGTCGGGATCGCTGTTGGTTAGCGCCCTCATCAACTTGTTTTAGGGAGAGATCCAACCCAATCATGCTAAGAGAGAGAGAGAGAGAGAGAAGAGGGAGGGACGGCGCTAGCATAGCATGGCAGGTGCGCCTAATGCTCGGCATCAATTCAATTCGATTCGATTCAATTCATTGGTATGATGGGGAGACGACAGGAGCAAGTGACAATAGCCTACGAGCAACCCGACCCGACCCAACCAACCAACCAAACAGCCCACGTATACTACTCCTCCCTCCGGTTCATGTTAATTAGCGCTGGTTTAATACGTAGTGCAAAGTACGTACTACGAGAAATACTACATGCAGCTCTACAGCAATACGCTTTACGCTAGAGCTGCTGCACAGCAACGCGTTCCTGCTTTGCTATTCCGGTTGCATCGTCTGCCATTTGGTCCCGCTCCCTTCGATTGTGCATGACACAGTGCGTTGTATCCATTGGAGCAGCCGCAACAAAGCCTTGCGTCATCTTCTTATTAATTAACTTAGCCTGTCTTCCGTTTTTCATGGACCATGTTTGCAGCAAAACACAGATTGTTGAGCTTTACTATACTAGTTCTATGACAATCTTTCTACTTGGGGCACAAAGAGGATGAGCCTGACATCATAACACCCATTAGCACTGTTATCAGACCTTAGTTGATAGCAAGTCCTTAGTACTACACCCTTTACCTTCGTACTCCCTCCTTCCATCTATATAGGGCCTAATACATTTTTTAAGGCTGCCTTTGACTATTGATAAGATTAATAATACATGAGATATATAATGTGAAAATTATATCATTGGAAGCTTCTTTCACGTACGAATTTGATGGTATGCTTTGTGTAACTTGCATGTCATATATTATTGCTTCAAAACTTGATCAAAGTTAGTCTCAAAAATCATATTAGGCCCTATATAGATGGAAGGAGGGAGTATGTGAATTCGGATCATGAAAGAGATGGACATATGGGCAAGATAGTAACGTGGACAGCCACTGCCTCCTCTCCAAGTTTAGGTTTTCTCCGCCTCCTGCCGGCGTCGGCGCCGCCGCCGGTCGCCCCGTCTCCGGTTGCCCCGTCTCCGGTGGCCTTTGTAGGGCCATGGAGGCGTGGTGGATCCCGACCTTTCTCGATGGGAGGGCTTCATTTTTAGATGTTACTTTGAGTTTTGGTAGGGTTTGTGTCCTGTTGAATATATGAGCAAATTACTATGAGATTTAACCTGAATAAACAATAAATAAATTATGAGGGCAATGACAGAGATTGAACTAATCATGCGGACTAGCGTAATAGATGAACAGATCAAATCAAAGGCAAATACTAGAAATAGGAACCAAGATCATGGGGAACGTAGTAATAATTTAAAATTTTCCTACGTGTCACTAAGATCAATCTAGGAGATGCTAGCAAAGAAAGAGAGGGAGTGCATCTTCATACCCTTGAAGATCGCTAAGCGGAGGCGTTACAAGAACACGGTTGATGGAGTGGTACTCGCGGCGATTCAAATCGCGAAAGATCCGATCAAGCGCCAAACGGACGGCGCCTCCGCGTTCAACACACGTATAGTCCGGGGACGTCTCCTCCTTCTTGATCCAGCAAGGGGAAAGGAGAAGTTGAGGGAGAACTCCGGCAGCATGATGATGTGGTGGTGATGGAGCTCGTGGTACTCCGGCAGAGCTTCGCTAAGCGCTACGGAGGAGGAGGAGGAGGTGTTGGAGGAGGGAGGGGCTGCACCAGGGAAGGGGTGCGGGTGCCCTCCCACCCCCTCTATTTATAGGGTGAAGGGGAGAGGGGGCCGGCCTCCTAGATGCATCTAGAGGGGGGGGGGGCAAGGGGGGAGGCTTGCCCCCCAAGCAAGGTGGGAGGCGCCCCCTCCCCTTAGGGTTTCCAACCCTAGACGGCTTGGGCCCTTGAGGGGGGGGGGGCGCACCAGCCCACCAGGGGCTGGTTCCCTCCCATATTCAGCCCATTAAGTCCCTCGGGGCAGGTGGCCCCACCCGGTGGACCCCCGGACACCTTTCGGTGGTCCCGGTACAATACCGATAACCCCCGAAACTATTCCGACAACCGAAGCTGGACTTTCCATATATAAATCTTCATCTCCGGACCATTCCGGAACTCCTCGTGACGTCTGGAATCTCATCCAGGACTCCGAACAACCTTCGGTAACCACATACAATTTCGCATAACAACTCTAGCGTCACCGAATCTTAAGTGTGTAGACCCTACAGGTTCGGGAACCATGTAGACATGATCGAGACATCTCTCAGGCCAATAACTAACAGCGGGATCTGGATACCCATGTTGGTTCCCGCATGTTCCACGATGATCTCATCGGATGAACCACGATGTCGGGGATTCAATCAATCCCGTATACAATTCCCTTTGTCCATCAGTATGTTACTTGCCCGAGATTCGATCGTCGGTATCCCCATACCTCGTTCAATCTCGCTACGAGCAAGTCTCTTTACTCGTTCCGTAACGCATGATCTCGTGACCAACTCCTTAGTCACATTGAGCTCGTTATGATGATGCATTACCGAGTGGGCCCAGAGATACCTCTCCGTCACATGGAGTGACAAATCTCAGTCTCGATTCGTACCAACCCAACAAACACTTTCGGAGATACCTGTAGTACACCTTTATAGTCAACCAGTTACGTTGTGACGTTTGATACACCCAAAGCACTCCTACGGTATCCGAGAGTTGCACAATCTCATGGTCTAAGGAAACGATACTTGACATTAGAAAAGCTCTAGCAAACGAACTACACGATCTTGTGCTATGCTTAGGATTGGGTCTTGTCCATCACATCATTCTCCTAATGATGTGATCCCGTTATCAACGACATCCAATGTCCATGGTCAGGAAACCAAAACCATCTATTGATCAACGAGCTAGTCAACTAGAGGCTTACTAGGGACATATTCTGGTCTATATATTCACACATGCATTACGGTTTCCGGTTAATACAATTATAGCATGAACAATAAACAATTATCATAAACAAGGAAATATAATAATAACCACTTTATTATTGCCTCTAGGGCATATTTCCAACAGTCTCCCACTTGCACTAGAGTCAGTAATCTAGTTACATTGTGATGAATCGAACACCCATATAATTTTGGTGTTGATCATGTTTTGCTCGTGGAAGAGGTTTAGTCAACGGATCTGCGACATTCAGATCCGTATGCACTTTACAAATATCTATGTCTCCATCTTGAATATATTCACGAATGGAGTTGAAGCGACGCTTGATATGCCTGGTCTTCTTGTGAAACCTGGGCTCCTTGGCAAGGGCAATAGCTTCAGTGTTGTCACAGAAGAGAGTCATCGGGCCCGACACATTGGGAATGACTCCTAGGTCGGTGATGAACTCCTTCATCCAGAGTGCTTCATGTGCTGCCTCCGAGGCAGCTATGTACTCCGCTTCATATGTAGATCCTGCCATGACGCTTTGCTTGCAACTGCACCAGCTGACTGCCCCACCATTCAAAATGTACACGTATCCGGTTTGTGACTTGGAGTCATCCAGATCTGTGTCGAAGCTAGCATCGACGTAACCCTGTACGACGAGCTCTTTGTCACCTCCATAAACGAGAAACATATCCTTAGTCCTTTTTAGGTACTTGAGGATATTCTTGACTGCCGTCCAGTGTTCCATACCAGGATCACTTTGGTACCTCCCTACCAAACTTATGGCAAGGTTCACATCAGGTCTGGTACACAGCATGGCATACATAATAGAGCCTATGGCTGAGGCATAGGGGATGACACTAATCTTTTCTCTATCTTTTGTCGAGGTCGGGCATTGAGCCGTGCTCAATCTCACACCTTGCAATACAGGCAAGAACCCCTTCTTGGACTGATCCATATTGAACTTCTTCAATATCTTGTCAAGGTACGTGCTTTGCGAAAGACCAATGAGGCGCCTCGATCTATCTCTATAGATCTTGATGCCTAATGTGTAAGCGGCTTCTCCAAGGTCCTTCATTGAAAAACACTTATTCAAGTAGGCCTTTATGCTTTCAAAAAGTTCTATATCATTTCCCATCAATAGTATGTCATCCACATATAATATGAGAAATTCTACAAAGCTCCCACTCACTTTCTTGTAAACACAAGCTTCTCCATAAGTCTGCATAAACCCAAACGCTTTGATCATTTCATCAAAGCGAATGTTCCAACTCCGAGATGCTTGCACCAGCCCATAGGTGGAGCGCTGGAGCTTGCATACCTTGTCAGCATTCTTAGGATCGACAAAACCTTCCGGCTGCATCATATACAATTCTTCCTTAAGGAACCCATTAAGGAATGCCGTTTTGACGTCCATTTGCCATATCTCATAATCATAGAATGCGACAATTGCTAACATGATTCGGACAGACTTCAACTTCGCTACGGGTGAGAAGGTCTCATCGTAGTCAACCCCTTGAACTTGTCGATAACCCTTAGCGACAAGTCGAGCCTTATAGATGGTCACATTACCATCCACGCCAGTCTTCTTCTTAAAGATCCATTTATTCTCTATGTCTTGCCGATTATCGGGCAAGTCTGTGAAAGTCCATACTTCGTTTTCATACATGGATCCTATCTCGGATTTCATGGCCTCAAGCCATTTGTTGGAATCCAGGCCCGCCATCGCTTCTTCATAGTTCGAAGGTTCACCGTTGTCTAACAACATGATTTCCAGGAAAGGGTTGCCGTACCACTCTAGTGCGGAACGTGTCCTTGTGGACCTACAAAGTTCAGTAGCAACTTGATTTGAAGTTCCATGATCATCATTATTAACTTCCTCTCTAGTCGGTGCAGGCACCACGGAAACATCTTTCTGAGATGCGCTACTATCCGGTTCGATAGGCAGTACCTCATCAAGTTCTACTTTCCTCCCACTTACTTCTTTCGAGAGAAACTCTCTCTCCAGAAAGGATCCATTCTTGGCAACAAAGATCTTGCCTTCGGATCTGAGGCAGAAGGTATGCCCAATAGTTTCCTTAGGGTATCCTATGAAGACGCATTTTTCCGACTTGGGTTCGAGCTTTTCAGGTTGAAGTTTCTTGACATAAGCATCGCATCCCCAAACTTTCAGAAACGACAGCTTAGGTTTCTTCCCAAACCATAATTCATACGGTGTCGTCTCAACGGATTTCGACGGAGCCCTATTTAAAGTGAATGCGGCAGTCTCTAAAGCATAACCCCAAAATGATAGTGGTAGATCGGTAAGAGACATCATAGATCGCACCATATCCAATAGAGTGTGATTACGATGTTCGGACACACCATTACGCCGAGGTGTTCCAGGCGGCGTGAGCTGTGAAACAATTCCACATTTCCTTAAGTGCGTGCCAAACTCATGACTCAAGTATTCCCCTCCACGATCTGATCATAAGAACTTTATTTTCCTGTCACGTTGATTCTCTACCTCACTCTGAAATTCCTTGAACTTTTCAAAGGTCTCAGACTTGTGTTTCATTAAGTAGACATACCCATATCTACTTAAGTGATCATCAGTGAGGGTGAGAACATAACGACAGCCACCACGAGCCTCAACGCTCATTGGACCGCACACATCAGTATGTATGATTTCTAATAAGTTGGTTGCTCGCTCCATTGTTCGGGAGAACGGAGTCTTGGTCATTTTGCCCATGAGGCATGGTTCACACGTGTCAAATGATTCATAATCAAGAGACTCCAAAAGTCCATCTGCATGGAGTTTCTTCATGCGTTTGACACCAATGTGACCAAGGCGGCAGTGCCACAAGTATGTGGGACTATCATTATCAACCTTATATCTTTTGGCATTCACACTATGAATATGTGTAACATCACGTCCAAGATTCAATAAAAATAAACCATTGCCCAGCAGGGCATGACCATAAAACATATCTCTCATATAAATAGAACAACCATTATTCTCAGATTTAAATGAGTAGCCATCTCGCATTAAACGAGATCCAGATACAATGTTCATGCTCAAAGATGGCACTAAATAACAATTATTGAGGTTTAAAACTAATCCCTAAGGTAGATATAGAGGTAGCCTGCCAACGGCGATCACATCGACCTTGGAACCATTCCTGACGTGCATCGTCACCTCGTCCTTCGCCAGTCTCCGCTTATTCCACAACTCCTGTTTTGAGTTACAAATATGAGCAACCGCACCGGTATCAAATACTGAAAGTGCAACTATCCCTGGGTGGTTTTGGTAATTACTAACAACATATAGCTCATTGAACTAATGCTATTTCAAGATGATCATTTCAAAAATTTCAATGATTGGCATGGCATGGATTAGGAATGTGGACCCCTCAAAATGCTAAGGACACACATTGGCTCAAGCTCAAGACTCTACATTTCCATTTTAGTGATCTAAGACCACATTGAGTCCATAGGAAAAGCCAATACTATTAAAAGGGGATGAGGTGTTGCCTAATGGCTTACTTGCTCAAAATGCTTAGTGATATGCTCCAAAAACCCTCAACCACTTTCTCATATCCACATATGTCCCAAACCAAAAGTCAAACTCGGCCTCACCGAAATGTTCTATCCGGCGCCATCGAGTTCACTTGACATAGCCATTGCCAAAAACCCTAGTCACTTCCGTCTCACCGATAGGGATCTCGGTCTCACCGAGATGGGATTGCAAACTCTCTGTTTCCCTTCGTAACGTTTCGGCCCAACCGAGATGAGCGATCGGTCCCACCGAGTTCACAATGCAAACTCTCTGTTTCCCTTTCGTAGCATTTCGGTCTCACCGAAATGAGCGAATCGGTCCCACCGAGTTTGCCTGACCAACTCTCTGGTTAGCTTATTACCAAAGCCGGTCCTACCGAGTTTGTGTAATTAGCTTCACCGAGATTACGTTATGCCCTAACCCTAATGGAATCGGTCCCACCGAGTTGACATGTCGGTCCCACCGAAAAGCCTAACGTTCTCATTTTGAACTGAATCGGTCTGACCGAGTTTTTTGATTCGGTCCCATAGAGTTTGGTAAATTGTGTAACGGTTAGATTTTGCGTGGAGGCTATATATACCCCTCCACCCTCTCTTCATTAGTAGAGAGAGCCATCAGAACGTGCCTACACTTCCAGCATACATTTTCTGAGAGAGAACCACCTACTCATGTGTTGAGACCAAGATATTCCATTCCAACCATATGAATCTTGTTCTCTAGCCTTCCCCAAGTTGCTTTCCACTCAAATCATCTTTCCACCAAATCCAAATCTATGAGAGAGAGTTGAGTGTTGGTGAGGCTATCATTTGAAGCACAAGATCAAGGAGTTCATCATCAACACACCATCTATTACCTTTTAGAGAGTGGTGTCTCCTAGATTGGTTAGGTGTCACTTGGGAGCCTCCGTCAAGATTGTGGAGTTGAACTAAGGAGTTTGTATGGGCAATGAGATCGCCTACTTTGTGAAGATCTACCCTAGTGAGGCAAGTCCTTCGTGGGCGATGACCATGGTGGGATAGACAAGGTTGCTTCTTCGTGGACCCTTCGTGGGTGGAGCCCTCCGTGGACTCGCGCAACCGTTACCCTTCATGGGTTGAAGTCTCCATCAACGTGGATGTATGATAGCACCACCTATCGGAACCACGCCAAAAATCTCCGTGTCTAGATTGCATTTGCTCCCTCCAAACTCCTCCCTTTACCTTCATATGCAAATGTTTTACATTCCGCTGCTATACTCTTAGACTTGCATGTGTAAGTTGATTGCTTGACTTGTGCTAAGTTGCTAAAATCTGCCAAGACTTAAAATTGGGAAAAGGCTAGATTTTTATTTGGTCAAGTAGTCTAATCACCCCTTCTAGTGTAAGTGCATCTAGTGCCCCTTAGTGATTTTGGTGTATTGAAGACTTATAGGTTAAGGGACTAATGTGTGTGTGAGTGTACACAGGTCTATAAGTCTATGAGGAGTTTCATATTTACAGGAAAAGTCGACCCCTAAAAATGAATATCTTCGACTGAAGATTTTGGTATTTCTGAAGACTTTCATGAAGACTTTGAAAGTGAAGAAATTGGTGTGTCCATGAAGACTTGATATTCATGCGAGGAATATGAAGCTTGAAGACTTTCGTTTTCATGGTTTTGTTTTTCTCTTTCTTGAGTCATAGGAAACACCGTACTGTTAAAGGGGGTCGAGGAAATACTAAGGAAAAATTTCCATGTGATGCTCAACTCAAAATCCTACACCTACCAATCCCTTCGAGTGAAGCCATTGGAAATCTCATACAGTTCAGTCAATTTCTTCAGTGACACAGATGAAGTTCTTTTGGTCTCTGAGGAATTTGTCCTGACTAAGGAGTTAGGAATTCGCTAGTGCGGATTGCCTACACAGTGAGGAACATGATAGCCCTGAGGATTTTGCTACTCAAAATTCCAACCGTTGCTGTGCTATGCGCCAGCTGTTCCAAAATATCTATCCACCTAACGGTCATATCATTGAAGGGCATTTATGTATTATCATGTCGGGCTGCTCCCTAGGCTATAAATAGCCGCCCCATACAACCACTAGCTGGTTGGCTGCTCCGAGAGAAACCGACACTTGTCATTTGAGAGCAACCCATCCTCCGAGGACTTTGAGCGAAAATCATCAAGTGAGGAAAAACCAAAAACCAAAAACCCAAACACCTACAAACCCCAAGTGATTGAGCATCACTGAAGAGATTGATCCTGAGTGGATCCGACGCTTGTTACCTTTGAAGACTGTGCTTCTTCCAGACGGTTAGGCGTCATGGTATAGAGCATCCAAGAGGAATTGTGGATCGCCGGGTGACCAAGTTTGTGAAGGTTTGGAAGTCGTCTGAAGACTTACCACGAGTGATTGGACGAGGTCTGTGTGACCTTAGTTCAAGGAGAATACGGTGAGGACTGGGTGTCTTGGACTAAGTGTCCTTGACTGGGTGTCCGGGACTGTGTCTCCTCGAGTTTAAATACTCATCCGCTCCAACCAGACGTACAAGTGAGACAGCAGTTGGAACTGGTCTACCAAATCATTGTCTTCACCAAGCTTACTGGTTCTATTTCCTCAACTCTTTCATTTCCTCTTAACTGTGCTGTATGTTTGTTCATATATGTGTTTGAAGACTTTAACTAAAGACTTTCTCAATTTCCTCAGTTCAATTTCTTCAGTCTGTTTGTCTTCATCTTGTGTTACCCTGTGATTACGCTTCCTGTACTCTGTGCCTGTCTTCATTTCATCATGATGACTATGCTTGTATTCTGTTATGTTTACCTTTGAGTACTTATTCCACTGCTAGTAGTTCTTCGCTAAGGAATTTCCTCACCGGCAAATTCCTCAGTGAAGAATTTCATAAAAATCGCCTATTCACCCCCTCTAGTCGATATAACGCACTTTCAATTAGTATCAGAGCAAGGTACTCCCTTGTTCTGTGTGATTTTGGTTTAACCGCCTGGAGTTTAAGTTATGTCGACCGCAGGTATGATCAAGGTCTCTGTTGGGTGTCCTATCTTTGATGGGACGGACTACCCCTACTGGAAGAATAAGATGCGAATGCGTCTTGAAGCAATTGATAACGATCTCTGGTATGTTGTGGAAAATGGTGTTCCCTCAGTCACACCTTCTCTGAATGCTGCCGATGTGAAGAGATTCAAGAAACTCGACTCTCAAGAGAAGAATATCATATGTGGCCATCTGAGTAAAGGACAGTATGGCAGAGTGAGTGCTTTGGAAACAGCGAAGCTTTATCTGGGATAGGTTGTCCAAAGTGAATGAAGGAGTCTCAACTCAGCGTGACTCTCGAGTTGATGTTCTTCGCAATCTCTTCAACCGCTTTAAAAGACTCGGCAATGAAAATGTTCAACAAACCTTCGATCGCCTCACTGACATCTCAAATGAGCTTCAAGCACTTGGTGCCACTGACATCACCGACCATGAGGTGGTGAAGAAATTGCTGAGATCGCTTGATTCTTCATTTGACACTCTGGCATTGATGATACAAGAACGTGCTGATTACAAGTCACTTGATCCCGCTGATATTCTCGAGAGGCTAAATACTCATGAGTTCCAACTTGCTGAAAAGAGAGATCTCTATGGTTCAAGCTATGGCAGAACACGTGCACTGAAGGCCAAGGCAGTATCTGAGTCCGAAGATGAAGACTCTGATAGCAGCCTTGGTGATCCTGAAGAACTGAGCCATGATCTGGCTCTGCTCGTGAAGAAGTTCCAAAAGTTCTCAAGACATGGTCGCCTTGGAAGATCCTCAAGGAGCAATGATTCCTCATCCAGTGACTACAAGAAGAGGCTCTGTCACAAGTGCAAGAAACCTGGACATTTCATTCAAGATTGTCCTCAGTGGGAAAAGGAATCAAAGAAGAAGAAATACAAGGATTACAGTTCTGATGATGCAAAGAAAAAGAAGAAATCCACAAAATCCTCATCATCAAAATCCTCAAAGCCTTCATATCACAAGAAGAGCAGCTCCAAGAAGGCCAGGGCATTCATTGGCAAGGAAATGGACTCCGAGGCTGAATCTGAAGAAAATGAGGAAGAGGAGTCATCTGAGGAGTCTGAATCCGGAGTGGCGAGCCTTGCTCTCGCTACTGCATTCGTCAGCAAGTCTATCTTCAACATTGAGGAAAATGACCTCACCAACAAGGCTGATGAAGGGGATGATGACTACGCTCCCACCTATTGCTTCATGGCAAAGGGTGCCAAGGTACTCAAATATACCTCCTCTGAATCAAGTGAGAATGAATCTGATGAAAACCTTAAGCCCAGCTATTCTGAACTTGCTAAGATTGCTATAAAACAACAAAGGGCTTTAGAAAAGGTTCAAAACATGCTAAATAAAAGTGATGATATGTTGGGTGAAGAAATGGATCGCACTGAAACTTTGACTGAAAATCTTCAGAGACTTCAGTCCAAGCTTGACAAACTTCAAAGTTATCATAACACTCTCTTATGAATTTCTTCAAAGAAAGCAAGACCTTGAGAAGCTAAGAGTGAGTTATGAAGATCTTCAGAAGGAGCGCGATTCATTACTTGCTCAACAAATCAGCGCATCTCAGGAAGAATTTGTTCGTCCATGCTTGAAGTGCATTGAACATGAATCTGCTAATTCTTCACCTGAATGTTCAAATGCTGCTAATGTTTCAAATTCTTCACATGCCTCTGCTATCACTAATTCCTCATCTGAGGACATTGCTAGTATCACTGACGATGCAGGGCTGAAGGAATTGTACACAACAGGCATGTACAAAATCCTCAAAGGGCATCAGGCTCTTTATGATGTGCTTAAAAAGCAAATCCTCAACAGGAACCCTAGGAAAGAGGGTATCGCCTTTGAGAGGAAACTCAATGCTGATGGTACATATTGGAAGCCTGAGCAGTACCCCAAAACTACATGGGTTGCTGCAAAGGGACCTCCAGTTGATCCATCTAACTTATCTAGATTTGCATGTGAATCTCCTCATTCTGATGATGAGTCAATTGACTCCAACTATAAGCTATTCAAAGATCAGAATGGTGAAGTATTTGCTAGATATGTTGGCACTAACTGCAGGAACGGCTCCCCTGTGAAGAAAATCTGGGTTCCCAAAAGATGCCTTGAAAATCTTCAGGTGAATGTCATCATGACGCCACCTGTGAAGAATAGGAACCCCAGATCAAATTCTTCATATGGACCAAATTCTTCATATGGATCAAAGTCCTCATATGAGCATCATCATGCTAACCCGTCTGTTTCGCAGGGAAGATCTAAGGATTATGGATATGTGCATTATTCTTCAAATCATTATGTCCATAAGTCCTCAAAGAATTTCTCTGCTTACTCTTATGCTTACTCTAACCCCTCTTATGTGAAACGGGATGGACTGGCTTCTATGCCATCCTTCTCGTATGGAGCTCGCAGAATGATGAACTCTTCGCCACCCCTTCAGATGTGGAACCGTCTCCAAGTGAGTGTGGGCGATAGGGGGGTCCTTCCCACACGACCCAGAAACCATCGGGGATAGGGAGCCTTGATGCATATAGTTGTCCCTGTATAACCGTTTCTGATATCTCGAATATCCCAAACGCTTCATCCTTGCTACTCGTTTGTGCTCGCATTGCCATAACAGTCAGAGTTTTGTGGTTCTGCCTAAAACCAGGAAGATTCTAGGCATGGGAGCTTTCCAGGCAGATTCTAGGCAGATTCCAGGCACGGGAGATTTACGATGCCTGGCACATCACAAACAGTTCATGATTATAAACCGTGTATGATAGGTAGACAATCACACACATTTGGTTTTCCGGCACCGTATGTGATAGTGTCTGACATCACACACGCTTTGCGAACAGCAACTGTGTGCATGCTAGCACACGTTTCCTCCTGTGAACCGTCTCGGATTATGGTGTATATCGCAAACGTTTTGTTTTACCAACCGTGTGTGCCGTAATGACCCGCACAGCGTAATTTCGCCCTAATTTAGTTGCTGCTATTTAAAATTGTACCTAATTTAAACTTGAAAGTAGGCTATAGCTTTATTCATATCCATCAGGTTCAAACAACCAATGCATTATTCGATTCATAGGTACATATGTTTAAGAATTACAGAAGCACCAAATAAAGAATGATGTACAAGGGTTCTATACTTGTACTATTACAGATGGTAAAGAAAGAGGCGACAGACATTCCAATTGCTGAACAAGGTGAAGCGGAATGGCCCTATTGTGCTCTCCTAGATGCAGAAGGCATGCAGGACTCTAGTCCAACCCCTTGTGATGTCCCGCCACCAATCATGTAGTTTGAGAGGTAATCTTCAGTAAACTGCTTCAGGATCCACTGCAAAAGAAAAAAGATTTAGATATTGTCATCTAACACAACTCATTACGGGCAGTAAAAAGAAGGCTACAAGGTTCTTACTTACCATCCTGCAGTTCACCGTTGTCTTTCATAAAGTGTAAACAAATAGTTCAATTGACATCTTTTGACCCATTTTAGTAACAATCTTTATCAGTTTCCTCACTTGATGCTGGTTCATGAATATCTCATTGCCCCATACGTAGAAAGGGTCGAAATGTGGATCTTTAGCAATGATATATGTACCTAAAAGCACCAAGTTAATATTAGAAGCTAAACAACAATTGAAAAATGATGTAGTACGACACTCCATCCATCCCATTATATAAGATTTTATTACATATATATCTAGACGTCATCAAAACATTAAGGTAACACTCTTCCTTGTTGCTATGTAGCCTGGGATTGCATATTTAGTCATTCAGTACAATGCATGTTGCTAAACAACAATTGAAAAACGAAAAGGCATAATAACTGCAATATCCTTAACATCAACCAAATATCGTAATTCATAGTGGTATTGTTGAAACTGTTATTGATGAAATTGAACTGCACAACAAATAGTTGCACATATAGAGCATCAGATTGTGAAGAACTGAAATAAAGAAGTCATAAGGACATCTCTAGGCAATCCTTAAAAAGTTAAAAGGACTAAAACCCTTAGTGGATATATATATATATATATAGTGCTACTATTCATCAACCAGGGTGCAGAATAAGTTATTCTTCACCCGAGGTAATCTTACGATCATTTCATAATTAAATTACATTTCGAATTCAAATAGTTACATTCCTATTGATTCACTACGTAAAATTTGACATAAGAAAATAAAAATATAGGTCATAAGACAAGAAAATTTGCAGTTTATGTGTATTTTAGACTATATTTTTATGTTTGTAATTTTACATAACATAAAATATTTTTTACGGTGATTATATATTTTCTTACGGTCCCTTTTTGCATCGGAAATAAGACAAAACTTACGGAACGTAAATTTACGGTGCATTGATGGTAAAATAGAGGGGGGTGAAGAATAACTATGCGTCACCCAGGGTGACGAATAGCGCGACCCTATATATATACTCGAGCAATTTTTGGCCTTTTCTAGTCGATCCCCTAAACTTAAGGTTGTAAACTTCAATTTGATCAAGTACAAAGCAGGTTCAACCGAAAGTAGCATGCATTCAAACATAAACATAGATAGTTTTGCATAACCGAACATAAAACATAAATTTAAACTAAGCTAAACTACTTTCGGTCGAAGTAGAGGTCGAGCCAATCCTTCCTCGTCATGTACGGTGTGCCGCGAGCCGGGTCCGGGCCAGTACCGTCGTCGGGGTCGTTCGGGAAGGCACTCCTCCACTCGTTGACGTCGATCTCCTTGTCCTTGGGGCCCACCTCGACGCCCTCCGCGCCGCCACCGCCGCCTTCGACTTCGTCATCAGAGGAGAGCATGATAACCTCGCTGCCCTCCGCGCCGCCGTCCTCGGCGCCTTTGACCTCGTCATCAGAGGAGAGCGCGATAACCTCACCGCCCTCCGCACTGGCAAAGATCGCCCGCTCTGCCTCCACGAGCTCCGCGTGCTGCCGGCGGAGCTCTTGCATGTAGGCCTTGTAGGCAGCCTTGGCCTTGAGACGCTCCCACGCCTCGTGGTCCTCCCGCGCCATAGCCGAGCTCACCACCCCTGGCTCCGGCTGAACGAGGTGGACCGGACGTGTGTCGAAGGGGAAATTGAGCCTAGCCGCCGCGCCGTGGTAGCAGACCTACCAGCGGTCGTACTCCATGGCTGCGAGCTCGGCCGTGTGGAAGTTACCGAGCCACCGGCGGGTGTGGGTCTCTCGATATGTAATCTCGGCGACCCACGTGCCCCACCGCCGCTGCCGAACCCCGAGGTAGGACTTAGCCGGCTACCGGGTCCGGGGGAGGACGGGGAAGTCCTCGAATCGGCGTAGGGGCACGGCGGCGGGCGAATCGGGGGACCGACAACGGCGGATCGGGCCCGCGGAGGACGACGGGGATAGCTCGGCGGCCACCTCGCCGGCGTCGGGCGAAAAGGCCGCGCTAAACCTCTTTTTGGCCATTGGCTACTCGAGCTCCTCGGCACACAGGCAGAGGTTGAGGATGGAGGCGACAGCGATGGCGGCGACCTACCAATGGTTTCGAGGGTTGTGTGTGTCTGTGTGAGCGGAGGTTGTGTTTGAGGAAATACTACGGCAACTGAAAATTTTACTAGGCGGGAGTAACAAGGCGGGGCTAATACAAATTTGGATCAAGGGTGAGCAGATATTTTTAAGATTGCAGGGATGTAGATGCGGGAGTAAAATGTCGGGGCTACTGAAAATTTGAATCAAGGGACTAAAGCAGAGAGGGATGCAGAGGCGGGAGTTTTGAGGGAGCGAGCTAGTGTGCTTGACACGCCGGCTGTGGACTGTAGCTGACGCACCTTCTCGCGTAAGCCATAGGTGTACTATACAGCGACGGTGCTCCAAGATTTTTTGTACTACATCTCACACGGTTGGTGAGAATAAATTGTGTGGGATCTACTTGATTTGAATTACAAAATGGGGCCACAGCGGCAATGGACGGTGTTTGAATGGCTAGACCTTTTATCTGCAGTGAACATGCAACTGTATGTGTGTTGTAAAAGAATTGGAATTATTCAGGCTTCGTTTGGACATTTCATACATTAAACTGGTTTTCTAGCCATTTCAGGCACACA
Organism: Triticum urartu; assembly: GCF_003073215.2. NCBI lineage: Eukaryota > Viridiplantae > Streptophyta > Magnoliopsida > Poales > Poaceae > Triticum > Triticum urartu. The sequence continues at coordinate 108,601,020 of NC_053023.1, read as the reverse complement.
ATTCAAAATTAAAATACATGCACATGCTCCGGTGCATACAAATTGGTTGAAAAATCAAATCTGTGTCCTTCAGTGCATGCTTAGGTCCCATGGAAGAAATGGGAATGAATTTTTCAGGGTTTGTTTGGCCTTTTTATACATTAACTTAGTTTTCTAGGCATTTTATGTGCATAATTCAAATTTGAACTACAAGCACATGCTCCAATGCACCAAAGTTGGTTGAAAATTCACATGTCTGTCCTTGGGTGAATTTATAGGTCCCATGTGAGAGATAGGAATGAAATTCAAACACCACGACACTATTGATTGCAGGCAAAACATTGAGATGCCTGATTTTTAAATTCTAGTAAATCCAAAACTCGTCTGAAATTCATGAAACTTGGCATGCTATCATGGAGCGGCATCAACATGCCATGGTGAAAATTTTGTCCCATTTGGGGCATGTTCGGGTATAAGCTTCTCACAAACCATAGCTTCTCACAACAAGCATGATGGTTTCGATAGGGAACATACCACCTTTGGTGACGGGACGATATTCGTTGCCTCTTATTGCTTTCAAAAAAATTCTAGTGTCAACATAGAACAACAGGGGTGTTGTGTTCAATCTTGGAATTTTTCAGGGTTTGTTTGGCCTTTTTTATACATTAACTGGGTTTTCTAGGCATTTTATGTGCATAATTCAAATTTGAACTACAAGCACATGCTCTAATGCACCAAAGTTGGTTGAAAAATCACATGTGTCCTTGGGTGAATTTCTAGGTCCCATGCAAGAGATGGGAATGAAATTCAAACACCAGGGCACTGTTGATTGCTGGCAAAATGTTGAGATGCCTGGTTTTTAAATTCTAGTAAATCCAAAACTCGTATGAAATTCATGAAACTTGGCATGCTATCATGGAGCGGCATTAACATGCCGTGGTGAAAATTTTGTCCCATTTGGGGCAGGTTCGGGTATAAGCTTCTCATAACAAGCATGATAGTTTCGATAGGGAACGTAGCACCTTTGGGGACGGGACGATATCCATTGCCTCTTATTGCTTTCAAAAAAATTCTAGTGTCAACATAGAACAACAGGAGTGTTGTGTTAAATCTTGGAATTTTTTCAGGGTTCGTTTGGCCTTTTTATGCATTACTGGGTTTTCTAGGCATTTTATGTGCATAATTCAAATTTGAACTACAAGCACATGCTCCAATGCACTAAGGTTGGTTGAAAAATCACATGTGTGTCCTTGGGTGAATTTCTAGGTCCCATGCAAGAGATGGGAATGAAATTAAAACACCAGGGCACTGTTGATTGCTGGCAAATCATTGAGATGCCTGGTTTTTAAATTCTAGTAAATCCAAAACTCGTATGAAATTCATGAAACTTGGCATGCTATCATGGAGCGGCATCAACATGCCATGGTGAAAATTTTGTCCCATTTGGGGCAGGTTCTGGTATAAGCTTCTCACAAACCAGAGCTTCTCACAACAAGCATGGTGGTTTCGGTAGGGAACGTACCACCTTTGGGGACGAAACGATATCCATTACCTCTTATTGCTTTCAAAAAATTTCTGGTGTCAACATAGAACAACAGGAGTGTTGTGTTCAATCTTGGAATTTTTCGGGGTTCGTTTGGCCTTTTTTATGCATTAACTGGGTTTTCTAGGCATTTTATGTGCATAATTCAAATTTCAACTACAAGCACATGCTTCAATGCACTAAGGTTGGTCAAAAAATCACATGTGTGTCCTTGGGTGAATTTCTAGGTCCCATGCAAGAGATGGGAATGAAATTCAAACACTAGGGCACTGTTGATTGCCAGCAAAACATTGAGATGCCTCGTTTTTAAATTCTATTAAATCCAAAACTCGTCTAAAATTCATGAAACTTGGCATGCTTTCATGGAGTGGCATCAACATGCTGTGGTAAAAATTTTGTCCGGTTTGGGTATATGCTTCTCACAAACCAGAGTTGTGATATGTCCATTTTGCATCATGATTTTATATCGATATTTATCGCATTATGGGCTGTTATTACACATTATGTCACAATACTTATGCCTATTCTCTCTTATTTTAGAAGGTTTACATGAAGAGGGGGAATGCCGGCAGCTGGAATTCTGGGCTGGAAAAGGAGCAAATATTAGAGACCTATTCTGCACATCTCCAAAAGTCCTGAAACTCCACAGGATTTATTTTCAAAATATAGGATCACTTATGCGGAGCCTGTGAAGCTGGAAAGATGACCAAGGCCAAGCATCCAGCAAAGACTATCATGACTACTACTCGACCATTTGAATTGCTTCACATGCATCTCTTTGGCCCTACTCACTATGCCACATTTACCAATGCTGCATCTTTATATGGCTTTGTCATTGTTGATGATTACTCTCGATATACATGGGTCCATATTATCACTTACAAAACTGAAGTGCAGGAAGTCTTCAAACGATTTTCCTCAAGGGCTTCAACCAACTTTGGTGTGAAGATCAAGCACATCAGGAGTGATAATGGAACCGAGTTCAAGAACACTGGCCTTGATGACTATCTTGATGAACTTGGTATTACTCATGAGTTATCTGCTCCTTATACTTCTTAGCAAAATGGCGTCGTGGAGCGCAAGAATAGGACTCTTGTTGAGATGGTCCGCACTATGCTTGATGAGTACAAGACGCCTCCTCGCTTTTGGCCTGAGGCAATTGATACTGCGTGCCACATCATCAACAGGGTATATCTTCACAAATTCTTCAAGAAGACAACATATGAACTTCTCACTGACAAGAAACCCAATGCGAGTTATTTCAAAGTCTTTGGTGCTAAATGTTGGATTAGAGATCCTCATCACAGTTCTAAATTTGCACCGAAAGCACATGAAGGTTTTATGCTCAGTTATGGTAAGGACTCGCACACCTACAGAGTCTTCAACACCTGTCATCACAAGGTTATTGAAACTGTAGATGCGCGGTTCGATGAGACTAATGGCTCGCAAAGAGAGCACCTACCTCCTGTGACAGATGAAATACCTCCTGAGGAATCTACCAAGTTCAAGGCTACAGAGGATGTCATTCTTACTGAAGAATCAGCTGAAGAAGTTATTCCAGAGCATGAAGAACATCATGCTAGTGCACCCGAGGAAAATGGTGCTGAAGAAAATGCTGATCAAATTCCTCAATGTCAACCCGCTCATCCTTGCGCCGCAAATAAAGTGCAAATTGAGAAAATCATCAGCGACATCAACATTCTAGGTCCTCTCACATGCTCAAGAGCTTCACATTTATCTAAATTTTGTGGGCACTTTGCTTTCGTCTCTATCACAGAGCCCACTAAGGTAGATGAAACATTTCTGGACCTGAGTGGATTCAAGTTATGCAAGAGGAATTACATCAATTCGAGCTCAACAACGTCTGGGAATTGGTCAAACGTCCAGATCCTCGCAAGCACAATATCATCGACACAAAGTGGATCTACCGCAACAAGCAAGATGAAAATGGCCTTGTGGTGAGGAATAAGGCACGGCTTGTAGCTCAAGGCTACACACAGGTTGAAGGAATTGATTTCGATGAAACTTTTGCACCTGTTGCTAGACTTGAAGCTATTCGCATATTACCTGCTTATGCTAACCATCATGATATCACTTTATATCAAATGGATGTGAAAAGTGCATTCCTCAATGGTAAACTTGACGAAGAAGTGTATGTTGCTCAACCCCCATGTTTTGAAGATCCAAAGCATCCTGACAAAGTCTTCAGACTCAATAAGGCCCTCTATGGCCTCAAGTAGGCCCCACGGGTGTGGTATGATACTTTGAAGGAATTCCTCATGAAGAAAGGCTTCAAACCCGGTTCACTTGATCCAACTCTTTTCACTAAATCTTATGATGGTGAATTTTTTGTGTGCCAAATATATGTTGATGATATTATCTTTGGCTGTACTGACCAATGTTATACTGATGAATTTGCCTATATGATGAGTGAAGAATATCAAATGTCTATGATGGGAGAATTTAAATTCTTCTTATGTCTTCAAATTCATCAACAACGCAATGGCATATTCATATCTCAGGAGAAATATCTCAAGGATGTACTGAGGAAATTCGGCATGCAAGATTGCAAAGGAGTCAAAATCCCTATGCCCACAAATGGCCATCTATGCACTGATGAAAATGGTATTGACTTCGATCAAAAGGTATACCGCTCCATGATTGGTTCTTTATTGTACCTATGTGCATCTAGGCCAGATATTATGCTTAGTGTTTGCATGTGTGTCCGTTTTCAAGCTACACCGAAGGAATCACACCATAAATCTGTGAAGCATATTCTTCGATATCTAGCTCACACACCAACACTTGGATTATGGTACCCCAAGGGCTCGACTTTTGATCTCATTGGATTTTCAGACTCTGACTATGCTGGTGATTGTGTGGATCGCAAGTCAACATCTGGCACATGCCATTTCCTTGGACGATCTTTGGTCTGTTGGTCCTCGGAGAAACAGAACTATGTATCACTGTCTACTGCTGAAGCTGAGTACATTGCTGCTGGTTCTTGCTATGCTCAACTGCTTTGGATGAAGCAAGCTCTCAAGGACTACGGTGTCAACGTGAAGAATGTGCCACTCTACTGTGACAATGAGAGTGTCATCAAGATTGCTCATAACCCAGTTCAGCACTCGAAGACAAAGCACATTCAGATTCGTCATCATTTTCTTCATGATCATGTGTTGAAGTGCGACATCTCTATTGAGCATGTGAAGACTGAGGAACAACTAGCCGATATCTTCACTAAGCCCTTGGATGAGAAGAGATTTAGCAAGTTGCGGTGTGAGCTAAATATCCTAGAATCTTTGAATGTTCTTTGAAAAGGACACCCATCCTAACACTTATGCAAAATTGATGACTTAGATGTGCAACACATGAAGAAACATTTTTCTTCAATCAATGAAGACTAACACTCTAAGTGTGAAGAAATTAATGAGGAATTTGATTCTCAGAACCCTACGACAATTGTACGCGGTGTCTGAAATCATCATTCTTATACGGTGGGTCACGCCAAAACAAAATGTTGAAAATCTTCAATTGAGCTTTTCCTCAGTTCTTTGAAATTCCTCCGTTGTTTTTCAATTTGCATTATCTTCACCATTTCCGTCGTTTTTCTTCATTGACTATATATATGTGAGTTTATGTCCTCTACAACATTCACTTATTGCTATTCTTGAAGTTGCTTGTTCCTCTAAGTGGATGTGATCGGACCCTTCCCCCTCTATGCTAAACGAAACCCAGTCTATTCACAAATTCTTCATGTGTGTTCTATTTGAAACTCGTTCAAAATCTTCACTGTGCCCTTGTCAGCTGAAGAAATTGCGAACTGAACTTTAAAACCTATCTTATCTAAATTTTTGGCTTTGCCGCTCAAACCATTCCACATCCCACGACAACACTTATCCATTCACCCATGATCTCACACAATCTCCACTTCTCAGTACGTGGGTGACACATGTCAAGCGAATGAGAAGGGTCAGGGGCACGTTCGTCCAATTTCTTCGGGCGAATAGTTTTTTCACCGTGGCTATAAATACCCCTTCCCTTCCTCACTTCACTTCTACTCCGCTTGTTCTCACTCCAGCTCGAGCTTCTCAAACCCTAGCACCGCTGCTACTTCATCGTCATCGGTGAGGAAGAGCTTCACTGCCTCAACCTCGTCGCCGTCGTACTCGCGCCGGCTGCAGATTTATTCACTCCGTCGCCGTCGTAGCTGTCTTCCTCTGCCAAGTTAGGGTGTGGAAGATCTGAACTGACGAACTTCACATCTACACCTCTAAGTTCGTCGTGTTCTTTGTCCAGGGTAATTAAAAGTTACTTTTACTGCCCTCTTTGATTCAAATGATAACCACAAAATCTTCAAAGGTGTTTATTCTTCAAATTTGTCACACACTGAACACCTCACATGTCATCTGTTCTTGATTCATGTCTCTAAGCTATATTTTTCTTCAAGATTCCTCAAATGTGTGGATTTTCAATCTATACATCTCTGGAACCTAAGATATAGAACGCTTAGTGAAATTCTTCAAGACTCATCTGGTCAAATTCCTCAAACTCGCTCCTTTTTGAAAAACCTCTGAGAACGCATATGACCTCTCCATATTCCTCGCAACTATACTCTGTTCACAGGTACTCATGTCAGCTGCTGAATCACTAGGTTCTCATCAACTTAACTCATTTGCAGCGTTCCTCGAAGAAAAGTTGCGTACATCTTCAGAGAATTCCATTGTTCAAATTCCTCATCTCAAGAAAATGGCTGATGGAAAGAAGCCACAGAAGGGAGGAAAGAGGCTTGAGGTCAATACTGCTTTTGAGATCCCTGATGACATATACAAGGACTATTGCACTCCTGATGAGGCCACTCATGGAAAGGAAACCAAGAATGTGCGCAAAGTGCGCATTCAAAGAATAGAGAGGAGATGGGCAAGAGAGTAGAGGGAGTACATGTATGTTACTCCCAAGTACATGAAGAAATTCGCTCTCAATCCTCCATGTCCAAGACCTCCGTTGGCACCTGGCCAAGAAGCAGATCCCACCAGCCTCAAGCATGGTGAGGATTATCCTAATGAATGGTCCAAGCGCCAGGCCAAGTTGGCCAGACAAGCAAGAGAAGCAGTGAGGAAATTCAATGAAGACTCTGCTGCTGCCATTGCTGAGGCCTCTGCAAGCAAGCCAAAGAAGACCATGCCGAAGAAGCCTGCTCACAAGCTAAGTGCTTCACCAGCAATGCCCTCATGGCCAAGTTCCTCAGCAATGCCCTCACGGCCAGATTCTTCAAAGCCCTCACGGCCAACTCCTCAAGCTGCTCCTACTTCAAAATCCTCAGCTCCTCCGCCAAAGTCCTCAGCTGCTGCGAACAAATCCTCAGCACCTGCGCATCTCGCCTCGTGCCAAAGGACGACGGGAATCTCCATTGCCTCAGGAGCATCTGCTAGTTCCTCAGCACCACCGCATTCTTCAACTGGTCCCACTTTGTTGAAGACCAAGGCAACTGCTGGACGAGGCTCTCGACCAAGTCCTCAAAAGAAGCAGGTCGCTTTTCAAGTGCCGTCAGATGAAGATGAAGCTGATGATGATGAACTTGCAAAAATCATCAGAGACAGGCAGGTCAAGGCCGCTGGAGACAAGGGCACAAGTGTGCCTCTGTTTTTGGATCCAAAGTTGATCCTTGAGTACATTGACCTATGGCACAAGGACCCAAATACTCCTATGCCTGATTTCAAGCTGACTCCTGGCCAAAGTCATATGTTGACTCACTTCATACAAGAAGAAAAATGGAAGTTTGAGAAGGATAGGCAGATCAAGAAAGCACAGTACAAAAAGGAGCGCTACCTAAAGAAAAACGTTGTCTCTATGACAAGTGAAGAACTCGTCAATATACAGTCCAAGATCAAGAAACTCAGTGACGAATTTGACGCATACCATGCTGATTGGCTGGGAGCCAAGGTTCGTTTTGTGAGACTCGCTGACAACTTCACTTCAAATGTTGCAGCTCCAATGCAACAGGAAATTCCTCAGGCTGAAGCATCTGCTCAGCCTACTGAAGAAAATGCCAGCACCGCTGATGACAATCAGGCTGCTGAAGAAAATGATGATTCCAGGGCTGATGACTGCATTCCAGTCGCTGAAGAAATTGCCAGGGAAACCACAGTGTTGCGCCTGAAGAAAGTGAAGACATCAGGGCAACTGCATCAGTTGCGCCTGAAGAAATTCAACCAAATTCCTCTGCTCCTCCTGCGTCTACACCAACTACGATCCTTCCATCTGCATCAGATGTGAAGAAGACCAAGGCTGCAGAGTGTGCAGCTGTGAAGAAAAGGAAGGCATCAACTTCATCAGATTCTTCGGCCCTGAAGAAGATCAAGCCATTGACCAGCTCATTTGCCAACCCAATTGATGATGTTCCTATCTCAACCATGCCATCAAAGGACATTTTTCCTTTTGATGAAGAATATGTGATTCCAAGTGAATCCGATGAAGAGAATCCCTCTGCTCCTTCGTCAGAGCAGTTGGATGAAGAAATTGAAGTGGATGCAATCCCTTCAACACCAATTATCTCATCGCCCATGCCTCAGTTCACTCCTGAAGAGGCCGGCCTTGAAGAAATGGATGAAGAAGATGATGTGGACATTGGAAGCACTACTCCAGTGATGAAAGATGACTTTTGGGAAAGTCAGCACCCCAACTCTCCTCTGTTCACACCTCTTCAACAAATTCCTCAGTCCCCAATAACTACTGAAGTCCAAATGGGATCTGAAGAACCTCGTGCAACTCCGTCCATCCATGAAGAAATTCCAGCCACTAGTGTTGATGAACATGTAAATGAAGAATTGAAGTCCCAGGCTGCCACTGAAGAAGTACCTGAAATTCCTCAGCCTGTGGAACCTGAGATTGAGATCCTCGAGGTTGTGATGCAATTGACTGACACTCCTCACCCCAAGCCAAAGGATCCCTTCTCAAAGAAACAAAAATTCAAGGCTGATGACTTCTTTGGTGAGCATGTATTCTTCACTGACTACAATCCTTATGACTTTGCTCGTCTTAGGAGGAAGCGCTTCTGGACTGCCAGCCAGGCCAATTTCTATTCTTCGCTGCTTTTCAACAAGGACAAAATCTTCTACCATGATCATATTCCTCATGTGGACATGGAATCATTGCCTTGTTTCACTCCTATGCTCAGTGTGCTTCATGACGCAGGCCTCCTCAACTTTTGCTCTGACATTGTTGATTGGAATGGAGAGCTTATTCTTCAGTTCTATGCTACACTGCATATCACAGGTGATCCTGAAGATATCAACTCCTGGGTCTTGGATTGGATGACTGATAATACTCATTATAAGGTGCCGGCCTCTGAATTGCTTCACGCCCTGACCATTAGTCCATCCAGTGAAGGAGCTCGCTGCCTGTACCAAGAACCTGAACTCACTGCTCATTACATGCAAGTGTTAATGAAGCCTCTGAAGACCGGTCAAGCCCCAAGGACCAAATTCCTCGTAAAGGACTTACTCTATGTGCCCAGAATAGTCTATCTCATTCTGACGAGGACAATGAGTCCCATCATAGGCCACGACTCATCTGATGAGGAAATAGTTGGCATCATGAAGAATATGCTATTCAACATCATTCATAGCATTCCTATCAATTATTATGATTTCTTCATGAGGACTCTGGCAAATGTTGCACTCTCTCTGTTTGAGTTGAAGCCTTATGCTCCTTGGATTATGAGATTCCTTAGAACAAGGTCTTCACTCAACTATAAGGCTGATTTTTAGAATCACCTCAGCTATCTGCCCCCAATTGAAGTCCTCATGCAGACTTTTACTTCAACTGATGAAAAGGGCAAGACACCTCTTGTCATTGGTGAAGGCATTCGTCCATTGGATGGTCAGTTTTGCAAAGCTGCATCTTACTCCACCAATGATGACTCTGCCACTCATGATTCTGCTTCCAATGCACCCAAGTCTACTCCTCAAACCACAGCTCCACGTGTGATGACTGACCGTGAGCTACTTCTTATCTTCACCAAAAGGTGGATCGAAACCATAAATGGGTTAAGTGTCCGTTTGGTTCTCTTCTTCACAACATGACCGCTACACATAATGCAGTGAAGCAAAACCATTACTACCTCCATGAAGTTTTCGGTCACACCTGGGCTATCTTATCACATATATGTGGTGAAGAAGATCTGAAGAAAATGGGTCTCAAGGAAGATTTTGACTAGTCTTCACCTCCTCCGAAGAAATTCAAGAAGGTCAAAGTTCCTACCTTGGTGGCCAATTCATATTCTTCATCCCGCGACACCAACGAGTATGAAGACTTGGACGACACTGCGACAGGCCCTACAATAACAAACGACCCCAACAACGCTGGTGCTCCTCCATCAAGTTGATATTCTTCAGGGGCATAAGTCCTCATTTTCAAACCTTTTGGTCATTCGATGACAAAGGGGGAGAAATTTGAGTTAGTCTTCAAGCGGGTCTACTCTTATGGTTGTTTTTTCTCTAAGTTACAACTCTCGTTCTTCTGAGACTTTATTCGATCGAGTTGTAAACTTGAACTCTATGGCGGTCTGATACTTTTGCTGAGTTTTTCTGCATGCTTATTCCTCATTAATGTTAATGCACGCATGCTGAATTACATCAGTCACCATATTTCATCATGCATTTCAAATTCTTGATATTATATGTCAATGCGTGTATGAATTACAAGATATAGGGGGAGATCTCCATGATTCTACTCTTCAAGTGTGCATTGCTTCAAAAGCAAATTCCTCACTATGCACATCTTCAGGGGGAGTTCTTCTATATCTTGCAATCAAATTCCTCAATTCCAGTATTTACACTTCATATGTTTATCCCCGTTGAAAACTTAACCTATATTGTCATCAATCACCAAAAAGGGGGAGATTGTAAGTGCATCTAGTGCCCCTTAGTGATTTTGGTGTATTGAAGACTTATAGGTTAAGGGACTAATGTGTTTATGAGTGTACACAGGTCTATAAGTCTATGAGGAGTTTGATATTTACAGAGAAAGTCGACCCCTAAAAATGAAGTTGTTCGACTGAAGACTTTGGATTTCTAAAGACTTTCTGAAGACTTTGAAAGTGAAGAAATTGGTGCAATCCTGAAGACTTGGTATTCATTCGAGGAACATGAAGCATGAAGACTTTTGTTTTCATAGTTTCATTTTCTCTTTCTTGAGTCATAGGAAACACCGTACTGTTAAAGGGGATCGAGGAAATACTAAGGAAAAATTTCCATGTGATGCTCAACTCAAATCCTACACCTACCAATCCCTTCGAGTGAAGCCATTAGAAATCTCATACAGCTTAGTCAATTTCTTCAGTGACAGAGACGAAGTTCTTCTGGTCTCCGAGGAATTTGTTCTGACTGAGGAGTTAGAAATTCGCCAGTGCGGATTGCCTACACAGTGAGGAACATGATAGCCCTGAGGATTTTGCTACCTAAAATTCTGACTGTTGTTGTGCTATGCGCCAGCTGTCCCAAAATATCTACCCACCTAACGGTCATATCATTAAAGGGAATTTATGTCTTATCATGTCGGGCTGCTCCCTAGGCTATAAATAGCCGCCCCCTACAACCACTAGCTGGTTGGCTACTCCGAGAGAAACTGAAACTTGTCATTTGAGAGCATCCCATCCTCTAAGGACTTTGAGTGAAAATCATCAAGTGAGGAAAACCCAAACCCAAACACCTACAAACCCAAAGTGATTGAGCATCACTGAAGAGATTGATCCTGCATGGATCCGACGCTTGTTACCTTTGAAGACTGTGCATCTTCTAGATGGTTAGGCGTCATGGTCTAGAGCATCCAAGAGGAAATTGTGGATCGCCGAGTGACAAAGTCTGTGAAGGTTTGGAAGTCACCTAAAGACTTACCACGAGTGACTGGGCGAGGTCTGTGTGACCTTAGCTCAAGGGGAATACAGTGAGGACTGAGTGTTCTGGACTGCGTGTTCAGAACTGGGTGTCCGGGACTGTGTGCCCTCAGGTTTAAATACCTAGCCGCCCTAACCAGACATACAACTATCACAACAGTTGGAACTGGTCTACCAAATCATTGTCTTCACCAAGCTACCTGGTTCCATTTCCTCAACCCTTCCATTTCCTCATTTATGTGTTGAGTGCTTGTTCATATCTGTTTGAAGACTTTGACTGAAGACTTCCTATATTTCCTCAGTTCAACTTCAGTCTGTTTGTCTTATCCTGTGTTATCCTGTGTTTATGCTTTCTGTACTCTGTACTTGTTTTAATTTCATCATGGAGACCATGCTCATGCACTGCTATGTTTACTTCTGAGTACTTATTCCGCTGCAAGTAGTTCTTCACTCAGGAATTTACTCACCCGCAAATTCCTCAGTGAAGAATTCATAAAAATCGCCTATTCACCCCCCTCTAGTCGATATAACGCACTTTCAAGAACCACGCCAAAAATCTCTGTGTCTACATTGCGTTTGCTCCCTCCAAACTCCTCCCTTTACCTTCATATGCAAATGTTTTACATCCCGCTGCTATACTCTTAGACTTGCATGTGTAGGTTGATTGCTTGACCTGTGCTAAGTTGCTAAAATCTGCCAAGACTTAAAATTGGGAAAAGGCTAGATTTTTATTTGGTCAAGTAGTCTAATCACCCCCCCTCCAGACATACTTTCGATCCTACAAATACCCAGGAGCTACTACAAGCGCTGGTAATGTACACATCAATAACATGTATATCACAAATACCTTTGGCGTTGCCGGCCTTCTTATCCGCTAAGTACTTGGGGCAGTTCCATTTCGAGTGACCATTTCCCTTGCAATAAAAGCACTGAGTCTCGGGCTTGGGTCCATTCTTTGGCTTATTCCTGGCAACTGATTTACCGGGCGCGACAACTCCCTTACCGTCCTTCTTGAAGTTCTTTTTACCCTTGCCTTTCTTGAAACTAGTGGTATTATTCACCATCAACACCTGATGTTCCTTTTTGATTTCCACCTCCGCCGATTTCAGCATTGAATATAACTCAGGAATGGACTTCTCCATCCCTTGCATATTGTAGTTCATTACAAAGCTCTTGTAGCTAGGTGGAAGCGACTGGAGGATCCTGTCAATGACCGAGTCATCTGGCTGTAGAACTTGTCGGAGACTTCATATCTCTCGACCCGGGCATGAGCTTGGAAAACCATTTTTAGCTCTTGGAACATATCATATGCTCCGTGCTGCTAAAAACGCTTTTGGAGCCCCGGTTCTAAGCTGTAAAGCATGCCGCACTGAACTAGGGAGTAATCATCACTACGCGACTGCCAGACGTTCATAACATCTTAAGTTGCTGGAAAATGGGTGCGTCACCTAGCGTTGCTTCAAGGACATATGCTTTCTTGGCAGCTATGAGGATGATCCTCAAGTTACGGACCCTATCCGTGTAGTTGCTACCATCATCTTTCAGCTTGGTTTTCTCTAGGAACGCGTTGAAGTTGAGGGCAACATTAGCATGGGCCATTTGATCTACAAGACATCTTGTAAATATATTTTAGACTAAGTTCATGATAATTAAGTTCATCTAAACAAATTATTTAATGAACTCCCACTTAGATAGACATCCCTCTAGTCATCTAAGTGATACATGATCTGAATCGACTAGGCCGTGTCCGATCATCACGTGAGACGGACTAGTCATCAACGGTGAACATCTCCATGTTGATCGTATCAACTATATGACTCATGTTCGACCTTTCGGTCTCTCGTGTTCCGAGGCCATGTCTGTACAAGATAGGCTCGTCAAGTCAACCTAAGTGTTTCGCACGTGTAAATCTGGCTTACACCCATTGTATGCGAACGTTAGAATCTATCACACCCGATCATCACGTGGTGCTTCAAAGCAACAAACCTTCGCAATGGTGCATAGTTAGGGGGAACACTTTTCTTGAAATTTTTGTGAGGGATCATCTTATTTATGCTACCGTCATTCTAAGCAAATAAGATGTAAACATGACAAACATCACATGCAAATCATAAAGTGACATGATATGGCCAATATCATCGTGCGCCTTTGATCTCCATCTTCGAGGCACGACATGATCACCTTCGTCACCGGCATGACACCATCATCTCCATCATCGTGTCTTCATGAAGTTGTCTCGCCAACTATTACTTCTACTACTATGGCTAACGGTTAGCAACAAAGTAAAGTAATTACATGGCATTTTCATTGACACGCAGGTCATACAATAAATTAAGCCAACTCCTATGACTCCTGCCCGTTGTCATACTCATTGACATGCAAGTCGTGATTCCTTATTACAAGAACATGATCAATCTCATACATCACATATATCATTCATCACATCCTTTTGGCCATATCACATCACACAACATAACCTGCAAAAACAAGTTAGACGTCCTCTAATTGTTGTTGCATGTTTTACATGGCTGCTAAGGGTTTCTAGCAAGAATGTTTCTTACCTACGCAAAAGCCACAACAGTGATATGCCAATTGCTATTTACCCTTCATAAGGACCCTCTTCATTGAATCTGATCCGACTAAAGTGGGAGAGACAGACACCCGCTAGCCACATTATGCATCAAGTGCATGTCAGTCGGTGGAACCAGTCTCACGTAAGCATACGTGTAAGGTCGATCCAGGACGCTTCATACCACAATGCCGCTGAATCAAGATAAGACTAGTAACAGTAAGCAATTTGAACAAATCATCGCCCACAACTACTTTGTGTTCTACTCGTGCATAGAATATACGCATAGACCTAGCTCATGATGCCACTATTGGGGAACGTAATAATAATTCAAAATTTCCCTATGTGTCACCAAGATCATTCTAGGAGATGCTAGCAACGAGAGAGAGGGAGTGCATCTTCATACCCTGAAGATCCCTAAGCGAGAGCGTTACAAGAACACGGTTGATGGAGTCATACTCACGGCGATTCAAATCACGGAAGATCCGATCAAGCGCCGAACGGACGGCGCCTCCGCGTTCAACACACGTACATCCCGGGGATGTCTCCTCCTTCTTGATCCAGCAAGGGGAGAGGAGAAGTTGAGGGAGAATTCCGGCAGCACGACGGCGTGGTGGTGATGGAGCTCGTGGTTCTCCGGCAGAGATTCACTAAGCGCTACGGCGAGGAGGTGTTGGAGGAGGAAGGGGCTGCACCATGGAAGGGGTGCGGCTGCCCTCCCACCCCCTCTATTCATAGGGTGAACAGGAGAGGGGGGTGGCCAAGGGGGGAGGCTTGCCCCCAAGCAAGGTGGGAGGCGCCCCCTCCCCTTAGGGTTTCCATCCCTAGCCGCCTTGGGCCCTTGGGGGGCGCACCAGCCCACCAGGGGATGGTTCCCTCCCATATTCAGCCCATTAAGTCCCCCGGGGCAGGTGGCCCCACCCGATGGACCCCCGGACACCTTTCGGTGGTCCCGGTACAATACCGATAACGCCCACAACTATTTCGGCGACTGAAATTGGACTTCCCATATATAAATCTTCATCTATGGACCATTCCAGAACTCCTCGTGACATTCGGGATCTCATCCGGGACTCCGAACAACCTTCGGTAACCACATACAATTTCCCATGACAACTCTAGTGTCACCGAACCTTAAGTGTGTAGACCCTACGGGTTCGGGAACCATGTAGACATGACTGATACATCTCTCAGGCCAATAACCAACAACGGGATCTAGATACCCATGCTGGTTCCCACATGTTCCACGATGATCTCATCAGATGAACCACGATGTTGGGGATTCAATCAATCCCGTATACAATTCCCTTTGTCCATCGGTATGTTACTTGCCCGAGATTCTGTTAGGGATCGTTGCACAAATTAAAATTTTCTATGCATCACCAAGATCAATCTATGGAGAGACTATCAATGAGAGAGAGGGGAGTGCATCTTCATACCCTTGAAGATCGCGAAACAGAAGCGTTACAAGAACGCGGATGAGGGAGTCGTACTCGCAGTGATTCAGATCGCGGTTGATTCCGATCTAAGCGCCGAACAACGGCGCCTTCGCATTCAACACACGTACAGCCCGGGGACATCTCCTCCTTATTGATCCAGCAAGGGTAAAGGAGAAGTTAGGGAAGAACTCTGGCAGCATGACGGCGTGGTGGTGGAGCTCGCAGTTCTCCGACAGGGCTTCGCCAAGCTCAACGGAGGAGGAGGGGGTGTTGGAGAGGGGGAGGGCTGCGCCTTGGATGAGGTGCTGATGCCCTCCCTCCTCCCCTCTATTTATAGGGAGAAGGGGGAAGGGGGCCGGCCCCTCTAGATGAGATCTAGAGGGGGGCGGCCAAGGGGAGGGGCTTGCCCCCCCAAGCCAAGGGGGTGCCCCCTTTAGGGTCCCCCCAACCCTAGGCGCATGGGCCCTAGGGGGGATGGCGCCCAGCCCACGTAGGGGCTGGTTCCCTTCCACATACAGCCCATAGGGCCCTCCGGGGCAGGTAGACCCTCCTGGTGGACCCCCGGAATCCCTTCGGTGGTCCCGGTACAATACCGGCAAACCCCCGAATACTTCCGGTGACCGTATGATGACTTCTCATATATAAATCTTCACCTCCGGACCATTCCGGAACTCCTCGTGACGTCTGGGATCTCATCTGGGACTCCGAACAACATTCGGTAACCGTATACTAATTCACATAACAACTCTAGCGTCACCGAACCTTAAGTGTGTAGACCCTACGGGTTCGGGAACCATGTAGACATGACCGAGACATCTCTCTGGACAATAACCAACAACAGGATCTGGATACCCATGTTGTATCCCACATGTTCCATGATGATCTCATCGGATGAACCATGATGTCGAGGATTCAATCAATCTCGTATACAATTCCCTTTGTCAATTGGTACGTTACTTGCCCGAGATTCGATCGTCGGTATCCCAATACCTCATTCAATCTCGTTACCGGCAAGTCACTTTACTCGTTCCGTAATGCATGATCCCGTGACTAACTGCTTAGACACATTGAGCTCATTATGATGATGCATTACCGAGTGGGCCCAGAGATACCTCTCCATCATACGGAGTGACAAATCCCAGTCTTGATTCGTGCCAACCCAACAGACACTTTCGGAGATACCCATAGTGCACCTTTATAGCCACCCAGTTACGTTGTGACGTTTGGCACACCCAAAGCATTCCTACAGTATCCGGGAGTTGCACAGTCTCATGGTCTAAGGAAAAGATACTTGACATTAGAAAAGCTTTAGCAGATGAACTACACGATCTTGTGCTATGCTTAGGATTGGGTCTTGTCCATCACATCATTGTCCTAATGATGTGATCCCATTATCAACGACATCCAATGTCCATGGTCAGGAAACCATAACCATCTATTGATCAATGAACTAGTCAACTAGAGGCTCACTAGGGACATGTTGTGGTCTATGTATTCACACATGTATTACGATTTCCGGATAACACAATTATAGCATGAACAATAGACAATTATCATGAACAAGGAACTATATAATAATAACCATTTTATTATTGCCTCTAGGGCATATTTCCAACTGTCTCCCACTTGCACTAGAGTCAATAATCTAGTTACATTGTGATGAATCGAACACCCATAGAGTTCTGGTGTTGATCATGTTTTGCTCGTGGAAGAGGTTTAGTCAACGGATCTGCGACATTCAGGTCCATATGCACTTTACAAATATCTATGTCTCCATTTTGAACATTTTCACGAATGGAGTTGAAGCGACGCTTGATATGCCTGGTCTTCTTGTGAAACCTGGGCTCCTTGGCAAGGGAAATAGCTTCAGTGTTGTCACATAAGAGAGTCATCGGGCCCGACGCATTGGGAATGACTCCTAGGTCGGCGATGAAATCCTTCATCCAGACTGCTTCTTGTGCTGCCTTCGAGGCAGCTATGTACTCCGCTTCACATGCAGATCCCGCCATGATGCTTTGCTTGCAAATGCACCAGCCGACTGCCCCACCATTCAAAATGTACACGTATCCGATTTGTGACTTGGAGTCGTCCAGATCTGTGTCGAAGCTAGCATCGATGTAACCCTTTACGACGAGCTCTTCGTCACTGGTGACCCACAAGTATAGGGGATCTATCGTAGTCCTTTCGATAAGTAAGAGTGTCGAACCCAACGAGGAGCAGAAGGAAATGATAAACGGTTTTTAGCAAGGTATTCTCTGCAAGTACTGAAATAAGTGGTAACAGATAGTTTTGTAATGAGATAATTTGTAATGAGCAACAAGTAACAAAAGTAAATAAAGTGCAGCAAGGTGGCCCAATCCTTTTTGTAGCAAAGGACAAGCCTTGACAAACTCTTATATAAGGAAAAGCGCTCCCGAGGACACATGGGAATATCGTCAAGCTAGTTTTCATCATGTTCATATGATTCGCGTTCGGTACTTTGATAATTTGATATGTGGGTGGACCGGTGCTTGGGTGCTGTTCTTACTTGAACAAGCATCCCACTTATGATTAACCTCTATTGCAAGCATCCGCAACTACAACAAAAGTAGTAAGGTAAACCTAACCATAGCATGAAACATATGGATCCAAATCAGCCCCTTACAAAGCAACGCATAAACTAGGGTTTAAGCTTCTGTCACTCTAGCAACCCATCATCTACTTATTACTGCCCAATGCCTTCCTCTAGGCCCAAATAATGGTGAAGTTTTATGTAGTCGACGTTCACATAACACCACTAGAGGCTAGACAACATACATCTCATCAAAATATCAAACGAATACCAAATTCACATGACTACTAATAGCAGGACTTCTCCCTTGTCCTCAGCAACAAACGTAACTACTCACAAAGCATATTCATGTTCATAATCAGAGGGGTATTAATATGCATAAAGGATCTGAACATATGATCTTCCACCAATTAAACCAACTAGCATCAACTACAAGGAGTAATTAACACTACTAGCAACCTACTAGCACCAATCCCGGACTTGAAGACAAGAATCGGATACAAGAGATGAACTAGGGTTTTGAGATGAGATGGTGCTGATGAAGATGTTGATGGAGATTGCCCTCTCCCGATGAGGGGAGCGTTGGTGATGACGATGGCGATGATTTCCCCCTCCAGGAGGGAAGTTTCCCCGGTAGAACAGCTCTGCCGGAGCTCTAGATTGGATCCACCAAGGTTCCGCCTCGTGGCGGCGGAGTTTCATCCCGAAAGGTTGCTTGCTATTTTTTTCTCGACGAAAGACTTCATATAGGAGAAGATGGTCATCGGAGAGCCACCAGGGGGCCCACAAGGCAGGGGGGCGTGCCCTAGGGGGGGGGGTGCCCCACCCTCTTGAGAAGGGTGTGGGCCCCCTGGTCTTCATCTTTGGCGAGGATTATTCATTATTTATTATAAGGTGTTCCGTGGAGTTTCAGGACTTTTGAAGTTGTGCATAATAGGTCTATAATATTTGCTCCTTTTCCAGCCCAGAATTCCAGCTGCCGGCATTCTCCCCCCTTATGTAAACCTTGTAAAATAAGAGAGAATAGCCATAAGTATTGTGACATAATGTGAAATAACAGCCCATAATGCAATAAATGTCAATATAAAATCATGATGCAAAATGGACGTATCAACTCCCCCAAGCTTAGACCTCGCTTGTCCTCAAGGAAAAAGCCAAAATCGAAAAATATGTCCACATGTTTAGAGATGAAGGTGTCGATAAAAATAAAATACGGACATGAGGGCATCATGATCATTCTTATAACAACAACTTATATAATTTTTGTCATATGATCTCTAAAGCTAGAGTAATAATTCAATCACAATATCAGGTATGAACCGTAAACTTCATTGAAAACTAACAAACTATAATCTCGGTCATTGAAGCAATTGCAATTTATCATAACATAGGAAAGAGTCAATGTATAAGAGCTTTTCAGCAAGTCCACATACTCAACTATCATATAATCTTTCACAATTGCTGACACTCACGCAATACTTATGGGTACGGAGTTTTAATCGGACACAGAGAAAGATATGGGCTTATAGTTTTGCCTCCCAACATTTTACCTCAAGAGTAATGTCAACAGTAATAGTTCATGAAAACTCACATCCAATTAGCCATATATACCAGGATCTTTCCAACATACTGTGCTTGCCAAAGGATAAAGTGTAAAAAGTGTCGGCGTTCTGGGAACGGGGGTCCCCAGACTTGCTTGCCTGCGGCCTGCGGCGTGGCTCAAAGGGGGCCCAGCACGGCCCATCTTCATCAACACAAGACTCAAGACCCTCGCGAGGGGCCAAGCCTCGCGAGGCGGACGACGTGGAGCTTCCTCAGGCGCGGCCTCGTCAGGCTAGCTCATGAGGAGGCGGAGAAATCAAGGCGGGGTACCTCGCGAGGTGCCCGTGACGATCAAAGGCGCCAGGCGGGTGCCAGCCATCGCAGCGTCCTCCTTTCCTCTTTGGTGCTAAGGGAGCAAGCGTAGCCGTGGAGTACCGAGGCATCAGGCAAAGGTTGCCATTTCGGTGCAACGAGACCAAGACCAGGAGGACTATGAGATGGAGGTCATCATGGAGCCCAAGACGGCGTCATCACCAGAGCTTTGCGCAGGCGAAGACTGCTTTTGTCAGGATAGCTGATACTTGCTGTCCCCCTTCAAATTAGCCCACCATTGTTGGCTCCCTTCCCGCTCGATATTTGGGAAGAGGACCAGGGCCACTATAAATAGAACCGGCCACCCGCAGAGTAGAGGGGGATCGGATCAAAATCAGAGAGTAAGGGGGCTGGTGAGTGAGAGCAAGGCAGTGAGGGGATGGGATGAAAATCAGAGAGAAAGAGAGGGAAGGGTGACTGAACTCCTCCTAGCAGTTCGTTGCCCCAGCCAAGAACAGACCCTCGCGAGGCTGTTCTTCTTTGTATTGTTCATCTTCATCAGCCCCAAGAGGCAATCCACCCACCACACACTGGAGTAGGGTATTACACCACAACGGTGGCCCGAACCAGTATAAACCTTGTGTCTCTTGTGCAGTTCTTTCAGTAGTCTAGATCTTTGCGAGACGGTGAGGTAGAAGGCGTAATCTTCGCGCGCACCCCAGAGTTCGAACCTTAAGGGTCTGCCAGAACCCGAAATCTGACATTTGGCGCGCCAGGTAGGGGTGCGCCGGAATTCGTCTTCCACCGCTCCGTTCTCCTCCGACCGTCGCGTCCGACGCTCGTCGGGCCCGCGCCGAGCGCCGGGCCGCCATCACTTCCCGCGTCGCCCAGACGGCGCCCGTCGGCGGACGTCCTCGTCGTTCCCCGTCACCCGCCATCAACGCCGCCACCGGCCCGGTGGGGGGCGAGCAGCAAGCCTCGTCTCAGCATCCGTCCGTGCGGCAAGACGGCCGCACCGCTACTCCATTGCTCCCACCAGCTGGTTCTTCGTCACGCGCGCTCCGCGCACCCTTGGAGGCTCGAGCCGCGCTCATCGCGGCAAATGAGCTCCTGCGCTACTGTCCCGTCGACGACGTCTACGAAGAGTGGCTCGACCGCGTTGCCGAGCTTGTCCGCGCCGCAGGGGGCTCTCCCGCGCCATCCGTTCCGCCACGCCGCACCCCGCCCCGCGCGGGCAACGAAGCTCCGGGGGCGTACCAGCCGCCTCCTCTCCAAGAAGACGCCATGTCTCCAAGGCGCGCGGCCCCTGGGCGGAACCCGCTCCGTCAGGTGCCAGCGCAGCAAGAACGGAGCTGCCAAGAAGTCCCTCGCCCGCAAGGAGCTGCCCGGGCGCTCCCTGCTCCGGTACGCCACGACCCTGCTCCAGCTCCGGCACGCCAAGACCCCGCGCTGCTCCTAGCTGCAGCGCGTGGGGACCCTCAAGACCGAGCTCTCCACCAGCCGAAGCCTTTCGTGGCCACCGCGGGCTGCCGTGCCTACACCACCGAGTTGCATAGCGTCGCGTGGCCCGACAAGTTCAAGCCAGACTTGCCTCCACATTACGACGACACGACTGACCCTGAAGAGTTCCTCCAGCTCTATGAGCTGGGCATCGAAGCTGCCAGCGGGGACGAGAAGGTCATGGCGAACTGGTTCCCCATGGCGCTCAAGGAAGGAGCTCGCACCTGGCTCCTGAATCTGGCTCCAGGTACGATCTCTTCCTGGGACCAGATGCGCACCCGCTTCATCGCCAACTTTCAAGGTACTCGCGACCGGCCACCCGCCGTGAGCGACATGCGCCACATCAAGCAACAACCCGGAGAGACCCTGCAAAAGTACATCCAGCGCTTCAACAGCGCGCGCCTCAAGATCCCCAAGGTGTCTGAGGAGGCCATCATCTCGGCCTTCTCCGACGGCGTGCGCGACGTCAAGATGAAGGAGGAGCTGGCGATGCATGAAGACCTGTGCACCTCCCTGGAGCTGTTCAACTTGGCGACCAAGTGCGCCAGGGCTGAGGAGGGATGCCTCTCTCTCCTCGAGCTGCCTGCCGCGGACCCAGAAGAGAAGAAGCCCAAGGCCAAGGACGTGAAGCGCAAGGGGGCTGCCGTGCTCGCGGCAGAACCAGACACCAAGAGGGGCAAAGATCTGCTTGAGTCCCCTAGGGGCAGCCGGTACTGTGTGTACCACGACCTCCACACCCACAACACCAACGAATGCCAAGAACTCCGCGCCGTGCGATAAGGTAGGATCGGCCGTCGTCCCGACCGTGCCGATCGGGGCTACGGCCGAGGAGGAGGAAGAAACGCAGGACGCTGGGAAGACCGCGGCCCCCGCCAAGGGTGGCGCGATCAACCTCTCGAGGATCGCTGGCGAGACCTGCCTCGCGAGGGGGACTGGAGAGATCAGCCTCGTGAGGATCGCCCACAGGGCCACGCAGGCCTCCCTCCACTGCCGCCGCAGCCAAGGAGGAACGAGGACCGCCATCAAGACGAAGGGCCTGGGGGCTTCCAGGAGCCACGCGCAATCGCCTGCATCCTGGGCGGAGCTCAAGCCCCAGCCTCCCAACGCATCTTCAAGCAGTTTGCCCGCGAAGTGAATGCAGTCCTCCCCAGGCTTGAAGCAACGCGCCCTCTCAGGTGGTCGGCATGCGCCATCACATTCAGCTCAGCGGATCAACTCAAGTGTGCGGCCATAGCCGGAGTCCTCCCGATGCTTTGCTCCCCAGTCATCAGCAATGTACTGGTCACCAGGACCCTCATCGATGGTGGGGCAGGGCTCAACGTCCTGTCCGTGGAAACATTCAACAATCTCCAAGTGCCCCACGACTAGCTTCAGCCAACCAAGCCCTTCTCCGGAGTCACTGACGGCT
Source organism: Triticum urartu (assembly GCF_003073215.2). NCBI lineage: Eukaryota > Viridiplantae > Streptophyta > Magnoliopsida > Poales > Poaceae > Triticum > Triticum urartu. The sequence continues at coordinate 108,578,282 of NC_053023.1, read as the reverse complement.
CCACGGTCCCGATTGGGCAGGTCCGCCTCCCAGTCACCTTCGGGGCACGCAACAACTACCGCACCGAGCTCATCGACTTTGACGTCACCCACATCCGTCTGCCATACAACGCCATCCTCGGGTACCCAGCGCTGGCCAAGTTCATGTCCGTAACTCACCATGGCTACAACGTCCTCAAGATGCCAGGAAGTGGCGGAGTCATCACGGTGCCCTGTGAAGAGAAGGATGCAGTGTGTTCCCTAGAACGAGCCTTTCAGGCTGCGTCACTGGAAGACCCGGACCGCGGAAGCAGGAGGTTTCCCGAGACCACCCCCAAGAAGAAGAAGACATCGTCCGGGCCGGCCCCTCGGGAGGCGGGCCCCTCAGGGCCCGCATCTGCCCAGGGGACCCTCCTTCCATCGCATAGGAAAGCGCGCCCGACACCCTCCTCAGGCAGGGCTCGGGGGCTCTCCCCTGGAGGGCCATCGACCTGGCCAGGGTCACGAGGGAGGCGCTTGGGCACCACATGGAGGCGTGCTTCGAAGCACGTTTCCCTCAAGAAGGAGCAAGGCAAGGAAGGTCAGACCCCCAGGAGTTCGTCGACAAGGCCATTCAAGAACTACAGGAATCAAGAATCATGAGAGGTTGCCGCCGTCTACCGGGCGTGGCTCACCATCTAGGCAAGGATGGTGGGCTGCGCGTCTGCATCGACATACCAGGGCTCAACCGAGTCGCTACGATGGAGCGCCTCTGGCCCTCGCGAGTGGGGCGCTGCGGGGGCCCGCCCCACAGCTATGTTCGCATGCCTTACGGCTTGCCGAGCGCGGTTGCTACGTGCCAGCGCCTCATGAGGGGCATCATGGAGGCTCGAGAAGACAGGCGCTCCGCAGCCTTGGCGGAGATGGAGATGACTCGCGAAGAGCAACCAGTGCCTCCGGAGCCTCTCGAGGCCCCCGGGCCTGGGGGCTCGTGAGGATTGGCTTCCGCAGCCCGCCGAGTCTGCTGCACCAACACCCCTTCGCCCTCGACACCCTCAGGTGACATCTTACGAGTTTCATTTCCAGCTGGGAGCGCCCTCCCAGGGCTGCATCATTCCCAGGCCGCGAAGGTCCGTCCCTGCGGTATGTATCCCTTTTATTTCATGTCGTTAGCTTGCTTTGATGGGGGCGCCCCTCGGGCTGCATCATCCCCAAGTCGCTCGGGCCAGGCCCAGCGGCATGTATCTCCCTTGCGTTTATCTCCGGCTATGCGTTCGCCCATCATGCTTGATTACTTGATGCCTGTCCGCGGCACCTCTTCTTCTCCATGTCGACCACTTGCACGTTAAAGGGGGGGGGTACCTGAGCATCGCGACTCAGGGCTCTTACTGGCTCTCCAGCCCTCACCCTCTGGCCATGTCCACGGCATCGCGACCTGGCATACCAGCGACGGCTGAGACAAGCTCGAGGGCCGGGACCCGAGGACGTAGAGTGCCGGCATCTAACCAAATTTGCAGGAACACAGCACAAGATAAGGCCCAGTGCCAGGCGCAACCCGCCTAGAGGTAGGGCCCCGTGAGTCCCGCGCTAGCTCACGGGTGCCCAGATACACCTCACCTAGCCCTACCGTGCCGACCACGTGTCAGGGCGGGGCTGTACACGCCCCGGGGGCTCCTCCCGGAGGGGAGCCCCCTCCCACGTACCAGTGGAAGCACCATCCTCCGCGCTGGCTGACGACACTGACGAGGAGCGGCTATGCCCGTACACATGCGGAAGCGCTATGCTCCGTGTTGGTGATAAACAACTAAGGGTGCCCCCCGGGCCGCATCAACCTCAGGGAGCCCAGAGCTCAGTGTCTAGCCTCATCGCAACGCCTCCCCTCGGGAGCGCCGCGCGAGGGGGCTGGGCACGGGGGCTGCGCCTGGGTCACGCCCAGACGTACGCCACCCAGCCAGGCCCCTCGGGCCTGGTTTGTCGCGCGTCTCTCCCCGAGCGGGGCCAAGGTATGAAGGCCGTTTGAGCATCAAGGGGGACCCCTGAGCATCGCGACTCAGGGGCCTAACTGGTCCCGTAGCCCCTCACTCCTTAGTTCCAAAAGGCTAATGCTGGGTGAGGCACACGCGGGGCCGGGCTCCGCAGACGTAGAACGGTGGTCCCACTCGCATCTCACCTCATCACTAGCTGTTTGCGCGTCAAGGGGTACTCCTGAGCATCGCGACTCAGGAGCCTAACTGGCTCCGTAGCCCCTCACTCCTTTGGTCCCGTCCTGGTTTCCGGTCGGGGCTAATGCTGGGTGAGGTACGCGCGGAGTCGGGCTCTGCAGACGTAAAACGGAAGATCCACCTACATCACGCCTCCCTACTTGTTGTTCGTGCGCCAAGGGGGACTCCTGAGCATCGCGACTCAGGAGCCTAACTGACTCCGTAGCCCCTCACTCCTTTGGTCCCGTCCTGGTTTCCGGTCGGGGCTAATGCTGGGTGAGGTACGCGCGGGGCCGGGCTCTGCCAGCGTAGAACACAAGCAAGTAGGGAAGAAAAGCATAAAATTCAAGGAATTTAAAAGCAAATATTACAGTCCATACTGTCGTCTCAGTACCAAACACGAGTTTAAACGCCTCCTCGAGGCGTGATGCATGTGCAGGAATCAAAAGCAGGACAAGAGCAGTAGCGGAGTCACTTGGCGGCGGTGGAGCACCGCGGGTGGCCCCGCCTCATGGAGCAGCAGGACCGGCAGCATCCTGCTTCGACCTGGTACCGAAGGCCCGGAACTTCCCCAGCAGAGCCTCCGCGCGACCCTTAATGGCCGCGGCAGCGGCGGCAGCACCCTCGCCGCTTACCGGCTCCAACAGGCTGTCGAGGTCGGCGCTGGGGTCGCGAAGGTAGATGTGGGTGAAGACCCGCGTCAGCGCAGCAGAAGACAGGACACGCGCATCGGCCTCGGCCGTGGGGCCAAGGCCAAGGGCGACGTCCTCAAGAGTACAAACCAGGAAGGGAAGCAGCTTGGCGGGGCCGTCCTCGGCGCCGGCCAGTGGGCTCTCCAGGCCACTGGCGTAGAGCATCTTCAGCGAAGCACGAGCCTTCTCCTCCATGTCCGCGAAGGCCATGCGATCCTCGGCAAGAACCTGGGCCTTGCTGTCCAGCTCAACCATCGTCGCCTCCAACTCCTTCCCTAGCGCACCCAGGCGGTCGCGGCGCTTCTTGAGCTTGGCCTCCCGGCCCTCGATGGCCACCTCGCGAGCCTTCATGCCTTCTTCTTGCTCCTGGCGAAGACGAACCTCTTTCGCGAGCTGGTCCCGCAGGCCTTGCAGCTCATCCTCCAGCGCCTTGCAACGATCGCGGACTTCAACCACCGCCCCCAGGGCTGTGTCACGAGCAGCCTTCGTCTCAAGGACGGCCCGCCTCTCCTCGTCACAGGCCGTCGAGGCTTGAACCAGCGCCGCCCGGATCGAGGCGTCGGAGCGAATCCATCCTGAAGTCAGCTCCAAGCGCCCGGCCACCAGGCGAGGGTCGGCGCCAAGAAGATCCTGCCGCAGCCGGTCCAGTCCAGCAACAGCACGCTCCAGGACAGCAGGAGGAGTTGGAGAAACAACAGTCGGCGGAATGGGGGAAGAAGGCGGCGATGGCAAAACCACAGCGTCCCGAGGTGGAGCCTGCTGCGCCCCAGCGGCTGTGGTGGCAGCAGTGGGCAAAGGCACCACGGGAGTCACTTGGGCCCTGGGGGCTGAGCTCGCCCCAGCCAGCTTGACCAGGCCTCGCGAGGACGACCGGGCAGGAGAAGCCCGTGCGCCGCGGTCACCCTCCTCAGCAGGCGGAGGCGCTGCCATGGATGGAGCCTCAGGAGCCCCCTTCGGCTTCTTCGCCGCGGGCGCCGGCCTATTCAAGAGATGCGAACGTCAAGCCTCGGCAACGGAACAAGAAATCAAGACAAGGGTCAGGCACTTACGGGTTATCGCCGGTGGGCTCGGGCAGCCTCCGGCCAAACTTGAAGCCTGACAGCCGGCTGGAAGGGTCAACCTCGGAAGCAGAAGGCGCGTCTGCGGACTGCCTCAGGGCAGGGGCAGACCCGCGGGAGATCAGCCCGGTCCTGTCCTTCTTCGGGATCAGGGGCAAGCTCCCGCCGACCTGCTCGTCTCCATCCTCGTCATCGTTGCTCGAAGGAAGGCGGAGACTGCGGGGCCTGCGCCGGGGGAGGGGAGCCATCGACTCTCGTCGGTCGCCTCAGAGTCAGACCCCTTTTCCCGCTCCTCTTCGTCCTCCTCTTTGCTGGAGTCGCCGGAGGACACGTCCACCAGTCCCTTGGAAGCCGCCGCAGGCACGGGCCCGTCCCCGTTGAAAACGGGCATGGACTCCACCACCTGCTCCCAGTCGTCGCGAAGGAACAAGGGCTTGGGAGCGCCCTCCAACCTTGCCACCTCGCCCCCGACCAGAGATTGGAGGACCGCGGCCAAATCTTCGCCGCCCAAGGCTGCGGGGCTCGGATGAGGCCTCCACATCGGAGGTGAGTACTGCCAGAGTGGAGCCAGCTGGTGCTCCAGGAATTCCCTCAGCAGCAACGCACCGGTCAACTTCGCCGCCGCCATGCTGGCCGGCCTCAGGTCCGCGTCCATCTTCTCCAACACCAGTTCTGCGCGGGGGTCCGTGAGCTCCGCCCGGCACCAGTCGCTGGAGCTCACGGGCTGCTCCGCAGGCAAGATCAGCCGAGGGTGGATGCGCCCGGCATCTACCAAGACCCACTTGCTCCTGAAGCCCTCAATCCTCTTCTCGGGATTCGAGATGGCAATGGTGCCGCCATACGCGACAAAGCTTGCGCACGCGGAAGGAGAACCGCGAGAGACCCGGAGGGAGAAGTAGTGGCGCAGCAAGGCCACTGAGGGTTGCACCCCTATGTGGGCCTCGCAGTAATAAGCGAAGATCGCCAGGAGAAGGACGGAGTTGGGGTGGAGATGCAGAGCCTGCAAGTTGTAATGGCGGAGGACAGAGAAGAAAAACTCGGAGAAGGGAGGCACCAGACCCGCAGCAATGGAGCTTACAAAGAGAGGACAAAAGGTGCTCCCTCGGCCTTTAGGGGTGGCAGAGCCGGCCTTGAACACCCGCGCCCCATCGATGCCCTGCGCCGCCGCCATCCGGCGCAGCCGTACGAGGCCCGCCTCGGACACGCTCGGCAAGTCCAGAGCGGGCGAGTACCAAGCTTCAGCCGGAGACTGACGAGGCGCCATGGCTTCCTAGGTCATGCGGCCGGAGTAGATCTGGAAGTTTGGAGGAAGAAATGGGAGGCGCAAGAAAGGGGATCTGAGAAGCAACCGGAGAAAGCAAAGGCAAAGTCCGGGCAGATGCCACTCCTTTATCAACCTGCGCGGTTGCTAAAGCACTTGTGTCCAATCAACCGCCACGCGGTGCCCAAGGCCGCAGGCTGTTAGGGCCCGCGGTGCTTCGCCCTTGCCCTTTCGCCTCTCAGCACGGCCAAGCCCATGCACGCCTTGGGCCCGGGGGCTACTGTCGGTGTTCTGGGAACGGGGGTCCCCAGACTTGCCTGCCTGCGGCCTGCGGCATGGCTCAAAGGGGGCCCAGGACGACCCATCTTCATCAACACAAGACTCAAGACCCTCGCGAGGGGCCAAGCCTCGCGAGGCGGACGACGTGGAGCTTCCTCAGGCGCGGCCTCATCAGGATGGCTCACGAGGAGGCGGAGAAATCAAGGTGGGGTACCTCGCGAGGTGCCCGTGACGCAAGCCATGACGATCAAAGGCGCCAGGCGGGTGCCAGCCATCGCAGCGTCCTCCTTTCCTCTTTGGTGCTAAGGGAGCAAGCGCAGCCGCGGAGTACCGAGGCATCAGGCAAAGGTTGCCATTTTGGTGCAACGAGACCAAGACCAGGAGGACTACGAGACGGAGGTCACCGTGGAGCCCAAGACGGCGTCATCACCAGAGCTTTGCGCAAGCGAAGACTGCTTTTGTCAGGATAGCTGATACTTGCTGTCCCCCTTCAAATTAGCCCGCCATTGTTGGCTCCCTTCCCGCTCGATATTTGGGAAGAGGACCAGGGCCACTATAAATAGAACCGGCCACCCGCAGAGTAGAGGGGGATCAGATCGAAATCAGAGAGTAAGGGGGCCGGCGAGTGAGAGCAAGGCAGTGAGGGGATGGGATGAAAATCAGAGAGAAAGAGAGGGAAGGGTGACTGAACTCCTCCTAGCAGTTCGTCGCCCCAGCCAAGAACAGACCCTCGCGAGGCTGTTCTTCCTTGTGTTGTTCGTCTTCATCAGCCCCAAGAGGCAATCCACCCACCACACACTGGAGTAGGGTATTACACCACAACGGTGGCCCGAACCAGGATAAACCTTGTGTGTCTTGTGCATTTCTTTCATTAGTCTAGATCTTTGCGAGACGGTGAGGTAGAAGGCGTAATCTTCGCGCGCACCCCAGAGTTCGAACCTTAAGGGTCTGCCAGAACCCGAAATGCGACAAAAAGGAAGGGTGAAAATCACCATGACTCTTGCATAAAGTAGAAGATAATGATAAAAGATAGACCCTTCGCAGAGGGAAGCAGAGGTTGCCATGCACTTTTATGGTTGGATGCACAAAATCTTAATGCAAAAGAACATCACTTTATATTGCCCCTTGTGATATGCACCTTTATTATGCAGTCCGTCGCTTTTATTACTTCCACATCACAAGATCGTATAAAGCTTATTTCTCCCACACCAATCAATCATACATATTTAGAGAGCAATTTTTATTGCTTTGCACCGATGACAACTTACTTGAAGGATCTTATTCAATCCATAGGTAGATATGGTGGACTCTCATGGCAAAACTGGTTTAAGGGTATTTGGAAGCACAAGTAGTATCTCTACTTGGCGCAATGAATTTGGCTAGCATGTGGGGGAAAAGCAAGCTCAACATGGTGGAAGATCCAAGACAATATAATTTATCTCAGATGTAAGAAAACATCACCCATTACGTTGTCTTCCTTGTCCAATGTCAACTCTTTAGCATGTCATATTTTAATGAGTGCTCACAATCATAAAAGATGTCCAAGATAGTATATCTATATGTGAAGACCTCTCTTTCTTTATTACTTCCTATTAATTGCAACGATGACCAAAACTATGCTTGTCAACTCTCAACATCTTTTATTCATCATACTTTTTCTATGTGAGCTCATTACTCTCCATGAGATCCATATGATCTCTTTGTTTCTTTTTATTTCTTTCTCTTTTCTTTTATTCACTTAGGATCATGGCAAAACAATTAAGCCCTTGACTCAACACTAATCTTTATTATATAGCTCACGGACTCGATTACATAGAAGGATAATAAAGCAAAACTCACAACTAGATCATGCCATAAATTTTATTCTACTAGATCAAAATGCTACTAATAAGATCGAACTAAGGAAAACGGTAAAGATAAAAGTGATGATGATACGATACCGGGGCACCTCCCCCAAGCTTGGCGGTTGCCAAGGGGAGTGCCCATACCCATGTTATTATATCTCCTTGGTTTGTGAAGAAGGTGGAGGTGTTGTTGATGATGGATAGTCGCACATCGAGCGTATGAGGTCTTCTAACTTGCGGATAACGCCCTTGAGTGCGAGGATATGCTCCTTCAACAAAATATTTTCACGTGTGAGATACTTATTTTGTATATGAGCCAACTCAATCATCTTGAAAGCTTCGATTTCTGTAGGGGCAAGAAGATTATGATCCAGTTGAAGGGTGTCTTTTGTTGCTGGAACTTGGTCCTCCATGGCCTTCTTGATCCATTCATCCTTATTGATCTTCATAGGTTCTTCTCTCTTCAGCTCTATCTTCATTAGCCAAGCATCATTGCCCTCATGGTTGGAGGAGGAGGGAGACGACATAGTGCCTGGTCTTGAAAACCCTGACAGAAAATAGCTCAAAACAAAGACAGGAGATTTTTGCGTGATACGGGAGTCAAAACCCCCGGGAGATTATATAATGAATTTTTACCGACCAAAATATGTATTGTGCAAGAAAACGGACTCCGGAAGGCACACGAGGTGCTCACGAGGTAGGGAGCGCGCCCTAGGGGGGGGGGGGCCCTCCACCCTCGTGTCCTTCCCGGACTGCTACTTAATTTCTATTTTTCTAAATATTCCAAAACGGAGAAATATTGCCTTAAAAATTGTTTTGGAGTCGGTGTACTTACCGTACCACGTACCTATTCCTTTTTGGAGTCTAAAACGTTTTGGAAAGTGTCCCTTATGTATTCCTCCGGGGTTACAGTTTCAATAATATTGGTTTCAACATTTATGGGATTACCTGAGATATAATGTTTGATTCTTTAACCGTTTACCACCTTCGGATTTGTGCCTTCGAAGTTGTTGATTTTTATGGCACTGGAACAATAGACCTCCTCGATAACATAGGGGCCTTCCCATTTCGAGAGAAGTTTCCCTACAAAAAATCTTAAACGAGAGTTGTATAGCAATACATAATCACCTACATTAAACTCACGCTTTTGTATTTGTCATGCCATCTTTTAACCTTTTATTTAAACAACTTGGCATTTTCATAAGCTTGGGTTCTCCATTCATCAAGTGAGCTAATATCAAATAACCTCTTTTCACAGGCAAGTTTGAAATCATAGTTGAGCTCTTTAATAGCCCAATATGCCTTATGTTCTAATTCAAGAGGTAAGTGACATGCTTTTTCCATATACCATTTTATATGGAGACATACCCATAGGATTTTTATATGCAGTTCTATAGGCCCATAATGCATCATCAAGTTTCTTGGACCAATTCTTTCTAGACCTATTGACAGTCTTTTGCAAAATTAATTTGAGTTCTCTATTACTCAATTCTACTTGACCACTAGACTGTGGGTGATACAGAGATGCAATTCTATGATTGACGTCATATTTAGCAAGCATTTTACGGAAAGCACCATGAATAAAATGTGAACCACCATCAGTCATTAAATATCTAGGGACTCCAAACCTCAGAAAAATAACTGCTTTAAGCATTTTAATAGAAGTGTTATGATCAGCACTACTAGTTGGAATAGCTTCTACCCACTTAGTAATGTAATCAACAGCAACTAAAATATGTGTATATCCATTAGAAGCAGGAAAAGGTCCCATATAATCAAAGCCCCAAACATCAAACGGTTCAATAACAAGTGAATAATTCATAGGCATTTCTTGACGTCTACTAATATTACCGATTCTTTGAAATTCATCACAAGATAGGACAAACTTACGGGCATCCTTGAAGAGAGTAAGCCAATAAAAACCGGATTGCAATACCTTATGTGTAGTTCTATCTACCGCGTGGCTCCTCCATAAGTTTCGGAGTGGCACTTGCGTAGGATCTGTTCCTGTTCATGCTCAGGTGCACAACGTCTAATAATACCATCTACTCCTTCTTTATAAAGATGTGGGTCATCCCAAAAGTAATGTCTCAAATCATAGAACAACTTTTTCTTTTGTTGGTATGTGAAGCTAGGTGGTATAAATTTAGCAACTATGTAATTAGCATAATCAGCATACCAAGGGGTACTACGAGAAGTACTTATGACATTTAATTGTTCATCAGGAAAACTATCATCAATAGGTAGTGGGTCATCAAGAACATTCTCTAACCTAGATAAGTTGTCTCCAACGGGTTTCTCCGCTCCTTTTCTATCAACAATATGCAAATCAAATTCTTGTAGCAAGAGAACCCATCTAATAAGTCTAGGTTTAGCATCTTTCTTCTCCATGCTCTGAAAGGTTAGCACTAATAATAACAGGATATATCTTCATATTTAAGATTATCAGGCAACGGTTTAAGCTCAAACACGGGATCACGCTTGGGTGGAGGAGGATTGAGGGAGTCCTGGATTAGGGGGTCTCCGGACAGCCGGACTATCTCCATTGGCCGGACTGTTAGACTATGAAGATACAAGATTGAAGACTTTGTCTCGTGTCCGAATGGGACTCTACTTGGTGTGGAAGGCAAGCTAGGCAATACGGATATTGATATTTCCTCCTTTGTAACCGACCTTGTGTAACCCTAACCCTCTCCGGTGTCTATATAAACCGAAGGGTTTTAGTCCATAGGACAACAATCATAACATACAATCATACCATAGGCTAGCTTCTAGGGTTTAGCCTCTCTGATCTCGTGGTAGATCTACTCTTGTACTACCCATATCATCAATATTAATCAAGCAGGACGTAGGGTTTTACCTCCATCAAGAGGGCCCGAACCTGGGTAAAACATCATGTCCCCTGCCTCCTGTTACCATCCGGCCTAGACGCACAGTTTGGGACCCCCTACCCGAGATCCGCCGGTTTTGACACCGACATTGGTGCTTTCATTGAGAGTTCCTCTGTGTCATCGCCGTTAGGCTTGATGGTTCCTACTATCATCAATAGCGATGCGGTCCAGGGTGAGACTTTCCTCCCCGGAAAGATCTTCGTATTTGGCGGCTTTGCACTGCGGGCTAATTCGCTTGGCCATCTGGAGCAGATTGAAAGCTACGCCCCTGGCCATCAGGTTAGATTTGGAAGTTTGAACTACACAGCCGACATCCGCGGAGACTTGATCTTCGGCGGATTCGAGCCACAGCCGGACGCGCCGCACTGTCGCGATGGGTATGACCTAGCTCTGCCGCCGAAAAGTACCCCAGAGGCCATGCCCGCATCAGCTCTGACCCTTAGTTCGGAGCTAACTGCGCCAATCGAGGACGGGTGGTTAGACACCGCCTCAGGGGCTGCAGTCTCAACGGCGATTGAGCCGAACACCAGCATAATCCTCTGCGCAGTCCGTGACTCCAAGGTGCCGGACTCTTTTTCTGACTCCGAACCGCCTGCGCCCCTGCCAATCGAATCCGATTGGGTGCCGATCATGTAATTCACCGCCGCGGATATCTTTCAGCACTCGCCCTTCGGCGACATTCTAAATTCACTAAGGTCTCTCTCTTTGTTAGGAGAGCCTTGGCCGGATTATGGCCAACAGGATTGGGATGCGGACGACGAAGAAATTCGACGCCCACCCACCACCCACTTAATAGCCACTGTCGACGACTCAACTGACATGCTCGACTTCGACTCTGAAGACATCGACGGTATTGACGACGATGCGAGAGGCGAAGGGGAACCACCGCCCACAGAGTGCTGGATGACCACCTCATCATATGACGTATACACGGTGGACACACCAAAAGAAGACGACGACGAGGAACGGAAGGACGCACCGAAGGCCTGTTCCCTCGAGAAGCAGTCAAAGCGGCGGCGCAAGCGCCGCCCCAAATCCCACCTCGGCAGAAATAACGATCATATAGACCCAGCGTTGGAGCAGGGCGAAACACTGCCGGACCACGGCAATACGGAGAATCAAACCGAATAAACCAAATCTATCAAAGATAATAGTCCGGACGACATAACACCGGACAAGCACCTGGAGCAGCAGAATGCCCGTCAAAGGCTTGTTGCCACCGCGAGGAGTCTGAAAAAGCAGAAGCAAAGGTTCAAGGCTGCGCAGGATACACTCCAAATCAGATGGAGCAAAGTACTCAACACAACAGCGAAGTACGGCGGCAATCGCCCCACAAAGAGCTACCCAAAGCGGAAGTTGCTACCTGAATTCGATGAGGAGGCCTCAGACCTCCCACAACCAAAAATAAAAATAGCCACCTGGCCGGATAGACGACCTCACGACCAACATAGAGCGGCCAACAACGCCACCCACAAGCCAATACACGATCCACGCGAGGGCTCGCACCAAAAGGATGGCGCAACCAGATCCATCTATGGACCACGCAAACGCGCCCCAGCATACGATGTAACACAACAAACATCCGAACAACGCGGTACACCCAGATACAGGGGTGCCACACACCCCTATGTTTCACCGACGAGGTGCTGTACCATGAATTTCTAGAGGGATTCAAACCCGTAAACATAGAGGCATACGACGGAACAACAGACCCTGGAGTCTGGATTGAGGACTATATCCTCCATATCCATATGGCTCGAGGAGATGATCTCCACGCCATCAAGTACTTACCCCTCAAGCTCAAAGGGCCAGCTCGTCACTGACTTAAAAGCCTCCCCGAAAACTCCATTGGAAGCTGGGAAGAGCTCGAAGACGCTTTTCAGGCAAATTTCAAGGGACTTATGTCCGACCTCCGGATGCGGACGATTTGAGTCATATAACTCAACAGCTGAGAGAGTCAGCCCGAAAACTTTGGAACAGGTTTCTTACTAAAAAGAACCAAATTGTCGACTGTCCGGACGTCGAAGCCTTGGCAGATTTTAAGCATAGCGTCCGTGACGAATGGCTTGCCAGACACCTCGGCCAAGAAAAGCCGAGAACAATGGCCGCATTAACAAGCCTCATGACCCGCTTTTGCACGGGCGAGGACAGCTGGCTAGCCAGATGCAGCACCAACGACCCCGGTACATCTGAAGTTAGTGATGGAAACGGGAAATCACGGCGCAACAGCAATAACAAACGCCGGAATAAAGAAGACAGCACGAAGAGCACGGCATTAAACACCGGATTCAAAAGCTCTCGGCCAGGTCAGCAAAAGCCGCCCTCTAAAGGCGCCAGAGACGAACTGTCCAGCCTAAACAAAATTCTGGACCAAATATGCCAGATCCATAGCACCCCTGGTAAACCCGCCAATCATACTCACAAAGAATGTTGGGTCTTCAAGAAGTCCGGCAAGCTCAACGCCGTACACAAGGGGGAGGATGCACCAAGCGAAGACGAGGTTGAGCCTCTCAAGCAAGACACTGGGGAACAAAAGAAATTTCCACCAGAAGTCAAAACAATAAACGTGTTACACGTGATCAAGGGGAGAAACAAAACGGCACTCCCAGAAAAATATGCCCAAGGGCCTATCACCGCGGAGCCCTGCCACTGGTCGTCTCAACCGATCACTTTCGACCATCGTGATTACTCAGCAAGTATCCGGCATGCAGGATGGGCTGCCCTGGTATTAGACCCAATAATCGACGGATACCACTTCACACGAGTCCTGATGGACGGTGGCAACAGTCTCAACCTGATATACCAGGATACAATCCGTGAAATGGGGATAGACCCAACAAAAATTTGCCATAGCAATACTACCTTTATAGGGGTAACGCCAGGCCCAGGGGCTCATTGCACGGGCTCCCTGCTACTAAAGGTTATATTCGGCTTCCCCGATAACTTCCGTAGCGAACATTTAACCTTCCACATCGCTCCGTTCCAAAGTGGCTATCAAGCACTACTTGGACGCGAAGCTTTTGCTCGCTTTAATGCAATACCACATTACACTTCCCTGATGCTCAAGATGCCCGGTCCATGCGACATCATTACAGTGAACAGAAGTATCAAGCGATCTTTGCGCGCTGAAGAGAATGCGACTGCCTTGGCAGCCGCACACTAAAAACGGCCTCATCAACTAAAGCATTGGATAGGTCGTCAAGACCACGGATGCGGTTAGATGAGTCCGGCGCTGCTATATGTAATTTATACCGGTTGGATGGCCACACCCCTATTACAAATACAAGGGGCTCAACGCGCACAGACAAGCGGCAATTTCTACTCATTTTTAGTTATACATGGTTTCTTTAAAAACTATCTTTTTGCACGACAACTTTTTCACCTAAGTTCCTCTCTTTTATAGATGATCATCGTGCTACACCCGTCCAGGATACGGCACAACAGAGACACATGCGCAGATGTGCAGCAGGGACCCGTTCCAAGGATTCTTTTTAGATTAAGACCCTGCGTAAACCTTTTTTACTGTCTCTTGTTGATACACATCCACCAAATTTTCAGCACAATTGAGAGGGATGCTGACGTCTTGGCATGTGGCCACGTCAGAATAATGCACGTACCTGGACACAAGGGGCTTCTCACAAAGGTCACTATTTAGGCCCGGTTTATACCACAAAGACCGAATACCTTAGGGAGTGTTCGGCGTCGCGAGTTTGGCCTTATATGCATCATCTCCGAATCATTGTCTTTGGTCAAATGATGGGTTTGCCCGGCTCCTGTGTTTTGGTGCCTTATGTTCCGCTTTATCGGCTAAGGTATCACTAGGAGAACTACTGCGATTGTGCCCTGGTTCATCCGGACGAGCACCTCAGTAGAGAAAGCCGAAAACTGACTGTCATGATATAGCGTGAGACTGGTCAACCACTCGATGACCTATCGGAATGTTAGAATTCCTCCGCCTTAACGAAGGGCTGTTTTTCGGCCAGGCATGTACGCACCCCGCGATCGGGAGACTGCGGAGCCACCATGGGCTATCTAGTAGCCCCACTATCAAACTCCTATGGCTAAGTGAAAGTGTTAAAGCATTATAGTCCGGTTGCCTCGTGTGACGCCCAGATAATTACGCTACAGTAAACTACTACTAATGATGCCACGTCCCCACGATTACTGTTGCTAATCTCGCAAAGATTCAAATCCCGTCCGAATTCAAATTCAAAATAAAAGCAAACCTCAAAAGTTTTCAAATATTAAAACCAAAATGTTCGGATTGTGCCAGTTAATGCATAGGTGATTTGGGTGAAGAAACCACATTTTTATAAAATATTTAAATGCACTAAACTAACTAAAACATTAGCAAAAACAACTAGTTAAATGCTCCTTAAATAGTAAACCCGTGCAAAGTACTTTATTTAGAATGCCGACTTAATTTGTGATAGTGGCATAAATCGTAACGTTATTTAGGTGTCACTTTTATAATTTATAAACATAAATAAAAAGAAACTAAAAACAAAATAGTAGAGGTTAAAAAAACAAGTATAAAAAATGGGCAAAGGGACCCCGGCCCAACTGGCCGGCCCAGCCGCACCTCTCTTGGCCTATATGGCCCCTCCCCCGTGACCTAATCCCCCAACACCCCCCCGACCCCCCCCCCTCCCCCCCTCCCCCCCCCCCGCCGCCACCACGCCAGGCACATAGGAGAGGAGCTCCCCGCATCCGTCCCCTGTGCGAGCGCCTCCTACCACCGCGAACGTGAGCCACTCCGGCGACGCTCTGCCGCCTTGCCACCCACCGGCTCCCTTCCTCCCCTTCCTCTGCGCCTTCCCGTCGCCCCTGCCCGACTACCTCGTCCCCGTCGGCCCACGCCGCGTCGGCCATCGGAGCAACCATCCAGCACCACCGGCACCTCCCGCACGACGCCTGCGTCGTTCTCCTTCGTCCGCATCCGCCCATCGCCACCTTGACACCGCCGCCCCGTCGCACGACCCCAACTCCACCCCGAGCCCATTGCCCTCCCCATCCTACTCCCGGTGAGCCGCGCCTGCCTTCCCCTCCTCTTGAACCCCGCCACGCTCACCGTAGCCTCCCCGGATCACCCCACCACGTGCCTGCTCACCCAGTGCTGCCACGCGCGTGCCTCACCGTGCCCTGCTCCGCTCCCCGCAGCACCGTTGAACTCGTGCCGCTGCCGCCGATAGCCGTCGTCGTTGTGGCCTTCTCCGGCCACGCATGTCCCAACTCCACCAGTGGATGTGGCCGAGTCATAGCTACTCGTAGCTGTGCTCGACTCACCGAACCATCGCTCGTAGTGCAACCCCGATGCTCCTCCACCGCGCCTGGACATTGCGGCGGTTATCTCTGGCCAGCTGACGTGTCCGGTTAATTAGGGGCACTAATTACCCTATTTGTTGCCCCTGTCACTATGACACGTGGGCCCCAACTAATTAGGAATAGCTAAACAACTCTTTAAATAAAACCTGAGACTATTACATGTGGGACCCGTGCACTGTTTAAAAGGATAAGATTTAGTTAAACCTAACTGCATATGACAAGGGGCCCCGCCCCAGAACGATTTAAAATAAAAAGATTAAATGTCAAAATAAATAAATTAGTAATTAATTAATTAATTAGTGAATGGATTAAGTTAATTAATTCTGTTTCACTAAATTGAATAAATTTAGTCAACCTAATCAAGTGATTAAACTAATTAGCTAGGTTAAATAAAACTGTGACAATGACGAATGGGTCCCATCTGCAGGGTTGACCTAGTCAACTTTGGCCTTGCTGACATCACGCTGACATCATAATTGCATTTCTTTTATTAAATCAATCTATTAATTCCTGAAAATGATTTAAATCTTTTAAAATCAATATAAAATAATCCGTATCTCGGATGGAAAAACTTTGTACATGAAAGTTGCTCAGAACGACGAGACGAATCCGGTTGTGCAGCCCGTTCGTCAGCCACGCATCCCTAGCATAGCGAACACGCAAATTTCCCCCTCTAATTCATCTGTCCGAAAACACGAAACCCCGGGGATATTTTCCCAGAGGTTTCCCCCCTTCGCCGGTACCACCTCATACCGCGTTAGGGCACCCCTAGCACCGCGTATTGTCATGTTATGCCTTGTCATGCTTTGATTGCACTGTTATTTATTGTGTTCCCCCTCCGTTACTTCTTTCCGGTAGACCTCAAGACTGCCAGCGACCCCCAGTTCGACTATGGTGTTGACGACCCCTCTCTCTTGCTAGAGCAACCAGGCAAGCCCCCCCTGATCACCAGATATCGCCTACTCTCCTCTATACTGCTTGCAGTAGTGTAGCATGTTACTGCTTTCCGTTAATCCTATTCTGATGCATAGCCTGTCATTGTTGCTACAACTGTTGATACCTTACCTGCAATCCTAAATTCTTAGTATAGGATGCTAGTGTTCCATCAGTGGCCCTACACTCTTGTCCGTCTGCCATGCTATACTACTGGGTCGTGATCACTTCGGGAGGTGATCACGGGCATATGATATATACTTATACTGTTACATTACTTATGATACTGTTCGGAGATGGGGGCTGAAGGGGCAGGTGGCTCCATCCAGGTAGTGGTGGGCCTGAGTTCCCGACGGTCCCCGACTGTTACTTTGAGGCGGAGCGAGAGGGCAGGTTGAGACCACCTAGGAGAGAGGTGGGCCTGGCCCTGGTCGGCGACCGTGGTTATTTCAAAATAACACGCTTAACGAGATGTTGGTATTTGATCTGAGTCTAGCTACTGGCCTATACGCACTAACCATCTACGCAGGGACAGTTATGGGCACTCGACGTCGTGGTATCAGCTGAAGCCTTCGTGACGTCAGCGACTGAGCGGCGCGCGCCGGGTTGGACTGGAACGCCTACTCTTGTATAAGGGAGGCTAGGTCTGCTCACCGGCCGCGTTCGCAACGTGCAGGTGTGCAAAGGGCGATGGGCCCAGACCCGTGCGCCATAGGATTTATACCGGCGTGCTGACCTCTCTGTTGTGCCTAGGTAGGGCTGCGACGTGTTGATCTTCCGAGGCCGGGCATGACCCAGGAAAGTGTGTCCAGCCAAATGGGATCGAGCGTGTTGGGTTATGTGGTGCACCCCTGCACGTAAGTTAATCTATTTGAATAGCCGTGATCTTCGGTAACATGACGACTTGGAGTTGTACCTTGACCTTACGACAACTATAACCGAATACTTAATAAAACACACCCTTCCAAGTGCCAGATACAACCGGTGATCGCTCTCTCATAGGGCGACGAGGGGAGGATCATCGATTAGGATTATGCTACACGATGCTACTTGGTGAACTTACCATCTACTCTCTTCTGCTGCTGCAAGATGGAGGTTACCAGAAGCGTAGTCTTCGATAGGACTAGCTATCCCCCTCTTATTCCGGCATTCTGCAGTTCAGTCCACTTATGATACCCTTATTTCATTTGATACCAATGCATACATATGTAGTGTAGCTCCTTGCTTGCGAGTACTTTAGATGAGTACTCACGGTTGCTTTTCTCCCCCCTTTCCCCTTTCCTATATCCGATTGCTGCAACCAGACGTTGGAGTCCAGTAGCCAGACGCCACCATTGATGACGACTACTACTACTCGGGAGGTGCCTACTACTACGTGCAGCCCGCTGACGACGACCAGGAATAGTTTAGGAGGATCCCAGGGAGGAGGCCTGCGCCTCTTTCGATCTGTATCCCAGTTTATGCTAGCCTTCTTAAGGCAAACTTGTTTAACTTATGTCTGTACTCAGATATTGTTGCTTCCGCTGACTCGTCTATGATCGAGTTCTTGTATTCGAGCCCTCGAGGCCCCTGGCTTGTAATATGATGCTTGTATGACTTATTTTATTTGTAGAGTTGTGTTGTGATATCTTCCCGTGAGTCCCTGATCTTGATCGTACACGTTTGCGTGTATGATTAGTGTACGATTGAATTGGGGGTGTCACACCTCGTTCGCTACGCTATCACCTCCTTAATAGGACCAAGACGTTGGGTTAAGTGTAAACACGCGTTTTTCGCGAGCACCTCCGCATTATATGCGTGGGGGTTGAAGCCGACGGCTGCAATCTTTCAGGTTATACACATGTATACATAAACGGCCGCACACGAGGCATCATACTACTTTCAGGCAAAA
Organism: Triticum urartu; assembly: GCF_003073215.2. Lineage (NCBI taxonomy): Eukaryota > Viridiplantae > Streptophyta > Magnoliopsida > Poales > Poaceae > Triticum > Triticum urartu. Next base: position 108,559,950 of record NC_053023.1, on the reverse strand, counting down.
GTATAAACATGGCCTTATAGAACTTCATAAAAGGATTGTGTTTACAATGAGAATACATATCACTCAAACATAATATTCTTCGAGCACTGGGGCCTCTATCAAACGAGCACCCTCGAGAACCTCCTTGAAATAGTGCGCGGCAGCCACTCGGCCTATGGCCGAACCCTGCGCCACAACAGTGGTAGCGTCCATCTCCGCCCAGTATGCTTTAACACGGGCAAGGGCCATCCGCGAGCCTTCTATGCATGTCGACCTCTTCATCGCATTAATGCGCGGCACCGCACCAAGGAACTACTGCACTAAGCTGAAATAGCTGTTCGGCTTCGGCTTTTCCGGCCATAGCTGATCCACAACAGACCTCATGGCGAGTCCGGACAACCTATTCAGTTCGGCCCATTCGGCTAGCTGGTCAGTCAATGAAAGCGGACGCTCTGGAATGTTGAATTGCGACCAGAACAACTTGTCCACTTCACGATCTGTCTGACCTTGGAAGTACATGGCATCATCGGCAGCACTCGCCGCCAAATCCATATACGCATCTGCCGAACTCCACAACTGATCCAGAGGGGCATACCATGGATCTCCAAACTTCCTCCGTAACATGAAGGCTTTCCCAGCCGCAATATCCCCGACTTCCCGCAGCTCCTCCTTCTTCACTCTCATAGCAGAACGGGTGTCTTTGTCCGCCATCGTGGCCTTCTCAAGGTCCGTTGCCTTCGCTCGGTTTTCTTTTTCAAGGACCCGGCAACGGCCGGCAGTGTCTTTTAATTCTACGGCCATCTTGGCCATCTTCTCTTGGCTCTCGCAATGCGCGGCCTTCTCAGCTTTCAACTCTTCGGCCGCCTTCAAAGCAGCCGCATTACTAATCCTCGCTTGTTCCTTGGCTCGGGCAAGTTCCGCCCGAAGGGTCTCCACGGTGGCAGCTCCGTCTGCAGTCACAACATATTAAAGATACTGGCATCATGCTGCTCTTATTGTGTGACATTTACTAGAAAACATTACTTACCCTGTGATTCGTCAAGCCGCTTGTTAACAAGCTCGATGTCGGCGTCTGCCGCATCCAGTTGCCGTTTTAATTTGGCGAACTCACTAGTCCGGCTAGCCACCGGAGCTTCCACCACCTGCACATAGGGGCAGTGTAGTTATAGCCTGGGAATATGATCCTCTGTTCGCCGCCGTTCTCGACGACAACCAGAGTCTCAGGGGCTACTATCTACACAGGGCACACCTAACATGTGCAGTATTATCACATATTAGCTCACGTACCTCAAAGCCTGTCAGTAGACACATAAAGGCTTCATGTAATCCGCTTTTGGCGGACGAAATTCTCTCCATCATCGTACCCATCAGCGTACGATGTTCTGCTGAGATGGCCGCTCGCCTCACCAACTCCCTTAGAACGTCCGACCGCATACCAGACGATGCCGGACTCTTTTGTCTACTCTCTTAGGGGGCCGGACGCTGGGGACTTCGGGGGTCTATGGGATTATCTTCTGGCCTCACCGGATCCGGAGAGGCCCTCTGTGATGACACTTCGGGGTCACCTGCTTCTTGAGCGGAGGAGTCCGGGGGAGGCGTTTCGCTCTCCATCATCTCTAGAAGAAGATCCCCCGAAGACGAGCTCAGCTGCGAGGGGCTAAGGCCCGAACCGAAAGATATATGCAGTGGTTATTTTCTCAGAAGAAAGATAGCATACCTTTACTATTAAAGTATTTTGGATCACTTACAACTCGTTGGAGGGCTGATCCCCCCACGGACTTTGTGCGGCAGAAGCACCCCCCGAGGCAGGACCCTCTGTGGGAGACTTCTTCTCCCGTTTGGAGGCTTCGGCTTCCGGATCCTCGGAAGCAGTCCTTTTCCTCCCCCGGTTATCCTCCTTCATGGAGACACTCATTCCCTCGGTTGGAACTGGCAGCGACGGGGGCCCACGTCCGCCTGTATTATCCACCCCCGTATCTTCCTTCGAGGGCTCCGGGCAAGGTGCGACCTCGAGCATCTTTTCCAATACCGGATTTTCCAAACCCTCAGGGAGGGGGGCCAAACACCGAATCATCTTCGCCTTTGTTAGCTAGTCCTAGTCAAAAAGCGAACTCTCAGAAATAACTTCATGACGAATAAAAGATAGTGTGTTCGGCTAGAGGATTTCTTACTTGTTCGGCGGCGCGGTTACTACTCAGGCCCGCGTCCTCGGTAATATCCGGACACTCTACTTGAGGTCCGAAGAATGACTTGTACATCTCCTCGTGCGTCAGGCCGAGGAAACTTTGAAGGGCATGCGGTCCCTCTGGGTTGAACTCCCACAAGCGAAGGGGCTGGCGTTTGCAAGGCTGGACTTGACGAACCAGCACAACTTGTATTACCGCAACCAAATTAAAATCTCCCTCGAAGAGATCTCGGATGCGACTTTGTAATATAGGCACGTCCTTGGCTGGACCCCAGCTCAGACCTCTGCTAATCCATGACATCAGTTGTGGTGGGGGGCCCGAGCAGAAAGCGGGGGCAGCCGCCCACTTGGCACTTCAGGGAGCTGTGACGTAAAACCACTCCCGCTGCCATAATTCGGACACCTCTGGAAAGGAACCTTTCGGCCATGGAGCTCCTGCCATCTTGCCTATTGATGCACCTCCGCACGCTGCATGTTGCCCCTTGATCATCTTCGGCTTCACTTCAAAGGTCTTGAGCCACAAGCCGAAATGAGGGGTAATGCGGAGGAAGGCCTCACACACGACAATAAATGTCGAGATGTGGAGAAAGGAGTCCGGAGCTAGATCATGGAAATCTAGCCCGTAATAGAACATCAAACCCCTAACGAAGGGATCCAGAGTGAGGCCTAGGCCTCGGAGGAAGTGGGAGACTGTCGGTGTCAAAACCGGCGGATCTCGGGTAGGGGGTCCCGAACTGTGCGTCAAGGCCGGATGGTAATAGGAGACAAGGGACACGATGTTTTTACCCAGGTTCGGGCCCTCTTGATGGAGGTAATACCCTACTCCTGCTTGATTAATATTGATGATATGGGTAGTACAAGAGTAGATCTACCACGAGATCAAGGAGGCTAAACCCTAGAAGCTAGCCTATGGTATGATTGTTGATGTGTATGTCTCTATCGACTAGCCTGGCCTCGGTTTATATAATGCACCAGAGGCCTAGGATAACAAGAGTCCTAGCCGAATACGCCGGTGGGGAGGAGTCCTTGTCTTGATCACCAAGTCTTGTGGAATCTTCCTTGTATGCGGCAGCTGTCCGAACTGGCCCATGAGTATACGGCCACGGGGTCCTCGGCCCAATCTATCAGATCGGGAGATGACGTGTTGAGTACCCCTAGTACAGGACACCGTCAGTAGCCCCCTGAACCGGTCTTCAAGTTAGGGACGCTCCTCGATTCTTCCGAACTATTCTTCATCTTCAGTCATCGGTCTTGAAAACTAGTTCAACAAATCTTCTTTATCTTCGATCTTGAGGATCGCCGAAATGCATTCGGCGAGTTTACACGCCGGGTATCCGAGGAGCCCCTTTAAGTTTCCGGCCTTTATCAATGCCTTGTTATTTTTATGCCACACCTCGGGTTTGAAGTTGTTCCCGGGAGGCAGTGTCCTTTTGTGTCCGAGCTCTAACGCCGGACTGCATTCGAGGTATCTTTTGCGGCCGAGCACCAATGCCGGACCGCTTCCGAGCTCCAACGCCGGAATGTATCCGAGCTCCAACGCCAGACTATGTCCAAGCTCCAACGCCGGACTGTATCCGAGCTCCAATGCCAGACTATATCCGAGCCCCAACGCCGGATAGTGTCCCAGCTACAACGCCGGACTATATCTGAGGTGCCATATCACCTTGGTTCAAAAAAGTTGAAGGAGTTTAGCCAAGCTTAATGCCGGAAATGCCCTCTATGGAGCCAGCCACTAGCGCCCGAGCTTTATGCTGGACTGCTTCCGAGGTGGTGCACCACCCCGACTATGGGCCGATATTTGTCAATATTTTTTATTGGTGCAATTTATTCTCTGCCGAGATATATAGCCAGTAGCCCTCCAGGTGTGTATCGGTCTAAAACCCGAGATGCACATGAAGGATGACGTAGGACCGCTGATCCTAGTAGCCGCTGAGACTCAGGTTGATTTGCAAAATCGGCCTGAGGATCAAGTCCTAGCTCGGCAAAATACTTCGGGACACTAAAAGCGGCATGCTCAGTCCTCGAGACTCAGGTTGGGTGCGGCCGACCAACCTGAGGATCAAAATCTCCTCGGAAACTATATTGCACATAAAATTTTCTGCATTGGACAAGCAATGCAGTAGCCCCCGAGACATTGGTCGGGTGGCAACACCAGATCAGGGGATCGATGTGCCCCTTTAATATTTGTAAATAATAAGCCCGAAGCCCAGTAGCCCCCGAGCCTTAATGCAGCACGGGTGGCCGAATTAAGGATCAATATCCATAGTAAAAAAAATTATGTGTAATGACTCTATGTATCCAAGTACTTTACGTCATTAATGCTCGGATCCGCATTGTACAAAACTTTGTTGACCGACCATCAGCTTCCACCTCCTCGGCTAGTAGCCGAGGAGTGTTTGTCCTACTTTATAAAGCCTTTATGAGGGCAAAGATTTATAACAAACAAGGCAATCTGGCCATACGGTTTTATAAACAAAGGTACGCAGAGAGATATGTTATATTACTGTTTAACAGAAGAAATGTCTTCCAAAGAAAATAGTCCCGCTATCGGTTCCTTTCTTTGGGTTGTCATGCTAAGCATGATCATTAAACCTCAGCTCTAATGTAAAGAGCAAAATAACGAGGATTTAGTTTGGGAGGCCAGTTAATAACCCCCGGTAGTGTTCGGTGATAGTCGGGGTCATGCCGTAAACACTTCGGCCAATGTTATGAACGGCCCGTCTTTTAACATAGCCATCGGATCGCTGACCAGTTTACGCTTATTGTGACAGTCAGTTTTCGGCTTTCTCCACTGAGGTGCTTAACCATGTGAGCTGGAAGCACAATCGCAATGGTTCTCCCTTTGCACGCCTAGCCGCACAAAACGGAACGTAGGAAGCAAGTGCAGGAGCCGGGCAACCCAACTATTGACTGAAGACACAATTCGAAACCGATGCATATATAGCAATATCTGAGAATGTATTTGCCGAATCCCTAAAGGTGTCCGGCGTTGCACTGCAAGACTAATGCTGGAAAAGCACAAATAGTTTAAAAGTGCCAAAAAGCTTGGAAAACCAAGAAACGTCAGTAAAAACATGACGTCCGAACAAGAGCAAGTGTTTGGTGCCAATCCGAAAATTGGTCTTAGAAAAACGAAGTGCTTCTGTCGTGCTTTAACATGATACATCCTATCTCAAGACTTCGAGCGGGTCAGCCTACGGCCTCAACCTCCTATCCCGAGGGCGGAGTACTTCTCATTAGGCCAGTTTAGCAAACTAAACTCTAGCGGCTTTGAGAGAGAAATTAGGCTCCCCGGCTAGTGACCGCGCACTCACGTCGAAAAAAGGAGTGATAAATAATAATAATAAAACTTTGCAACGACTAAGAAGAAGAACACTTATTATAAAACGGCTCAAATAAACTTAAGAGCCCCCAAGTGACTTGGGTAAAAGAATGATTCCATGTACCGAAGTACTTATATCATATCTATGTTCAACCGAACTTTAAACGCGTCTTAACCGACCGTCGGCTTCTCCCTCTCCGGTCAAGGACCGAAAAGTGTTATGTACTCTATCTGTCGAGAATATTGACGGTGTTTCCAATAACCAGGCAATCAGGCCATAAGGCTGTAACAGACAAAGCACGCTCAGGGAACTTATGCTATATTACTGCAAAGTGTAAGAAGCATCTTCGAAGAAAATAGTACCCCCACCGATACCTTTCTTCGGCGCTCATTGTTATTATGAGACTTGTGCAATAGATTTTTTGTACTCATGAGTTCCGTTGTGTGCCGACCATCATTGAAAACAATAAGAGCGCTAGCTTTCGGCTTCACCCAGTCTGAGGTCCGGCTCGGGTGACCCGATCATGACAATTGCAGAGGTGCTCCCTTTACTCCCTAGCCGAACAATCGGGAACGTAGGGGTAAACACAGGAGCGAGGCAACCCAGCTTGCAAATCGCTTAAGTCAATATGGTGCATATTGTGGCGTAATACACGAACAAGGAACGAAGCCGTACAAGTATAATCATATGCAAGAGGAAAAGCTTCATAAAGGAAGCCCCCAAGTAAACGGGGTATTTGAATTTATGCGTCACAAACAAAGTTTGGACAAGGAAATTTTTTAAAAGCAACTTTTTTCCAAAAAAGTATAATTCTTGGTCGAACCGAACACAAGTTAGAAATTAAAGCTTTGAGCATGAAAGCGACTTAGCTGGTTAATGTGTTCGGTATTGATGACGCGGTCCGAGCTTGATGCGGGGCAAGGTTCCATCCCCCAAGCCGGTCCCGAGGTGGCGGAGCGGAGAGCTCGACACGCCGAAGTGGTGACATAGCACGGTCAATGCAGACCGGCAGAGTGACGCCGAAGTCCCCGGATCATTTTTCTGTGCACAAAAAATAGTGCAAACCGGAGATAATAGTAATAATGATAATTAAAAAAAATGTTGCATAATAAATAATTTATGCAAAGTGAGGAACAGAAAAAATATGGCCTAGCGCCGAAGTCAATGAAGATGCAGGGCGTCGGCGTGATGTAGTAAAGGCGTGGCAAAGCCTGAATTCACAGGTCGGTCCGAGCTACGGATGCGGCATTCGCCGGACTATGTACGGAAACTGATCGAACCACCACGCGACCGTCGTTAATGCGGTCACCATTTGATAGATCTGTGTACATATCATGGACAAACTAGAGTAATAATTCCTTGGGAAAAATGAACCCAAACAAGCAAAAAATACTAGGATTAATAGCACCTGGTTTATTTGTTGTAGCAATCCGAAGAAAGATGATTCCCAAAATTGGGACTCGCTCCGCACACCCATTGCCTGATGGGCGATAAAACGACGGCATGACAATGCTGGTAAATGTTGACTCACCGAGGCAAAGCCCTCGGCCCAGCTAACGTGACGGAGCTGGCCGGCTAGTGATGCCGAAGCGTCCGGAGTAGGTTGATGAAGAGATGGCGAAGCCCACGGTCCAGCCGAGATGTCGAAGTAGGTCGGCATGATGGACACCAGCTTGAAGAAGCAATAGTGCGGCCCTGTCGATGCAGGTCGTGACGTGGTCGATGCTGGCTTGATGAAGCGACCGTGCAGCGATGCCGATATGCCCGCTCCGTGTAATCCGTGGGGCGGCGATGTTGGTGATAATTTATCCTTCGTGATGCCGGACTCTTGTTTGGCTTGCCGAGATGATGATCTGAAGAAGTCGAGCTCGGCTCAACAAAGTGATGCCGTGTCTAGCGCAGGTCAGCAGCAGTGGAGTAATATTGCCGGACTGGTTTGACACCAGCATGATGTTGAAGATCATGTTCAAAAGATCTTAAAGTTAGTGGGATGTGTTCGGGAACAAAACACAATACCCCATACAAAACTTCCTTCAAAAGGGATGTCCGAAATCCCATTCATAAAAAAGATGAACTCGGGTCGGATTCGTTTTCACGCAGAAAACAGATCCGGAAAGTGATGCACTAATCGGAAGGTTCCCGGAGTTTGGACGGTCGGATCGAGCTGAAATTTTGAGAGGTGGTAGATATAGGAATTCCGCAGCCGATCAACGGTTGGATCTTCTAAAGAACGTCCGAGCTAGAAGCTGGACACCACGCCCTAAACTCATCCAAATTCCCGTCCTCTCCGTAGCCGTTTAGGACTTACCTATAATCTAGGAGTCCTAGACACGGTTGGGTTACCCACGACCGCATTAATGAGAATCCCGTAATTGGGGAAACACGATCTCCGCTTCGACAAGACGTGTCTAGAAACCGCCTCGCATTATGTGTGAAGCTGGTTGAAGAAAAATGGTCAGAATAATTGCCGAGCCATGACACAACGTGATGCTGCCAAAACGGGTCAGCAAATTGGATTTGCAAAAATATTATTCTCTCTACGGCGGTATGTGGAACTTATTTTGCAGGGTCAGACACTATCCTGATATTGAAATTATTCTGTGATGTATTCGGAGAAGGAACCCGCCTTGCAATGCCGAAGACAATACTGCGCGCCGGACTCATCGTCATTGAAGCCTGGTTCAGGGGCTATTGAGGGAGTCCTGGATTAGGGGGTGTAACGCCCTCGATGCGGCTATATCTCCCACGTGTCGAAGCACGACTTAGAGGCATAACCGCATTGAAAGCAATGTCGCAAGTGAGGTAATCTTCACACAACCCATGTAATACATAAAGGGAAAGAGAAACATAGTTGGATTACAATCGCCACTTCACACAATTACATGAATAAAGCATTACAAAATCCAAATACAATCAAGGTCCGACTACGGAACCAAAATAAAGAACAACCCCAAATGCGACAAGGTCCCCCGATCGACCCCAACTGGGCTCCACTACTGATCAACTAAAAACGAAACAAGACAAAGGATAAGATCTTCATCGAGCTCCTCCTTGAGCTTGGTTGCGTCACTTGCTCGGTAACATCGGCACCTGCAAACTGGTTTTGGAAGTATCTGTGAGTCATGGGGACTCAGTAATCTCACACCCTCGCGATCAAGACTATTTAAGCTTATAGAAAGGGTAAAAGGTATGAGGTGGAGCTGCAGCAAGCGACTAGCATATATGGTGGCTAAACATATTCACAAAAGAGAGCGAGAAGAGAAGGCAAAAGCACGGTCAAACAACTAATGATCAAGAAGTGATCCTAGAACAACCTATGTCAAGCATTACTCCAACACCGTGTTCACTTCCCGGACTCCGCCGAGAAGAGACCATCACGGTTACACACGCGGTTGATGTATTTTAATTAAGATCAACTTCAGGTTTTTTACAACCGGACATTAACAAATTCCCATCTGCCCATAACCGCGGACATGGCTTTCGAAAGTTCAAATCCCTGCAGGGGTGTCCCAACTTAGCCCATCACAAGCTCTCATGGTCAACGAAGGATATTCCTTCTCCCAGGAAGACCCGATCAGGCTCGGAATCCCGGTTACAAGACATCCTCGACAATGGTAAAACAAGTCCAGCAAGACCACCCGCTGTGTCGAAAAATCCCGATAGGAGCTGCACATATCTCGTTCTCAGGGCACACCGGATAAGCTAAGCGTACGGGAGCCAACGTAACCAAAGTTGCCAAGGGACAGCCCCGCACGGTGCTCTGGGTTGGACCAACACTTAGACAAGCACTGGCCCGGGGGTTTAAAATAAAGATGACCCTCGGGATGCGCGACTCCCAAGGGAAAAAGGCTAGGTGGCGAATGGTAAAACCAAGGTTGGGCCTTGCTGGAGGAGTTTTATTCAAAGCAAACTGTCAAGGGGTTCCCATTATAACCCAATCGCGTAGGGAACGCAGAATCCGGGAACATAACGCTGATATGACGGAAACTAGGGCGGCAAGAGTGGAACAAAACACCAGGCATAAGGCCGAGCCTTCCACCTTTTACCAAGTATATAGATGCATTAATATAAATAAGAGATATTGTGATATCCCAACAAATATCCATGTTCCAACATGGAACAAACTCCAATCTTCACTTGCAACTAACAACGCTATAAGAGGGGCTGAGCAAAGCGGTAACATAGCCAAACAACGGTTTTGCTAGGACAAGGTGGGTTAGAGGCTTGGCTTAACAATATGGGAGGCATGATAAGCAAGTGGTAGGTATCACAGCATAGGCATAGCAAAAGAGCGAGCAAACTAGCAAGCAAAGATAGAAGTGATTTCGAGGGTATGGTCATCTTGCCTGAGATCCCAAAAGGAAGAAGAACGAGTCCATGAAGAAGACAAACGGACGTAGTCGAACGAATCCTCACAACTCCGGAACGGAACCGAAGCTAACAAGGGAAACAACCGGAAAGAAGCAAACAACATAGTAAACAACCATCACATAACATGGCATGATGCACAACCAAGTATGATGCATGTCCGGTTTAAATATGCATGGCATGGCAAAGGGCACAAACAAAACTACAAGTTAAGTGGAGCTCAATATGCAACGAGTTGCATATTGACGGACACCACAGTAATTATTTAGTTCGCTCTTTTTTATGTACCCAACAATATTAAATGTTGGTTAGCATGGCATGGGGTGAAGCATAAAAGAAACTATCTAACTAAGCAATTTAAATGGGGTCAGATATAAGAAACAACAAATCCGGTAAATCCCCATATGCATTAGCAATTTAAATGCAAACAACAATTTAAACATTTTAATTGTTGTTATCGTGACGCGGATGACATGGCCAAGTTTATGCAATTTTTATTAAAAGTTGACAAGAGCATTATGAAGCATTTGTCACCGTGGTGGAAAGAAAGGGGTGCCACGGCAACGATAACGAAAACGGTGCCACGGCAGCGTTCCGATTTCGGAACTCGATTGATATTCCGGTGCAAAAGAAAAGGCGACGAGGGCTTGTCATGCAAGATGATGGGGTGATCCCGGTTGCCGGGTTCCCCACCGGTGGATGGCATGGCAGGGAGGAACTTGCAAAGAACAACTCGGGCACAGAGCAACACGGTTCAACTCATACATCGCAAGCATTCATCCACGAGCGTCGTCTCGGGGTTATACCTTCAAAGCGTGCGTTATCGGAGGGGTTCGAGTTCAATGCGGTGTAGGGGAAGTAGACGTTCTCGGGACGGTAGTAGAAGTAGTGGTACTATCGGTCCTCGATGGTAGTGGTACACGGTTTCCTTTAGATGTTCGGGTTAACGAGGGGGTACTTGGCGCAACATAGGTCTTCGAGATCGTCGGGTACACGTTCACGAGGTAGTCGTACACGTCGAGGGTAGTTGTTCACTTGACGACATTCAACAAGGTTAGTTGTTCTCATATCGTCGTGGAAGTAGTGGTAGTTTCTCGAAGAGGAACTTGATGAACCCAACATCTCCGAGGCGACGGTAGTCGTACACGGTTCATCGAGGAACTTGACGTTTCGGTATTAAGTCGTTCGGTCGTCGCTCTTGGTGTAGATGTACATGGCAAACGTAGTGGTACTCGGCATCTTGTCGAACCCAAGTGACGTAGTCGTTCACGGCGCTTGTGACCCATGGTATATCGGGCAATGGTTGTCGTACACGTCCATAGATGTTCATGTCGCCGTAGTGGTACTTGGTGAATCCCGAAACAGTCTTGGCGTCTTCGCGCGTAGGGATACTTGGGGTTTTCCGAGATGGTCTTGGCGCGCATCAGTTTGTTGACGAACAACATGTACAGGAGACAGAGAGATCTCCTGCGATCCTCCGGTCAACATGAACCGAAGGCCAGATCTGGCGAAGGGAAGGGAAGGCGGCCTCGACCCGTGGGCCTAGCGTTTGGCTGAATCGAGACCACGGGGACAAGCGGGCGAGCTGATGCTGTTCGAGGTGAAGCAGGGCGCGGTTCAGGCAAAGTGGATGCAGCGGCGGCGCTCCTGGCAGGGGTTCCCGAGGTGGTGCAGGTGGCCCAAGGCGAGGTGCAGCGGGACAGAGCTCGACGGAGCAAGGTGGTGGAGGTGCTCGACGTGGGCCGACTCGATCCGGCCGGATCCGGCGGCTGGGGTCGGGGATGAGGCCGGAGACGCGAGGACGAGGCAGGTCGACGGGGCGGCGCTGCTTGCCCTAGCAGAGGAGGTCGAGGCAGGTGCAGCAGAGCAGAGGCTCGCCGACAGCCATGGAGGACGGCGGCGCTGAGGCGCAACCGCGTCGGAGCAGGACCCAGCTTGGTCGTGGCGCGGCCGAACGGAGGATCCTGGAGGGCTCGAGCGAGGGAGGGACCGAGAGGGAGATTCGGGAGAAGAAGGGGGTCACGCCTGCGAGTGAGAGATGGGGTCGGGCAGCAGAGCGAGATCGAGAGAAGAAGGAGGTCGAGCGAGGGTCTCCTGTCGGCGCGAGGTGGAGGAAAGGAGGAGAGATCGAGAGGAGGGGACTGGGCTAGGGTTAACAGGGCAGGATGGGCCCGGGGCGACTCGGCCTTAGAGGCCAGCCCAGTTGCTGCTGGAGCTGGGCTGCATTGCTGCCGCTGGAGCTGGGCTCTCCCTTCCCCTCTTATATTTTTTAGCAGAAAAGACAATAAAGAGAGGAAAAGAAAGAGATGTTTAGGAAAAGATTTTTGGACATGGGGATAATTTTCCCGAACTCACAAAAATACGCTTGTTTCAAGAAAATGGAAAAGGCCAAGATTGGAAGATGTAAATTCAAACTCATTTGAATTTAATTCAAATGGGTTTGAACTAGGACTAGGTTTTGGAAGTGTCCAAAAATGTTGAGAATTTAGGTGGAGCTCCGGAAAATGATGAAAGGATATATGGGCAAAGTTTGGACACCAAGAATTGAGATAACAAATGCATGGGATATTTGCAAGTGTGTTATGGTTAATTCCAAATAAATGGAATAATTTTTATTATAGCTCCCTAATAGTATTGAGAGGCTTTAATATGTTATAAAGAGAAATCACAAGTGAATTCCCTCGATTTAAATGGATCAAGATCCATGGCATTTATTTAGTTGAGTTAAGAAAAGAAATGACATGATGGCATGATGACATGATGCAATGCACATGATGCAATGATGAATGCAAAGAACCAAACAAATCACACGACGAAACCCGGAAACCACGGAAGGCATCTGAAGCTCCGGTCTTGGGGCGTCACAACACTCCACTACTACGAGAGGATCTCGTCCCGAGATCTAGGATGGCACCGGAGGGAAAATGGAAGAGGAAGACAAGAGGTAAAACTAAGTTGCTTCTTTGACAAATGAGTGAAACCAAAGGACCTTGCGAGGTTGAACAAATTGAAAGAAAAAATACAACGAAGATGAACGAAGCTGAAAACACTCTGTTTAGAAAAGTAACAAGGAACATTACGAGAACCTTGTAGGTTGACAGACATAAGAAAAGGGTTGCAATGGACAAGAAGTACATGGAAGTACTCCGGTTGAAATGAGATGTACAAGGAATGATAAATGTCAATTACGGCAACACTCCGGTTGGAAATGGAAGGTAGAGAATATGAGCTTTTCAATATGAAAGCACTTGGATGAGACTCTGGTTAGAAGAGGAATGATAGACACAACACTCTGGTTAAAACAAGATAGAGAACAAAATAAGACTGATATAATTTGGACAGCACTTCGACTGTAAATGGAAGGAATTGAACAAGATCTTGACAAACAAGATGATGGGTTGAAGAGAGCAACATCGCAATGCCTCCGGAACAAAAGATAGAATGGACTGAAAGTAACAAAGAAGAAAACAACATCTTCTACGTCGAATGAATTTGAAAGCGTCCTTAGAAAGAAGGATTGAATGGAGTTGTTGAAAGTTAAACAACAAAAGAATAAGGTTGTTGTGGGCTTATGTAAAAACATCTCAAAACTATGAGGTGAAATTATGCCACTCAAAGAAAAAGATTGGATTGATATCAACGAGGAGACGAGAAACTTATTCACCGGGAGGATAAAAGAACTTGGGTCATTTATAAGCACCATAACTAGCAACAATCCTTAGGGAAAGCTTTAGGTGAAATATAACCCAAGATAACTCCAACACAGCGATTGATGGATTGAGAAGAGCTCATGCTCAAAGAAATTGGTGGGTTTAACTATCTCATTCTTGACAATTGTTGTATCATGAAACACGAACTCAAATTGTCAAGAGTGACATAATACCTCCTCCGATGATACGGTAGAAAGAATTGCACTCCGGATTGCAAGATGAAGAATGATTGAGCTCCTCTGAAAAGAGTCTCAATGAACACTTCGAAAAGGAATTAAATCTTAGATGAACCATCATGTAGAACCTCCATGAAGAACTCCGGTAACAAAAGAATGATCAGTCGAAATGAAAGAGAAATTGAAAAACACACGGCGAAGACTTGGAATGAATAGATGGATTTACTCGATGAACCTCCGGAAAGCAAGAATTGAATTTACTCGAAGAAACAAGAATAAGAATTACATTATGCTTCTCCTTCACCACTTAAATTGATGACAACCAACGGGTTTGGCATATTACTTATTCTCATAGAAAAGATTAAGAGAGATATACCACAAACTTGGGAAGGTCTTCAACAAATCACCGGTCGGGTAGAAACAACGAATAAATTGATATGATAAACGAAGGAAGAAAAATCTTGGAAGAACCACCGTAAGAATTGGAAATGAACAAAGAAAATATAAAGAAACACCGGGAAGAATTGGAAAATGAAAGAAGATACTTAACAGAATTTAGATACCAGAGAACGAAGAGAACATGAGCTGATTAGAGATCACTTGAATGATGCACCGGTAAGATTTGGGGAATGATAGCTGAAAGATGAGAATGAATAAGTCTTCTAAAATGATGGGCTTCGGAGAATCAAACTAAAAGGACTCTTGAATTGCTCCGGATAGGTGGAAAGAATTCTCACAACCGAAAATAATTATGAGAGAATGGCATAAAGCTAGAATCACGAATCTTGAAGAGAAAAGAGCAAGACTGAGAGAAAAATTCTTCTTCGGTCTTCAAAATCCGAGAATGACGACGAGAACACCACCATGAATTATTTAGACACTCCGGAAGAATCAAAAGCGAAGAGTTTGAGCCAACGATGAAATGAAATTGAGAGATCTTGGAGAAACACACCTGACTGATGAAGATTCATTGTTACATCAAACTTTGAAAGATTTGAGAATAGCTCTGGTAAAATAAGAAGAGTCAGGTAAGATCCTGGGAAAAGACCTGTGGGTTAGGGCCCACTGAAAGATACACCATAGAACGATTGCTAGAAACTAAGATTGCACCGGTTGAATTAAATGGCTAGAATGAGATAACAACCTCGAAATAGGTTGAACAGATCTTGAATGACCAGACAAGCCTTCCGAGATATCTTCAGCACTCCGGAACAATTGAATAACGAGAAATGAATGAATATGAGGAGCACCGGAATGAGAAAGCATTTGGAACGAGGAAAAGGTTATGATTAACAAAGCTTGACTTGGTTCCACCGGAGAAGAAAAAGAATGGAGAATATTGAACTAGTAGAGCATCTTCATGAGAACCACCGGGTAAGAACATTGATTGAAAAGAATGAAGAGATTTCCCATCAATAGAAGGATACTTGAATAAGAAATCTGAGTCCTTGAAAAAAAAAAGGGGGGGGGGGGGGGAAAAACAAAGGCAACTTGGAGACGGATGAAACAAACACCGTTGAGAAGAACTGATACTTGATCTAGCAGATGTTGAAATGATCGGATCCACTTGAAGAGAAAACATGCCGGTTGAAAAGGATTGGAAAGACAATCTCGATGATCAAGAAGGATTAATATTCACATAGGAATATGAGAACACCACTTAGACAAGGGATGGAATCAACATTTGACTTCGAAGCAACTCGAATACCACAACTCAAAAAACAAAACAAAGGATTGGCTAGCAGAATAAGCCGGAACAAACATATGATAGAGATTTCGTCCGAAGTTTTTGTGGTGGGGCCTACACGGGCTCGATCGTACAACACCATCATGTACAAGGCAGTGCACATGACATATGAAGCGTCCCCGAGTCGGCATAGCCAAGGACTCTTTAAGACACAACGAGACCACTGTAAAACCAACCGTGAATAGGTGGACCACTAGACGTCGAACCCCAATTTCATATCATACAACTATCGGAAAGATATCCTAAGAGCTACTTGAATTCCCACTTATAAACTCCCAAAATTTTCCGGTTATGCAATCATGTGTTGGGGATACAGGGGAAGCATAATATCTCACCCAAAACTAGCAAATCCTACATCCAGCTGTATCCATCCTTCAACACATAACTAAGAAACCTTCGGAAATCGTTTACCTCAACCTTCGAAAAGCATCCGTTATACGAGTTATGGCAATACTCCCGAACTCCCGCCCTAGTACTGGGTGGCGTCGAGGTTATCTCACCAACAAATACATAAAAGAGATTTTCGATGTCGGCGAAACTAAACTCAGGTATTCCAGAACTGCAACAATAAAATTGTGACGACAACACCTCGGAGCTCAACTCCCCGGGACACTGCCACAACCCCTAAATGACAGGAGGCACCAAGAACAATGTTCTCGTTACAAAACCATCGGAACGATTCTAAGATACCCACGTGATCCTAAATTTTTTTTAGTGAAATTTGAGAAGAGAAGAGTCAAAACTCTACGTCAGGATGCCTCACCAGAGCGACGAAGGGACTCAGGAGTAAAAAGAATTCCTAACTCTCCGATATATATAATCCTAAATGACACAAAACATTTTTTTTCTAGACTCAACAGTGTCAACGATTCGATCAAGCAGGGGGCTCCTAAGGTCAGGCAAGGCTCTGATTACCAACTTGTAACGCCCTCGATGCGGCTATATCTCCCACGTGTTGAAGCATGACTTAGAGGCATAACCGCATTGAAAGCAATGTCGCAAGTGAGGTAATCTTCACACAACCCATGTAATACATAAAGGGAAAGAGAAACATAGTTGGATTACAATCGCCACTTCACACAATTACATGAATAAAGCATTACAACATCCAAATACAATCAAGGTCCGACTACGGAACCAAAATAAAGAACAACCCCAAATGCGACAAGGTCCCGCGATCGACCCCAACTGGGCTCCACTACTGATCAACTGAAAACGAAACAAGACAAAGGATAAGATCTTCATCGAGCTCCTCCTTGAGCTTGGTTGCGTCACTTGCTCGGTAACATCGGCACCTGCAAACTGGTTTTGGAAGTATCTGTGAGTCATGGGGACTCAGTAATCTCACACCCTCGCGATCAAGACTATTTAAGCTTATAGGAAGGGTAAAAGGTATGAGGTGGAGATGCAGCAAGCGACTAGCATATATGGTGGCTAAACATATTCGCAAAAGAGAGCGAGAAGAGAAGGCAAAAGCACGGTCAAACAACTAATGATCAAGAAGTGATCCTGGAACAACCTACGTCAAGCATTACTCCAACACCGTGTTCACTTCCCGGACTCTGCCGAGAAGAGACCATCACGGTTACACACGCGGTTGATGTATTTTAGTTAAGATCAACTTCAGGTTTTCTACAACCGGACATTAACAAATTCCCATCTGCCCATAACCGCGGGAATGGCTTTCGAAAGTTCAAATCCCTGCAGGGGTGTCCCAACTTAGCCCATCACAAGCTCTCACGGTCAACGAAGGATATTCCTTCTCCCAGGAAGACCCGATCAGGCTCGGAATCCCGGTCACAAGACATCCTCGACAATGGTAAAACAAGTCCAGCAAGACCACCCGCTGTGTCGACAAATCCCGATAGGAGCTGCACATATCTCGTTCTCAGGGCACACCGGATAAGCTAAGCGTACGGGAGCCAACGTAACCCAAGTTGCCAAGGGACGGCCCCGCACGGTGCTCTGGGTTGGACCAACACTTAGACAAGCACTGGACCAGGGGTTTAAAATAAAGATGACCCTCGAGATGCGAGACTCCCAAGAGAAAAAGGCTAGGTGGCGAATTGTAAAACCAAGGTTGGGCCTTGCTGGAGGAGTTTTATTCAAAGCAAACTGTCAAGGGGTTCCCATTATAACCCAACCGCGTAAGGAACGCAAAATCCGGGAACATAATGCCGATATGACGGAAACTAGGGCGGCAAGAGTGGAACAAAACACCAGGCATAAGGCCGAGCCTTCCACCCTTTACCAAGTATATAGATGCATTAATATAAATAAGAGATATTGTGATATCCCAACAAATATCCATGTTCCAACATGGAACAAACTTCAATCTTCACCTGCAACTAACAACGCTATAAGAGGGGCTGAGCAAAGCGGTAACATAGCCAAACAACGGTTTGCTAGGACAAGGTGGGTTAGAGGCTTGGCTTAACAATATGGGAGGCATGATAAGCAAGTGGTAGGTATCGCAGCATAGGCATAGCAAAAGAGCGAGCAAACTAGCAAGCAAAGATAGAAGTGATTTCGAGGGTATGGTCATCTTGCCAGAGATCTCGAAAGGAAGAATAACGAGTCCATGAAGAAGACAAACGGACGTAGTCGAAAGAATCCTCACAACTCCGGAACGGAACCAAAGCTAACAAGGGAAACAACCGGAAAGAAGCAAACAACATAGTAAACAACCATCACATAAAATGGCATGATGCAAAACCAAGTATGATGCATGTCCGGTTTAAATATGCATGGCATGGCAAAGGGCACAAACAAAACTACAAGTTAAGTGGAGCTCAATATGCAATGAGTTGCATATTGACGAACACCACAATAATTATTTAGTTCGCTCTTGTTTATGTACCCAACAATATTAAATGTTGGTTAGCATGGGATGGGGTGAAGCATAAAAGAAACTATCTAACTAAGCAATTTAAATGGGGCCGGATATAACAAACAACAAATCCGGTAAATCCCCATATGCATTAGCAATTTAAATGCAAACAACAATTTAAACATTTTAATTGTTGTTATCATGACGCGGATGACATGGCCAAGTTTATGCAATTTTTATTAAAAGTTGACAAGAGCATTATGAAGCATTTGTCACCGTGGTGGAAAGAAAGGGGTGCCACGGCAATGATAAGGAAACCGGTGCCACGGCAGCGTTCCGATTCCGGTAACTCGATTGAGATGCGGATGCAAAAGAAAAGGCGACGGGGGTGTGTCATGCAAGATGATGGGGTGATCCCGGCTTCCGGGTTCCCCACTGGTGGACGGCATGGCAGCGAGGAACTCGCAAAGAACAACTCGGGCACAGAGCAACACACGGTACAACTCATACATCGCAAGCATTCATCCACGAGCGTCGTCTCGGGGTTATACCTTCGAAGCGTGAGTTATCGGAGGGGTTCGAGTTCGATGCGGTGTAGGGGAAGTAGACTTTCTCGGGACGGTAGTAGAAGTAGTGGTACTATCGATCCTCGACGGTAGTGGTACACGGTTTCCTATAGATGTTCGGGTTAACGAGGGGGTACTTGGCGCAACATAGGTCTCCGAGATTGTCGGGTACACGTTCACGAGGTAGTCGTACACGTCGAGGGTAGTTGTTCACTTGACGACATTTAACAAGGGTAGTTGTTCTCGTATCGTCGTGGAAGTAGTGGTACTTTCCCGAAGAGGAACTTGATGAACCCAACATCTCCGAGGCGACGGTAGTCGTACACGGTTCATCGAGGAACTTGATGTTTCAGTATTAAGTCGTTCGGTCGTCGGTCTTGGTGTAGATGTACATGGCAAACGTAGTGGTACTCGTCATCTTGTCGAACCCAAGTGATGGTAGTCGTTCACGGCGCTTGTGACCCACGGTATTTTGGGCAACGGTAGTCGTACACGTCCGTAGATGTTCATGTTGCCATAGTGGTACTTGGTGAATCCCGAAATGGTCTTGGCGTCTTCGCGCGTAGGGGTACTTGGGGTTTTCCGAGATGGTCTTGGCGTGCATCGGTCTGTTGACGAACAACGTGTACAGGAGACAGAGAGATCTCTTGCGATCCTCTGGTCAACATGAACTGAAGGCCAGATCTGGCGAAGGGAAGGGAAGGCGGCCTCGACCCGTGGACCTGGCGTTTGGCTGAATCGAGACCACGGGGACAAGCGGGCGAGCTGCTGCTTTCCGAGGTGAAGCAGGGCACGGTTCAGGTGAAGTGGAAGCAGCGGCGGCACTCGTGGCAGGGGTTCCCTAGGTGGTGCAGGTGGCCCAAGGCGAGGTGCAGCGGGACAGAGCTCGACGGAGCAAGGTGGTGGAGGTGCTCGACACGGGCCGACTCGATCCGGCCGGATCTGGCGGCTGGGGTCGGGGATGAGGCCGGAGACGCGAGGACGAGGCGGGTCGTTGGGGCGGCGCTGCTTGCCCTAGCAGAGGAGGTCGAGGTAGGTGCAGCAGAGCAGAGGCTCGCCGGCAGCCATGGAGGACGGCGGCGCTGAGGCGCAACCGCGTCGGAGCATGACCCAGCTTGGTCGTGGCACGGCCGGACGAAGGAGCCTGGAGGGCTCGAGCGAGGGAGGGACCGAGAGGGAGATTCGGGAGAAGAAGGGGGTCACGCCTGCGAGGGAGAGATGGGGTCGGGCAGTAGAGCGAGATCGAGAGAAGAAGGAGGTCGAGCGAGGGTCTCCTGTCGGCGAGAGGTGGAGGAAAGGAGGAGAGATCGAGAGGAGGGGTCTGGGCTAGGGTTAATAGGGCAGGATGGGCCTGGGGCGACTCAGCCTTAGAGGCCAGCCCAGTTGCTACTGGAGCTGGGCTGCATTGCTGCCGCTGGAGCTGGGCTCTCCCTTCCCCTCTTATATTTTTTAGTAGAAAAGACAATAAAGAGAGGAAAAGAAAGAGATGTTTAGGAAAAGATTTTTGGACATGGGGATAATTTTCCCGAACTCACAAAAATACGCTTGTTTTGAGAAAATGGAAAAGGACAAGATTGGAAGATGTAAATTCAAACTCATTTGAATTTAATTCAAATGGGTTTGAACTAGGACTAGGTTTTGGAAGTGTCCAATAATGTTGAGAATTTAGGTGGAGCTCCGGAAAATGACGAAAGGATATATGGGCAAAGTTTGGAGACCAAGAATTGAGATAACAAAGGCATGGGATATTTGCAAGTGTGTTATGGTTAATTCCAAATAAATGGAATAATTTTTATTATATCTCCTTAATAGTATTGAGAGGCTTTAATATGTTATAAATAGAAATCACAAGTGAATTCCCTCGATTTAAATGGATGAAAGATCCATGGCATTTATTTAGTTGAGTTAAGAAAAGAAATGACATGATGGCATGATGACATGATGCAATGCACATGATGCAATGATGAATGCAAAGAACCAAACAAATCACACGACGAAACCCGGAAACCACGGAAGGTATCTGAAGCTCCGGTCTTGGGGCGTCACAGGGGGTCTCCGGACAGCCAGACTATCTCCATTGGCCGGACTGTTAGACTATGAAGATACAAGATTGAAGACTTCGTCTCGTGTCCGGATGGGACTCTACTTGGCGTGGAAGGCAAGCTAGGCAATACGAATATGGATATTTCCTCCTTTGTAACCGACCTTGTGTAACCCTAACCCTCTCCGGTGTCTATATAAACTAAAGGGTTTTAGTCTGTAGGACAACAATCATAACATACAATCATACCATAGGCTAGCTTCTAGGGTTTAGCCTCTCTGATCTCGTGGTAGATCTACTCTTGTACTGCCCATATCATCAATATCAATCAAGCAGGACGTAGGGTTTTACCTCCATCAAGAGGGCCCGAACCTGGGTAAAACATCGTGTCCCCTGCCTCCTGTTACCATCCGGCTTAGACGCACAGTTCGGGACCCCCTACCCGAGATCCGCCGGTTTTGACACTGACAAGGATCCCCTAGGATTTCAACAGGCAAATTGTGTTTTAGCATAGGTTCCTGTTTAAAGACTACTTCATCTATTTCCCTTCTTTCATTCATAAACATATCATTCTCATGGTCTAGCACATATTGTTCTAAAGGATCATTAGGAGGTACGGCAATAGAAGCAAGACCAATAATTTCATCCTTACTAGGCAATTCTTCTTCACGGTGTTGTTTACTAAATTTAGAGAAATTAAACTCATGAGTCATATCATCCAAGCCAATAGTAACAACATTCTTTTTGCAGTCTATCCTAGCATTAACTGTATTCAAGAAGGGTCTACCAAATATAATGGGACAAAAGCTATCTTGTGGAGAACTAAGAACAAGAAAATCAGCAGGATATTTAGTTTTCCCGCACAAGACTTCAACATCTCTAACAATTCCCATTGCTGAAATAGTATCTCTATTAGAAAGTTTAATTGTGACATCAATATCTTCTAACTCAGCATGTGCAATTTCATGCTTGATTTCTTTATACAAGTCATAAGGTATATCACTATCACTAGCACCCATATCACATAAGCCATGATAACAATGAACTCCTATTTTAACAGAAATAACAGGCACGCCTACCACAGGTCTATGTTTATCTTTAGCACAAGGTTTAGCAATTCTAGCAGTTTCACCGCAGAACTAAATAACATGCCCATCAATATTATCAGACAAGAGCTCTTTAACAATAGCAATATTAGGTTCAACTTTAACTTGCTCAGGAGGTGTATATGTTTTAATATTGCTTTTACGAACTACAGTTGAAGCTTTAGCATGATCCTTTATCCTAACAGGGAAAGGTGGTTTCTCAACATAAGAAGTAGGAACAGTAGGATCATTATAAGTGACAGTCTTTTCTTCAACTTTAATAGGTGCAGCTACTTTTACTTCTATGGGAGGATGATATTTAAACCACTTCTCCTTAGGGAGATCAACATAAGTAGCAAAGGATTCACAGAAAGAAGCTACTATCTCAGAGTCAAGTCCATATTTAGTGCTAAACTTACAGAAAATATCGGTATCCATAAAAGATTTAACACAATCAAACATAGGTGTCATCCCTGACTCCTTACCATTGTCGAGGTCCCAATCTTCAGAGTTGCGTTTAATTCTATCCAATAAATCCCATCTAAATCCAATAGTCTTCATCATAAAAGAGCCAGCACAAGAAGTATCAAGCATGGTGCGATTGTTATCAGAAAGCCGAGTATAATTTTTTTGAAGAATTGTTTCTCTTGGAAGCTCATGATTGGGGCATGAATATAACATTGATTTAAGCCTCCCCCAAGCTTGAGCGATGCTTTCTCCTTCGCGAGGCCAAAAATTATATATATAATTGCGATCACGATGAACAAGATGCATAGGATAAAACTTCTGATGAAATTCCAATTTCAATCGTTTGTAATTCCAAGACCTCATATCATCACATAGCCTATACCATGTCGATGCATCTCCCCTCAAAGATAAGGGGAAGACCTTCTTCTTAACAACATCTCCGGATATACCTGCAAGCTTAAATAATCCACAAACTTCATCCACATATATTAGATGTTCATCAGGATGTTTTGTTCCATCTCCTAAAAAAGGATTAGCTAGCAATTTTTCTATTATACCCGAAGGAACTTCATAAGGAATTTTGTAGCAAAGGGCATCATTTTCAATAGGTTCCATCTCCTGAAATAAGTGGTAACAGATAGTTTTGTAATGAGATAATTTGTAACGAGCAACAAGTAACAAAAGTAAATAAAGTGCAGCAAGGTGGCCCAATCCTTTTTGTAGCAAAGGGAAAGCCTGGACAAACTCTTATATAAGGAAAAGCGCTCATGAGGACACATGGAAATATCGTCAAGCTAGTTTTCATCACGTTCATATGATTCGCGTTCGGTACATTGATAATTTGATATGTGGGTGGACCGGTGCTTGGGTGCTGTTCTTACTTGAACAAGCATCCCACTTATGATTAACCTCTATTGCAAGCATCCGCAACTACAACAAAAGTATTAAGGTAAACCTAACCATAGCATGAAACATATGGATCCAAATCAGCCCCTTATGAAGCAACACATAAACTAGGGTTTAAGCTTCTGTCACTCTAGCAACCCATCATCTACTTATTACTTCCCAATGCCTTCCTCTAGGCCCAAATAATGGTGAAGTGTTATGTAGTCGACGTTCACATAACAGCACTAGAGGCTAGACAACATACATCTCATCAAAATATCGAACGAATACCAAATTCACATACTACTAATAGCAAGACTTCTCCATTGTCCTCAGGAACAAACGTAACTACTCACAAAGCATATTCATGTTCATAATCAGAGGGGTATTAATATGCATAAAGGATCTGAACATATGATCTTCCACCAATTAAACCAACTAGCATCAACTACAAGGAGTAATTAACACTACTAGCAACCTACTAGCACCAATCCCGGACTTGAAGACAAGAATCGGATACAAGAGATGAACTAGGGTTTTGAGATGAGATGGTGTTGATGAAGATGTTGATGGAGATTGCCCTCTCCCGATGAGAGGAGTGTTGGTGATGACAATGGTGATGATTTCCCCCTTTGGGAGGAAAGTTTCCCCGGCAGAACAGCTCTGCCGGAGCTCTAGATTGGATCCGCCAAGGTTCCGCCTCGTGGCGGCGGAGTTTCATCCCGAAAGGTTGCTTACTATTTTTTTCTCGACGAAAGACTTCATATAGGAGAAGATGGTCATCGGAGAGCCACTAGGGGGCCCACGAGGCAGGGGGGCACGCCCCACCCTCATGAGAAGGGTGTGGGCCCCCTGGTCTTCATCTTTGGCGAGGTTTTTTCATTATATATTATAAGGTGTTCCGTGGAGTTTCAGGACTTTTGGAGTTGTGCAGAATAGGTCTCTAATATTTTATCTTTTTCCAGCCCAGAATTCCAACCGCCGGCATTCTCCCTCCTTATGTAAACCTTGTAAAATAAGAGAGAATAGCCATAAGTATTGTGACATAATGTGAAATAACAGCCCATAATGCAATAAATATCGATATAAAAGCATGATGCAAAATGGACGTATCAGTCACCTCCATAAAAGAGAAACATATCCTTAGTCCTTTTCAGGTACTTCAGGATATTCTTGACTGCCCTCCAGTGTTCCATACTGGGATCACTTTGGTACCTCCCTACCAGACTTACGACAAGGTTCACATCAGGTCTAGTACACAGCATGGCATACATAATAGAGCCTATGGCTGAGGCATATGGGATGACACTCATCTTTTATCTATCTTTTGTCGAGGTCGGGCATTGAGCCGTGCTCAATCTCACACCTTGCAATACAGGCAAGAACCCCTTCTTGGACTGATCCATAATGAACTTCTTCAATATCTTGTCAAGGTACGTGCTTTGTGAAAGACCAATGACGCGTCTCGATCTATCTCTATAGATTTTGATGCCTAATATGTAAGCAGCTTCTCCAAGGTCCTTCATTGAAACACTTATTCAAGTAGGCCTTTATGCTTTCAAAAAGTTCTATATCATTTCCCCTCAATAGTATGTCATCCACATATAATATGAGAAATGCTACAAAGCTCCCACTCACTTTCTTGTAAACACAAGCTTCTCCATAAGTCTGCATAAACCCAAACGCTTTGATCAAGCGCCAAACGGATGGCGCCCCCGCGTTCAACACACGTACAGCCCGGGGACGTCTCCTCCTTCTTGATCCAGCAAGGGGAAAGGAGAAGTTGAGGGAGAACTCCGGCAACACGACGATGTGGTGGTGATGGAGCTTGTGGTTCTCCGGCAGAGCTTCGCTAAGCGCTACGAAGGAGGAGGAGGAGGAGGTGTTAGAGGAGGGAGGGGCTGCGCCAGGGAAGGGGCGCGGCTGCCCTCCCACCCCCCTCTATTTATAGGGTGAAGGGGGAGGGGCCGGCCTCCTAGATGCATCTAGAGGGGGGCAAGGGGGGAGGCTTGCCCCCCAAGCAAGGTGGGAGGCGCCCCCTCCCCTTAGGGTTTCCAACCCTAGGCGCCTTGGGCCCTTGAGGTGGGCGCACTAGCCCACCTGGGGCTGGTTTCCTCCCATATTCAGCCCATTAAGTCCCCCGGGGCAGGTGGCCACACCCGGTGGACCCCCGGACACCTTTCGGTGGTCCCGGTACAATACCGATAACCCCCGAAACTATTCCGGCAACTGAAACTGGACTTCCCATATATAAATCTTCATCTCTGGACCATTCCGGAACTCCTCGTGACCTCTGGGATCTCATCCAGGACTCTGAATATCCTTCGGTAACCACATACAATTTCGCATAACAACTCTAGCGTCACTGAACCTTAAGTGTGTAGACCCTGCTGGTTCAGGAACCATGTAGACATGACCGAGACATCTCTTAGGCTAATAACTAACAGCGGGATCTAGATACCCATGTTCGTTCCCGCTTGTTCCACGATGATCTCATCGAATGAACCACGATGTCGGGGATTTAATCAATGCCGTATACAATTCCCTTTGTCCATCAGTATGCTACTTGCCCGAGATTCAATCGTCGGTATCCCCATACCTCGTTCAATCTCGTTACGAGCAAGTCTCTTTACTTGTTCCGTAACGCATGATCCCGTGATCAACTCCTTAGTTACATTGAGCTCGTTATGATGATGCATTACCGAGTGGGCCCAGAGATACCTCTCCGTCACATGGAGTGACAAATCTCAATCTCGATTCGTGCCAACCCAACAAACACTTTCAGATATACCTGTAGTACACCTTTATAGTCACCCAGTTACGTTGTGACATTTGATACACCCAAAGCACTCCTACGGTATCCGGGAGTCGCACAATCTCATGGTCTAAGGAAACGATACTTGACATTAGAAAAGCTCTAGCAAACGAACTACACGATCTTGTGCTATGCTTAGGATTGGGTCTTGTCCATCACATCATTCTCCTAATGATGTGATCCCCTTATCAATGACATCCAATGTCCATGGCCAGGAAACCACAACCATCTATTGATCAACGAGCTAGTCAACTAGAGGCTTACTAGGGACATATTCTGGTCTATATATTCACACATGCATTACGGTTTCAGGTTAATACAATTATAGCATGAACAATAGACAATTATCATGAACAAGGAAATATAATAATAACCACTTTATTATTGCCTCTAGGGCATATTTCCAACAGTCTCCCACTTGCACTAGAGTCAATAATCTAGTTACGTTGTGATGAATCGAACACCCATAGAGTTCTGGTGTTGATCATATTTTGCTCGTGGAAGAGGTTTAGTCAACGGATCTGCGACATTCAGATCCGTGTGCACTTTACAAATATCCATGTCTCCATCTTGAATATATTCATGAATGGAGTTGAAGTGACGCTTCATATGCCTGGTCTTCTTGTGAAACCTGGGCTCCTTGGCAAGGGTAATAGCTTCAATGTTGTCACAGAAGAGAGTCATCAGGCCCGATGCATTGGGAATGACTCCTAGGTCGGTGATGAACTCCTTCATCCAGACTGCTTCCTGTGCTGCCTCCGAGGCAGCTATGTACTCCGCTTCACATGTAGATCCAGCCACGATGCTTTGCTTGCAACTGCATTAGCTAACTGCCCCACCCACTACAAAAAAATACACATATGTGACATTTTGGGCCGAACGAAAAAATTTCTGTCATACATATGACACTTCTATGACGATAATTGTGACAAAACCCGGTATCATCATAGATGTGGTGGGCTCCTACTTTTATGACAAAAAACATGATAGAAAATGGGCTTTTCGTCCTGGGCGGGCCGGAGACGTAGCTGCATGACATTCTTTGGGCCGTCCATGACGGAAAAAACCGTGGTAGAAGCGAGGGGGAGGAAAATTTCCGGGAGTTCCCGGTTACGGTGGGAGGTCGGGGGCCGAGCGATGCGCGTTTCTCTCGTACACGTACGCGCGTGTGTGCGAGGCGTTGGCTCTAACTGAACCCGAGCGAGGCGTTGGGCTCTAACTGAACCCGAGCGATTGCACTGCAAGCTACGCGTTACTGAACCCGAGCGATCGATCGATGGCTGTTAACTCAACCCGATCGAGCGATTCCTTGGCTACTGCTGCTAACTGAAGTCGATCGATGGGATGAACAGTGAGCGTTGCGGGGGGGGGGGGGGGGGGGGGGGGGGGGGGGGGGGGGGGGTTGGATGAACAGTGAGCGGTGGCATTGCCTCTGGATGAACAGGACCCCGTGGTGTGGTGGAGGGCTGGATGAACAGTAGACGGTGGAGGGGTGCCCGTGGAGGGGTGGATGAACAGGACCCCATGGTGTGGAGGGCATGATGAATAGTAGACGGTGGGGGGTGCCCGTGGAGGGGTGGTTGAACAAGACCCCGTGGTGTGGAGGGCTGGATGAACAGTAGACGGTGGAGGGGTGGTTGAACAGTAGCCGATGGAGTAGCGCGCGGTGGAGGCTGGATGAACAGGAACCCGTGGAGGCTGGAGGAGGTCGACGGTGGATGAACAGTAGCTCGTGGAGGCTGGAGGGGGTCGACGGTGGAGATGAACAGTATCCCGTGGAGTCCCGTTTTGCGATACGCCACACCCCTCCCGATGAACATGACCCCCGTTTTGACCGTAGCGCTCCAACACAAGTCCGTTTCCTCCGTTTTGCGGTACGCCACACCCCTCCCGATCAACAGGACACCCGTTTCGACCGTAGGACGTCCGTTTCCTCTGTTTTGCGGTATGCCACACACCTCCCGATCAACAGGACCCCCGTTTCGACTGTAGGAGGTCCGTTTCCTCCGTTTTGCGGTACGCCCCACCCCTCCCGATCAACAGGACCCCCGTTTCGACCGTAGGAGGTTCGTTTCCTCCGTTGTGCAGTACGCCAGGCCTCGTTTCCATCGCCTCTTCCGTCCAAGCCCTCCCGATGAACACGAACACGCATTCCGTTTCGACCCATGAACACGACGACGATGTTGTTTCTCCGTTCCGACCCAGCAATGTACACGAGCCCTCGCTGTACGTATGCGCGAGTAGGCATTCGAGACCCCGCCCGTATGCACACATACGTGGCCGTATTTTCTTTCTTGAACCCTGGCCGCCTCTACTACGACACGTGCGCGCCTCTACATCCACCAGTATATATGTACGTACACGTTCGTGACCAGAATGACAACGCCACGTATGCTTCGACCAGGTGGGTCCCGACTGTCAGGCACTTCCTTGCATGCCAAGGTGTACCTGGTGGGTCCCAGCAGTCAGGGGGGAACGTTTTTTTCGCGAAATACGGTGGCCCGTCCGGTGGGTCCCTGCTGTCAGGTGGAGGAATCATTATTTTCCGCGTAATAAGGAGGCACTTCCTTGCTACCGCCGTGGACCCAGCTGTCACCCTCTCCACGTATAGTCCACGTCCGATGGAAGTCGTTCCTTGACCACGTTGACCACGCCGCGCCGAGAGCACCAGGGCGGTGGACGACGGCGAGGCCTAGGAAGGGGACATCGCGGAGCCGGTGAAGACGCGACAGTGGATGCCCACACGGAGAGGAGTATGAGGGTTCACTCGTTCGACTGCGGTGTGAGGCTGCCGTCGCCGCAGGGCCTGGCTAGCGATGGGAATAGTAGGGGGCGGTGAGGCCTTCGCGGCAGCACAGCCGGCCACGGGAGGCAGGAGCAGGCGGCACGACCGGCGCTGCTTTGGGCGGCTGGAGCAAGAAGACCAGAGGTTGAAGAAGCACTACGGCCGTTGGATGGACATGTACGGTCACTGGAGCTAGAATTGTGCATATTGACTAAGTTGACAAAGCCCTCCGTCCCCGTCAACTTAGTAGGCCCACAAGTCAGCCTCCCACCAAGGTGGGTCCCAGCTAGCAGGGGGGTATTCACTTTTTTGTGCGTAATAAGGAGGCACTTCCGGTGGGTCCGAGCTGACAGCAGGGGGAATGTTTTTTTCACGAAATACGGTGGCCCGTCGGGTAGGTCCCAGCAGTCAGGGGAAAACGTTTTTTTCACGATATACTGGTGGGCGTCCGGTGGGTCCCTGCTGTTAGGTGGAGGAATAATTATTTTCCGCGTAATAAGGAGGCACTTCCTTGCAGCTACCGTAGACCCAGCTGTCAGCCTCTCCACGTATAGTATTCTTCCGATGGAATTCGGTCATTGAACACATTGACCACGCCGCGCTGACAACACCATGGTGGTGGACGATGGCGAGGCCTAGGAAGGGGACAACACGGAGCCGGGGAAGACGCGGCAGTGGATGCCCACGCGGAGAGGAGTACGAGGGTTCACTGGTTCGGCTGCGCCGCCGTCGCCGCAGAATAACAGGGGGTGTGGGTAAGTGGAGTGGAGGGATGGCCTGGCCAACAGTGGGAGTAGCATGGGGGCGGTGAGGCCTCCGCGGTAGCACAGCCGGCCACGGGAGGCAGGAGCAGGCGGCACAACCGGCGCTGCTTTGGGCGGCTGGAGCAAGAAGACCAGAGGTTGAAGAAGCACTACGGCCGTTGGATGGACATCGTACGGTCACTGGAGCTAGAATCGTGCATATTGACTAAGTTGACAAAGCCTTTCGTCCCCGTCAACTTAGTAGGCCCACAAGTCAGCCTCCCACCAAGGTGGGTCCCAGCTAGTAGGGGGTATTCATTTTTTTGTGCGTAATAAGGAGGCACTTCCGGTGGGTCCGAGCTGACAGCAGGGGGAACGTTTTTTTCGTGAAATACGGTGGCCCGTCGGGTAGGTCCCAGCAATCAGGGGCAAATGTGTTTTTCGCGATATACTGGTGGGCGTCCGGTGAGTCCCTGCTGTCAGGTGGAGGAATAATTATTTTCCGCATAATAAGGAGGCACTTCCTTGCGGCTGCCGTGGACCCAACTGTCAGCCTCTCCACGTACAGTATTCTTCCGATGGAATTCGGTCGTTGACCACATTGACCACGCCGCGCCGACAACACCACGATGGTGGACGACGACGAGGCCTAGGAAGGGGATGACGTGGAGCCGGGGAAGATGCGGCAGTGGATGCCCACGCGGAGAGGAGTACGAGGGTTCACTGGTTCGGCTGCGCTGCCGTCGCCGCAGAATAATAGGGGGTGTGGGTGAGTGGAGTGGAGGGATGGCTTGGCCAGCGGTGGGAGTAGTATGGGGGCGGTGAGGCCTCCGTGGCAGCATAGCCGACCACGGGAGGCAGGAGCAGGTGGCACAATCGGCGCTGCTTTGGGCGGCTGGAGCAAGAAGACCAGAGGTTGAAGAAGCACTACGGCCGTTGGATGGACATCATACGGTCAGTCGAGCTAGAATCGTGCATATTGACTAAGTTGACAAAGCCCTTCGTCCCCATCAACTTAGTAGGCCCACTATACTGGGTCCCAGCTAGCAGGGGGAGTATTCATTTTTTGTGCATAATAAGGAGGCACTTCCTTGCGTGTGAAGATATAGCTGGTGGGTCAGAGCTGTCAGCGGCGGTAACGTCTTTTTCGCGAAATACAGAGGCCCTTTCGGTGGGTCCCAGATGTCAGGTGGAGGAAATCATTATTTTGCGCGTAATAAGGAGGCATTTCCTTGCGTGCGTCCGTGGACCCAGCTGTCAGCCTCTCCACGTACAGTCCACTTCAGATGCATGTCGGTCGTTGACCATGCTGGCCACGCCACGCCGAGAGCACCAGGGCGGTGGATGACGGCGAGGCCTAGGAAGGGAACGACACGGAGGCAGGGAAGACTCGGCCGTTGTTTTTGTTTCCCACGCGGAGGGGAGTACGACTGTACGAGGGTTTACTGGTTCGTCTGCCGTCGCCTGAGAATAACAGCATGTGTGGGTGAGTAGAGGGATGGCTAGTCCAGCGATGGGAGTACGGTGGGGCAGTGAGACCTGCGCGGCAGCACAGCCGACCGTGCGAAGGAGGGAGCAGGCAGTCCCGCCGGTGCTTGTTTGAGCGGCTAGAGCAGGAAGAGCAGAGACTGAAGAAACACGACGGTCGTTGGATGGACATCCAACAGTCACTGCTTGTGCGCCAACCTTTTTTTAGGAAAGCCTCAAATCTATGGAAAACAGCATACAACCCATCTGCCATTATTTCTAATAATTTTCAGCCCATTTGCTAATTCTTAAGGTTTTTTTGGAGCCCATATTCTTTTTGTTAGCATTACAGCCCAAATTATGGCCATGGTTAAAAATTATACGAAATTTTTCATATTTCGGTGCGGTCCGAACTCTTTTTGATCCCGAAAATTTCGACTCACATTCAAACTGATTTTAAAAATAAATGTATATCAATATAAAATCCAACAAATTCTCCACGCATAAAAATTAATGTAATTTAAAATCTTGAAATGCAAAAAAAGATATTTGAAACTAATTGCCGGTTTGATGTGTTTTAAAAATGTACAACCCATTTCTCATTACTGATGGGCCATTTTCTCGGCCAGCCGAATGAAAGCTCTCCTCGTCTTGAAAGATTTGCATCCCAACAGGCCTGACAAAGCGACTTGCTTGGCAAATCACAAAAAAAACTGGGGTGTGGCCGTGGACCGGGCTGTCAGCCTCTCCACGTACAGTACTCTACCGATGGAAGTCGTTCCTTGACCATGTTGACCACGCCGCGCGAAGAGCACCACGGCGGTGGACGACGACAAGGCCTAGGAAGGGGACGACACGACAGTGGAAGCCCGCACGGAGAGGAGTACGAGGGTTCACTGGTTCGGCTGCGGTGTGAGGCGGCCGTCGCCGCAGGGCCTGGCTAGCGGTGGGAATAGTAGGGGGCGGTGAGGCCTCCGCGGCAGCACAGCCGGCCACAGGAGGCAGGAGCATGCGGCATGACCGGCGCTGCTTTGGGCGGCTGGAGCAAGAAGACCAGAGGTTGAAGAAGCACTACGGCCGTTGGATGGACATCGTTATTTTGCGCGTAATAAGGAGGCCCTTCCTTGCGTGCGAAGATATAGCTGGTGGGTCCGACCTGTCAGCGGGGGGAACGTTTTTTAGTCCATTTGGTGGGCTGGCTGAAACAATGATGTAGCATCTATGCAGCCCGTTTAAATCCCATTTGCATTTTTCTCGAAATCCGCGGACTTGCTGGGCTAGGTGAAAATATCATGTTGGGCTAGACGGAGAAATGTTATAAAAACGTAAACACATGATTGCACGTCAGTAAAATCTTTGCAAGCTTATGTACGCAATCACTAGGAGTTAACTTGCCAAGTTATATATAAACAATTATTATTATTATTTTGCAAGAACTTTCAACTTACGAAATAAAATATCATTTTAATTTGATAATTTAATAGTACGTGGGGTATTATTATTTTTTAGGCTAGACGTGGGACAGTTGAGTTGGTTCTAGGGGAAAGTACTGGGAGAAAACTTAGTTTACATCGAAAAAGAAAGTGGGAGAAACTTCAGAGACCTGCTGGGTCCACCTGAGGAGGGGAATATGTTGGGAGGAAGGAGATTCAAAGCACGGCAGCCGAGTGAACTAGTTTTTTTATGGACAAGTGGACTAGTTTACAAACATAAGCAAATAGTCACTAAAAAAGCAATCAGGTTAATGGGTTCTTAAAAGAAATATTTCGGACAAAATAGATAATTACGACACATATGCTAATGCATGAAACACTCAGATGATAAAGGTGCTTATAAACAGATAAAGTACAACATCTAGACCTTCCTAGCACGCTTGATCATGACGTTGCGGCTGTCCGTGTACTCATCGGTTACGGGAAGCAGACACGCCCTCATGTCCAAGATCTGCCTGTACATGTCGTAGCATGCGTATGCGTCCTTGGCCGCGTAGGTTATGTAGGCTAGATTCAGAGGTACCTCCCACGTGTTCAGGTCATCTTCTTTCATGTTGGCGTATCAGGGGTCGATGATGGTCTCAGCGAGGTCAACCACGGAGTCCTTCTCCTGCCCATTGCTGATGATCTTGTATTGCTTCTGGATCTCGACAAGCTTGTTGCACCAGATGGCCGAATCATCACGTTCTTCCTTCTCTCCACCGTAGCGAAGGTGCAGTCGGTGCTGCCGATGAAACGGGCGAATGCTCCAGAACCTGGTGCAGCCATAGGACTGAGGCGAGGCAGAGCTTCACCGAGTCCGTATCGTTGGTGTACATCACATTCAACTTGGTGCAGCCATGGGACTGAACGGCGAACTCAAAGGGGAACTCCTTGCTGAAGTCCATATCCAGCAGGCTCACCCTTCGGATCGCAATTGGAGTCTCTTCGAGTGAACGAGTGTGTAGGCAGCGGCAGCAGTTCGTTTTTCAGCTCCTGGGGAACTGGATTCAACAGTAAGCTGAGTGTGTACAGGCGACAACAGTTACTACCCCTCCCTCGTCCGCTGCACACCCGGCAGAAGATGCACCTCGGCCACACGTCGGTTCATGAGCGGGTCTATATTGGTACTGTAATAACAGGAGTTAGTGGTCACTTTACTTAAATTTAATTAGCTCTAATAGAAATTTATACTTAAAACAAGCAATGCATTCGCTCGTTCTATCAGTGCCACAGGATCAACATGCACAACAATTAGAATTATTATTCTCAGGACGCACACGATCAGCACATTTGTCACACTTTCACAAAGATAATACTACCAAGTTTGAACTGTTTGTTATGGTTGTTGTCCTTAAAACAAGCAATGCATTCGCTCGTTCTATCAGTGCCACAGGATCAACATGCACAACAATTAGAATTATTATTCTCAGGACGCACACGATCAGCACATTTGTCACACTTTCACAAAGATAATACTACCAAGTTTGAACTGTTTGTTATGGTTGTTGTCCTCTGCATCATCATGCCGTGTTTCCCAGCTTGCAAGATTCAGAACCAACAAATAAGATCCAAATAATAAGTACAACAAAGATGCCTACACATCTCATTGATTCCCAGCTTGCAAGATTCAGAACCAACAAATAAGATCCAAATAATAAGTACAACAAAGATGCCTACACATCTCATTGATTCCCAGCTTGCAAGATTCAGAACCAACAAATAAGATTCAAATAATAAGTACAACAAAGATGCCTACACCTCACTGATTCCCAGCTTGCAAGATTCAGAACCAACCGCGAATGCTCTTGACCGTCACAACATCTGTAGTTGAGTATTCCTGTTTGCATAGCACAAACCAGGAGAGCATGATTTCACTTTAATAGTGGCCTCCTTTACTCAACCTGCAGCTCCACTCGGATGAAGCCTGCCTGGACTTCCATGATTCAATTCATGCGCCTTTTTCTGCAGTTCACCTGAAATGAAGCAAAGATTGCATCATTCAGCTAGCAAGAAGTACTTGCTCTTGTGAGCTGGCAGGTTCTTCTTTAGTAGTTGCACTAAAATTGAGGAACATTAAGGTTGGCTGTCCGGCTCATGTAAGGTGCAACTATAATTTTGTTATCCTTTTGTGCAGTTCCACTAAAATAAAGTGCCATTGTGGTGACAGTGACGGCTCATCTTGCAAAGGCTAATAAAATGTTGCACGAGATTACCAGCAGAACTAGATGGAGATTTTGGAAACTCCAATCACCATTTTGTGCAGTTCCACCAAAATTGAGAGATGTTGCCCACGTGACATTTTAGTTGAACTGCACAAGACACTCATTCCAAAAAAAGTGTTTTGTGCAGTTCACCAAAAGGTCACAATAGCAACAAGGTGAAATGGATATCCCTATCTGCACAAAAAGATAGAAATTAAACAGTTGCTACTCAATAAGAATATACGAAACATATACAAAATGAAAAGAAGCATCTTAATTATGTTCATGGCAATCACGCAAGGACAGTAGAAATTTTAAAACGTCAGCAATGCTTCATGTTACCAGAAGCATTACGATCAACAATGAGATTCCTCAAATATGGGATTACTTTAATGGTGGCATTGCTTGTTTACCAGAAACAGTAAATCAACAACAGCTAAAGAGTTGGTTTAAGGGCATGGGACCGTGGGGACACCAGGACACTCAGCAGCGTAAAGGAGCAATTTACTTATCATACTGGGGAAAATAGCAGGAGTGCCATTTGTAACACAGTTTAATTGCATCTTATCACTAGAGGCATTAGATTAACAATAACACTGGTTAGACATGTCCCTAAGGTAACAGTGTGATCACTTCATTTTACATGAAGCCCTTACATTAACAACAGTAAAAGGTTGGTATAAGGACATGTGATAGTGGACGCATCAGCACAATGTACCTACAAGGAGGCATAAAGTGGTGATGCCGAGTTTGTTCATGCTATGTGAGGGCAGCAAACCTAATCCTGGAGACCTTGTACTATGTCAGGGCAGCAAATCTAATCCTGGAGACCTTTTACTATGTGAGGGCAGCAAATCTAATCCTGGAGACCTTTTACTATGTGAGGGCAGCAAATCTAATCCTGAGACCTTTTACTATGTGAGGGCAGCAAATCTAATCCTGGAGACCTTTTACTATGTGATGGCAGCAAATCTAATCATGGACATACTCTGTTGACTTGTCCACCAGCCGCCATTTCCAATCCTTTTTTCAACCAATAATAGATATGTTCCTTATCCAGTTTGTACTGCGCTTTCCCATTATTTCCCTTTTCAGCCAAGAGACCGGTTGGGTATCCGGTCTCTACTACTTTCACCATATTATTTCCTCTTTGAATCAAGTCCTAGATTCATGCTACAACTTTCCCCCTTTCTTTGTTGTTTGAACAAAGCCCTAGATTCGAATGCATGAAGTAGCTTTACCTCTAATAATACTTAAAATTTAGGTGGCTTTGGAAGAGCTGATGGGAGTAGAAAAAGATGCACATGCAGACACGTGGGGAGCTGGTCCAATATAGCAAGGCCGCTTTCGAAGAACTTATACCTGAGGTTCGCCGGGATGTCGGCGGCGGCAGGTCGGATCTGCGGACAATACGACAGGGAGGAAGAAGGGTCAGAGGACCTCCCGAGCCGGCGCTGTGTCGGAGAGAACGGCACAGGCAGAGGATCGGGACCCTCCGGCAGCTATGGGTTTCCTCCCTCGGCGGTGATGACCGCGTGAACAATGCACCTTTTAGTCCTCTACACACACCGGCCGAAGGGATCCGGCCGGATCTGTGACCAGCGGTGAGCAGAGAGAAAATGTCGCTACCGCTGTCTTGTTTATATCTAGAGAGGATGAGAGAATGAAGAGAGCAACCCTAGTAAAGCAAGTGTTGAGGCCCCTGCGTCCATATATAGTGGAGTGATTATCTTTTTTCTCTCCACAACAAGCGTTTCAATTTGTGTACGTGGCATTAAAGAAAAGAAACTCTCTATTTAAGGTGACTACTGTACGACTCCTACTTACTACTACTCGTAGTACTACAGTATTGTTCACTTGTGCTCGCCGTCCCTCCATTCATTGAACAACCCCACGGGTGAATAAACATACAGTACTTACTGTATTTATATAGAACGAACAAGCTCGAACTATTTTCGCGTAGTTAAAAGTTGAGGGCGGGGCTTTTCCCGGGCAGTACGCGTGGCAGTTTTCGGGTAGGCGGTTTGACAGAGAGGCGAGGAGGTTGAGCGAGTGGGGCTGTGCGATGTGACGGCACGTTACTGCTGGAAAGACTTGTGATATGACCACTCACTATAGTCATGAATTACTGGCGCTCCGACCGGCGTGATGCCCCCCTTCCGTTCCGCGCTCTAATCTGGTGCATGAGACGTTGACCCGGATGCTGGCTCTCCCACATGTCGGAGTAGTAAGAAGGAGCAAAGAATGATGCGGTATATACACGAGCGTCCGGGCTGCGCTTGGCTCTTCGCCTCTTCAGGAAGTCGAACAATGATGGAGTACTACTGCACTGGAGGAGTACTACAGTACGCTTCTGGCCATCTGACACCGATTGAACTGCTGCATGTCCACCGCGTGCGGGAGGGACATCATGTAGCGAAAGCTTCTCCTAGTCTTGCCAGCCACCACGCTCATCGGCGAGGGAGGGACGCTCCTGCTTTTGCGTGTATGATAGGTGGGCCCGACAGGTGTGTGGCCAACCTGTCATACAGCCAAAGGCAGGTGTAGTTAAGTCGGGGAGGGAGAGGATAATCAAACTTCTCGTTGATGTACGAGTTGCCGCGACACATCAAAGCACCGCACTCGATATATTTCAATAATTTGCGTTTACCGATGCAGTAATTACAACGCATGCATGCCATGACTCTCCTTTTGATACTTGCATGTGTTGATTTAATGCACCTTGAAGTAGTATAAAATATGTGACGGTAAAACTTTGTAATACCCCGACCCAAGTCGAGAGATGGTTGTGCACGAGGAGGGCGAGATCACCGATACGTCACTTACCACAAGCTCGCCGATCACCAGAGCGTGTGTCCGCTCGCGCCCTGCAAATGCCCCGTGCCCGTCTGCGGCTACGAAGGCCCGCCGCCGGCGCTCTACCACCACATCAGCACCGCGCATCCCATGCCCATGCACAGGATCCAGTACGACAAGGTGCTCCAGCTGCAAGTCCCACTGTCGGAGCCACAACTCTTGCTGTTCGCGGAGGAGGACCGCCACACGTTTTTCTTGGTCGGCGGCGTGCTCGACATCGGCGTGCCTATCGTTGTGTCGGTCGTCTGCATCAGAGCGGGGGCGTCCCCACTGCCGCACTACGTGGCCAAGCTATGGGCGAACGGCCCGCCGGGGGAGCCCAAAGGCACGACCGACGCCGTCAAGGTGGAAATGGAGGTGACAAGCAACAAGGATCCCGGCGACGTCGACGTGCAGGAGCTGACCTTCTTGACAGTTCCGCCCAAGCTGCTGGCTGGGGCTAAGCTTGTGTCCCTCCACATTCAGATTGACAAGCTCACGTCCTAAAATGTTTCAACAGTGCCTTCTGTTTATCTTAGTAATATGCTAATATAAGGATTACCTTGGTCTACTTTAGCTTAAGAAATGGTGGGTTTTGGTGGCGATAAAAAAATATGTTTATCAATGCATTAATTGCAATGCATGCATGCATAAAGTACATGCATTGGTCAATTTCCTCTTAATACTTGCATGCAATGATTTAATGCACCTTGGAATCTGAACATGTGTTAGGGAACAACCAAATTGAGCCTTATAAAATGGAAAAACTAAAATTTTGAGATAAGCCCTATAAAACCGGAAAGGAGAGAGTAGAAAAAGAAGTACTCCATCCGGGAATAGTGCCGCACTTCGAAACTTGAACCGTCAATACATTTTGAGCTTGCGTCTCGTCACATTCGAAATTACTCCATGCTATATTGAATTGCAAACCTGTTCACACCGATCACAACCTAAACGGTTTCCCACTTAGGAGCGTATTAGTACTCGGTTATAAATACTAGTATGCCAAGATGACTGCGCATTCCTCCTCAACTCCTCATCCACAAAATCAAACAAGCCATTCAACATCCTTCCCTTGCGTCTGCCATGGCCAGCGTGAGTTCTGGGTCGAGAGATTGCCACCAGGGAGAGGCGAGCATGGAAGCGGAAGCACGAGAGATGTCCCTCCTCGCTGTGAGAGCAGCCGACATGTCCCGCCGCACGGAAGTAGCAGCACAGAGGTCCCGCCGCGCCGCTGAAGCAGCACGGAGGTCCCGCCGCGCCGTCGATGCAGCAGACTGGTCCGGCCGTGCCGCGGAAGCAGCAGAGATGTCCTGCCGCCCCACGAATGCAGCAGAGATGTCCTGCCGCGCCGCGGCGGCCTGGGAAAATTTCTCGCGTGCAGGCGACGACTGTTACAGGTGCATGCATGCGATCGTCCATGGCCAGATGGATCAGATCTCCCGTTTTGCGAAGTTGCAGGATGACATGAAAGCCTCGTTTGAATAGGCTATCGGTGCAGTAAGGGAGGGCAATGAGAGGCTCCGGGCCGAGCGTGACCTGCTGAGGGAGAAGATCGTCCGAAGTACAGACCAGCAGGAGGAGACCAGTGCCTTGTTGAAGAGGACCAGCGTCATCATCAAGAAACTTATGGACGAGAATGACATGCTCCACAACGAGCGCCAAAGGCTGGTGGAGGAATCCGTGGATGTTCTCAAGCAGTGTCTTGAGGACATGAAAGAGCTCATCGCTGCTCGCCGCGGAGACTAGTTCCCGCGGCCTGCAGCAATGCATCAAGAAAGTAGAGATCAGCGAGCCAGATCCTTGTCTTCCTTCTTCTTTTTCCCTTGTGTATTTCGGGCGTAGCCGCATGTGGCTTTTTTAATTATCTTTCTAATTATATAAGACAATTAATCATCCTTATCTTTCTGTGGAAGATCAATTTTGCGAGGCTGGGATGAAGAAAACTCTTGCTGTGGCGACCCTGGCGTTGCTGTTCTTCTAGTTGCTGCTGGGCTTCCTTCAGTTTCCTGGTTTCTTTTGATGTAATAATCGGTTTAGGATGCGGATTGTGTCGTCGTTTGTAATGTTGGGTTCTAGCGCGGATGTTTGGCCTTTGTTGGCCTCTTGGGATGTTGCGATTTCAATCTGGTAGCTTTTAGTCCTTCGTGTTAGGCTGGAGTTGTGCTGAACTTCTTGTGAATTGTGGTGGTTTTCAGTAATGAAAATCGGAAGGGACAAGCCCTTCTTTGATAAAAGAATTAATCATCCTTATATATTCATCAGTCTTGCTATAAGTCGCAGTAGATGCTATATAGGTCCGTCGGATCTTACATCAAGATCCGTGCTTTCAGATTTTCTTTTTTCTCTCTTAAATCTCAGTCGAGTGAGACATAGCCACGCCATTAAACAGAGGCTCGGGCGCCATTAATGGAGACCTTGGGAGAGAGGTGGACGGCGGATGAAGGTCAAAGGGCTCTCCTCCCAATAAGCACGCGTAGGGGTCTGATCGCACGCCTCTCGTACTACTCAAATAGCTACCCTGCACGGCGCCTCCTAGCTAATAAAAAATGGGGACGCGTGGCGGCATGTAAATGGTACTAGTAAGTAGAACGCCCACGGTTTCAACAATACTTGTGTTTCCGATTGTAACGTGACAGCACTTGTTCCAAAATGACTTTGTTGATTATTAATGTGTGCGCCTTCGCAAATCGGACTGCAAATTTACCACAGCATGTTGGTGCCATGTCATGGCACCAAGCCAAGTTTCATTATTTTCATGCGTGTTTTGGATTTACAGGAATTAAAAAACTAGTTTCTCAATGTTTCCAACCTAGCCACGACGCCCAGAATTTTGAATTTCATTCCCATTTCTTGCATGTAACCTAGAAATTTACCCGAGGACACACATGTGATTTTTCAACCAACTTTGGTGCACTGGAACATGTGCTTGTATTTCAAATTTGAATTATGCACACAAAGGTGACACGTTCCCTCCCAGAACCACGAGCCTTCTTGAGAGAAGCTCCGATTTGCAAGAAGCTTATACCAAAATTTGTTCCTATTCGGCCAATTTTTTTACCACGGCATGGTACTACCATCACATGATACCATGCCAAGTTTCATGATTTTAAAACCAAGTTTCTCAATGTTCTCGACCGAGCCACGATGCCCAGATGTTTGAATTTGATTCTCATTTTTTGCATGCGACCTAGAAATTCACCCGAGGACACAAATGTGATTTTTCAACAAACTTTGGTGCACGGGAGCATGTGCTTGTAGTTCAAATTTGAATTATGCACATTAAATGACCAAAAACTCAATTAATGTGTAAATAAGGCTAAACGAAGCCAGAATAATTCCAAAATTTAATAGGGCACTCATGTAGTTCTATGTTGCCTTTGTAAATAAACTCAAGGGGGAAAACGTATATCGTTTCGCACTCAAAGGTGGCATGTTCCCTCTCAGAACCACGAGCCTTCTTGAGAGAAGCTTGGGTTTGCAAGAAGCTTATACCAAAATATGTTCCTATTCGGCCAATTGTTTTACCACAACATGGTAGTACCATGACATGACATCCACGCCAAGTTTCATGATTTTCAGACGTGTTTTGGATTTACAAGAATTTTAAAACCAAGTTTCTCAATGTTCTCGGTCGAGCCACGATGCCCAGATGTTTGAATTCGATTCTCATTGTTGGGGAACGTAGCAGAAATTCAAAATTTTCTACGCATCACCAAGATCAATCTATGGAGTAATCTAGCAATGAGGGGAAGGAGAGTGCATCTACATACCCTTGTAGATCGCTAAGCGAAAGCGTTCAAGTGAACGGGATGATGGAGTCGTACTCGTCGTGATCCAAATCACCGATGATCCTAGTGCCGAACGGACGGCACCTCCGTGTTCAACACACGTACAGCCCGGTGACGTCTCCTACGCCTTGATCCAGCAAGGGGAGAAGGAGAGGTTGGGGAAGACTCCATCCAGCAGCAGCACGACGGCGTGGTGGTGGTGGAGGAGCGCGGGACTCCAGCAGGGCTTCGCCAAGCACTACGAGAGACGAGGAGGGAGAGGGGTAGGGCTGCGCCAACAGGGAGATTGAATCGTGTGTTGGTCTTACACCCATTGTATTCGAACATTAGAGTCTATCACACCCGATCATCACGTGGTGCTTCGAAACAACGAACCTTCGCAACGGTGCACAGTTAGGGGGAACACTTTCTTGAAATTATTACGAGGGATCATCTTATTTAAGCTACCGTCGTTCTAAGCAAATAACATGTAAAACATGATAAACATCACATGCAATCAAATAGTGACATGATATGGCCAATATCATTTTGCTCCTTTTGATCTCCATCTTCGGGGCTCCATGATCATCGTTGTCACCGGCATGACACCATGATCTCCATCATCATGATCTCCATCATCGTGTCTTCTTGAAGTTGTCACGTCATCTATTACTTCTACTACTATGGCTAACGCTTTAGCAATAAAGTAAAGTAATTACAAGACATTTATGTTGACACGCAGGTGATAAATAAATAAAGACAACTCCTATGGCTCCTGCCGGTTGTCATACTCATCGACATGCAAGTCTTGATTCCTATTACAAGAACATGATCATCTCATACATCACATATATCATTCATCACATCCTTTGGCCATATCACATCACAAAACACTTGCTGCAAAAACAAGTTAGACGTCCTCTAATTTTTGTTGCAAGTTTTTTACGTGGCTGCTATAGGTTTCTAGCAAGAACGTTTCTTACCTACGCCAAAACCACAACGTGAATTTCCAATTTCTATTTACCCTTCATAAGGACCCTTTTTATCGAATCCGATCCGACTAAAGTGGGAGAGACAGACACCCGCTAGCCACCTTATGCAACTAGTGCATCTCAGTCGGTGGAACCAGTCTCACGTAAGAGTACGTGTAAGTTCGGTCCGGGCCGCTTCATCCCACGATGCCGCCGAATCAAGATAAGACTAGTAACAGCAAGTAAATTGACAAAATCAACGCCCACAACTACTTTGTGTTCTACTCGTGCATAGTAACTACGCATAGACCTAGCTCATGATGCCACTGTTGGGGAACATAGCAGAAATTCAAAATTTTCTACGCATCACCAAGATCAATCTATGGAGTAATCTAGCAACGAGGGGAAGGAGAGTGCATCTACATACCCTTGTAGATCGCTAAGCGGAAGCGTTCAAGTGAACGGGATGATGGAGTCGTACTCGTCGTGATCCAAATCACCGATGATCCTAGTGCCGAACGGACGGCACCTCCGTGTTCAACACACGTACAGCCCGGTGACGTCTCCTACGCCTTGATCCAGCAAGGGGAGAAGGAGAGGTTGGGGAAGACTCCATCCAGCAGCAGCA
This sequence comes from Triticum urartu, assembly GCF_003073215.2. NCBI lineage: Eukaryota > Viridiplantae > Streptophyta > Magnoliopsida > Poales > Poaceae > Triticum > Triticum urartu. Next base: position 108,516,897 of record NC_053023.1, on the reverse strand, counting down.
CGATGGCTTGGTGGTGGTGGAGGAGCGCGGGACTCCAGCAGGGCTTCGCCAAGCACTACAAGAGACGAGGAGGGAGAGGGTTAGGGCTGCGCCAACAGGGAGATTGAATCATGTGTTGGGCTGCCCAAAACCTCAAGTATATATAGGGGGAGGGGAGGGGCTGCGCCCCCACCTAGGTTTCCACCCCTAGGGGGGGCGGCCAGCCCTAGATCCCATCTAGGGGGGCGGAAAAGGGGGGAGAGAGGGGGGCGCACCACTAGGTGGGCCTTAGGCCCATCTGAGCCTAGGGTTTGCCCCCTTCCACTCTCCCTTGCGCCTTGGGCCTTGGTGGGGGGGCGCACGAGCCCACCTGGGGCCGGTCCCCTCCCACACTTGGCCCATGCAGCCCTCCGGGGCTGGTGGCCCCACTTGGTGGACCACCGGGATCCTCCCGGTGGTCCCGTTACATTACCGATAAAACCCGAAACTTTTCCGGCGACCAAAACAGGACTTCCCATATATAAATTTTTACCTCCGGACCATTCCGGAACTCGTCGTGACGTCCGGGATCTCATCCGGGACTCCGAACAACATTTGGTAACCACGTATATCTATTCCCTATAACCCTAGCGTCATCGAACCTTAAGTGTGTAGACCCTACGGGTTTGGGAACCATGCAGACATGACCGAGATAACTCTTCGGTCAATAACCAACAGCGGGATCTGGATACCCATGTTGGCTCCCACATGTTCCACGATGATCTCATCAGATGAACCACGATGTCAAGGATTCAATCAATCCCGTATGCAATTCCCTTTGTCCATCGGTACGATACTTGCCCGAGATTCGATCGTCGGTATCCCGATACCTTGTTCTATCTCGTTACCGGCAAGTCTCTTTAATCGTTCTGTAACACATCATCCCATGATCAACTCCTTTGTCACATTGTTCACATTATGATGATGTCCTACCGAGTGGGCCCAGAGATACCTCTCCGTTTACACGGAGTGACAAATCCCAGTCTCGATTCGTGCCAACCCAACAGACACTTTCGGAGATACTTGTAGTGTACCTTTATAGCCACCCAGTTACGTTGTGACGTTTGGCACACCGAAAGCACTGCTACGGTATCCGGGAGTTGCACAATCTCATGGTCTAAGGAAATGATACTTGACATTACAAAAGCTTTAGCATACGAACTACACGATCTTTGTGTTAGGCTTAGGATTGGGTCTTGTCCATCACATCATTCTCCTAATGATGTGATCCCGTTATCAACGACATCCAATGTCCATGGTCAGGAAACCATAACCATCTATTGATCAACGAGCTAGTCAACTAGAGGCTTACTAGGGACATGGTGTTGTCTATGTATCCACACATGTATCTGAGTTTCCTATCAAATACAATTCTAGCATGGATAATAAACGATTATCATGAACAAGGAAATATAATAATAACCAATTTATTATTGCCTCTAGGGCATATTTCCAACAGCCTCCCACTTGCACTAGAGTCAATAATCTAGTTCACATCACCATGTGATTAACACTCACAGGTCACATCGCCATGTGACCAACATCCAAGAGTCTACTAGACTCAGTGATCTAGTTCACATCACTATGTGATAAACACTCAAAGAGTTCTAGGTTTGATCATGTTATGCTTGTGAGAGAGGTCGTAGTCAACGGGTCTTGCCATATTCAGATCCCTATGTATTTCGCAAAACTTTATATCGTAGATGCTGCTACCACGTTCCACTTGGAGCTATTCCAAATTATTGCTCCATTATACGTATCCGGTATCTCTACTCAGAGCTATCCGGATAGGTGTTAAGCTTGCACCGACGTAACTCTTTATGTCGAATTCTTTATCACCTCCATAACCGAGAAACATTTCCTTATTCCTCTTAAGGATAATTTTGACCACTATCTGGTGATCTACTCCTAGATCACCTTTGTACCCTCTAGCCAGACATGTGGCAAGGCACACATCTGGTGCGGTACTCAGCATGGCATACCGTATAGAGCCTATGACAAAAGCATAGGGGATGACCTTCGTCCTTCCTCTTTCTTCTGCCGTGGTCAATCTTCGAGTATTACTCAACTTCACACCTTACAATTCAGGTAAGAATCCCTTCTTTGACTGATCTATTTTGAACTCCTTCAAAAACATGTCAAGGTGTGCGTTCTTTGAAAGTATCATTAGGCGTCTTGATCTATCTCTATAGATCTTGATGCCCAATATGTAAGCGGCTTTATCCAGGTCTTCCTTTGAAAAACACTCTTCAAACAAGCGTTTATGCTTTCCAGAAATTCTACATCATTTCGGATCAACAATATGTCATCCACATATACTTATCAGAAATGTTGTAGTGCTCGCACTCACTTTCTTATAAATACAAGTTTCTAGCAAACATTGTATAAACCTAAAAGCTTTGATCACTCCATCAAAACGTATATTCCGATTCCGAGATGCTTGCTCTAGTCCATAGAAGGATTGCTGGAGCCAGCATACCTTTTAGCATCCTTAGGATCGACAAAACCTTTTATTGTATCACATACAACTTTTTCTTATGAAAACTTGGTAAGAAAACTTGTTTTGACATCCATCTGTAAGATTTCATAATCGAAAAATACAGCTAGTGCTAACATGATTCCGACGGACTTAAGCATCGCTACGGGTGAGAAATTCTCATCGTAGTCAACTCCTTGAACTTGTGAAAAGACTCTTTCCCACAAGTCGAGCTTCATAGACGGTAACATTACCGCCCACGTCCGTCTTCTTCTTTAAAGATCCATTTATCTCAATGGCTTGCCGATCATCGGGAAAGTCCACCAAAGTCCATACTTTGTTCTAATATATGGATCCTATCTCGGATTTCATGGCTTCTAACCATTTGTCGGAATACAGGCCCACCATCGCTTCTCCATAGCTCGTAGGTTCATTGTTGTCTAACAACATGATATCTAAGACATGATTACTGTACCACTTAGGAGTAGTACATATCCTTGTCGACCTACGAGGTCCGATAGCAACTTGATCCGAAGTTTCATGATCACTATCATTAACTTCCTATTCAACAGACGTAGGCTCCATAGAAAACATCTTTCTGTGTTGCATCACTCTCTGGTTGAAGTAAAGGTTCGACAACCTCATCAAGTTCTATCTTCCTCCCACTCAATTCTTTCGAGAGAAACTCCTTCTCGAGAAAGGACCCGTTCTTAGCGACAAACAATTTGCCCTCGGATCTGAGATAGAAGGTATACCCTACTGTCACCTTTGGGTATCCTATGAAGATGTGTTTGTCCGCTTTGGGTTCGAGCTTCTCCGGCTGAAGCCTTAAGCATCGCAGCCCCAAACATTAAGAAACGACAACTTTGGTTTCTTGCCAAACCAATGTTCATATGACGTTGTCTCAATGGACTTAGATGGTGTCCTATCTAAAGTGAATGCAGCTGTCTCTAACGCATAACCTCAAAATGAAAACGGTAGATTGGTACGAGACATCATAGATCGCACCATATCTCATAGGGTTCGATTACGACGTCCGGACACACCATTACCTTGTGGTGTTCCAGGTGGCTTCAACTGTGAAACAATTCCACAATGTCTTAAGTGATTGCCAAACTCATAACTTAGAAAATCCCCTTTTGATCAGATCGTAGGAACATGATCTTATTGTTATGATGATTCTTAACTTCACTCTGAAATCGCTTGAACTTTTCAAACGTTTCAGACTTGTGCTTCATTAAGTAAATATACCTACATCTACTCAAATCATCAGTGAAGATGAGAAAATAGAGATATCCACAGCACGCTTCAATTCTCATTGGATCACACACATCAGCATGCATGATTTCCAACAAGTCACTTGCCCATTTCATTGTACCTGAAAACGGGGTCTTAGTCATCCTGCCCATGAGGCATGGCTCGCATGTGTCAAGCGATTCAAAATCAAGTGACACCAAACATCCATCGATATGGAGTTTCTTCATGCATCTTACGCCAATATGACCTAAGCGGCAGTGCCACAAGAAAGTGGTACTATCATTATTAACTCTACATCTTTTGGCGTGAACATGTGTATTACCACGACCGAGATTCAATGAACCATTCACATAGGGCGCATGACCATGAAAGGTATCATTCATGTAAACAGAATAACCATTATTCTCTAACTTAAATGAATGACCGTATTGCAATGAACCTGATCTAATCATATTCATGCTCAACGCAGACACCTGATAACATTTATCTAGGTTCAATACTAATCCCGAAGGCAGATGGAGCGTGCGATGGTGATCTCATCAACTTTGGAAACACTTCCAACACACATCGTCACCTCGCCCTTAGCCAGTCTCCATTTAGTCCGTAGCTTTGCTTCAAGTCACCAATAATAGCAACTGAACCGTATCCAATACCCAGGTGCTACCAGGATTACTAGTGAGGTACACATTAATAACACGTATATACTTTGTTGAAGTTGCCAGCCTTCTTATCTACCATGTATTTGGGGTAATTCCGCTACCAGTGACCGTTCCCCTTACAATAGAAGCACTCAGTCTCGGGTTTGGGTTCAACCTTGGGTTCCTTCACTGGAGCGGCAACTGGTTTGCCATCCATGAAGTTTCCCTTCTAGCCCTTGCCCTTCTTGAAACCAGTGGTCTTGTTAAACCATCAACATTTGATGCTCCTTCTTTGGTTTCTACCTTTTGTAGTCTTAACCACCGCGAACAGCTCCGAGATCAACTCCATCCCTTGCATGTCATAGTTCATCACGAAGATCTAGTAGCTTAGTGATAGTGGCTAGAGAACTCCATCAATCACTATCTTATCTGGAAGTTTAACTCCCACTTGATTTAAGTGATTGTAGCACCCAGACATTCTGAGCACATGCTCACTAGCAGAGCTATTTTCCTCCATCTTGTTGGCAAAAGAACTTGTCAGAGGTCTCATACCTCTCAACACGGGCATGAGCCTGAAATCCCAATTTCAGCTCTTGGAACATCTCATATGTTCTATGGCGTTCAAAACGTCATTGGAATCCCGATTCTAAGCCGTAAAGTATGGTGCACTAAACTATCATGTAGTCATCAGGATGTGTCTGCAGGTGTTCACAACATCCACAGACGACGTTGTAGGGGTTTGTACATCGAGCGGTGCATCAAAGACGTAAGCCTTATGTGTAGCAGTGAGGACACTCCTCGGACTACGGACCTAGTCCGCATCATTGCTTACAATATCTTTCAACTTAATCTTTCTCTAGGAACGTATTGAAACAGGGAGCTACAACGTGAGCTATTTATCTACAACATATTTGCGGAGACAATTTAGACTATGTTCATGATAATTAAGTTCATCTAATCAAAATATTTAATGAACTCCCACTCAGATAGACATCCCTCTAGTCATCTAAGTGAAACATGATCCGAGTCAACTAGGCCATGTCCGATCATCACGTGAGACGGACTAGTCAACATCGGTGAACATCTTCATGTTGATCGTATCTTCTATACGACTCATGCTCGACCTTTCGGTCTTCCGTGTTCCGAGGCCATGTCTATACATGCTAGGCTCGTCAAGTCAACCTAAGTGTTTTTGCTGTGTAAATCTGGCTTACACCCATTGTATTCGAACATTAGAGTCTATCACACCCGATCATCCCGTGGTGCTTCGAAACAACGAACCTTCGCAACGGTGCACAGTTAGGGGGAACATTTCTTGAAATTATTACGAGGGATCATCTTATTTAAGCTACCGTCGTTCTAAGCAAATAACATGTAAAACATGATAAACATCACATGCAATCAAATAGTGACATGATATGGCCAATATCATTTTGCTCCTTTTGATCTCCATCTTCGGGGCTCCATGATCATCGTTGTCACCGGCATGACACCATGATCTCCATCATCATGATCTCCATCATCGTGTCTTCTTGAAGTTGTCACGTCATCTATTACTTCTACTACTATGGCTAACGCTTTAGCAATAAAGTAAAGTAATTACAAGACATTTATGTTGACACGCAGGTGATAAATAAATAAAGACAACTCCTATGGCTCCTGCCGGTTGTCATACTCATCGACATGCAAGTCGTGATTCCTATTACAAGAACATGATCATCTCATACATCACATATATCATTCATCACATCCTTTGGCCATATCACATCACAAAACACTTGCTGCAAAAACAAGTTAGACGTCCTCTAATTGTTGTTGCAAGTTTTTACGTGGCTGCTATAGGTTTCTAGCAAGAACGTTTCTTACCTACGCCAAAACCACAACGTGATATGCCAATTTCTATTTACCCTTCATAAGGACCCTTTTCATCGAATCCGATCCGACTAAAGTGGGAGAGACAGACACCCGCTAGCCACCTTATGCAACTAGTGCATGTCAGTCGGTGGAACCAGTCTCACGTAAGCGTACGTGTAAGGTCGGTCCGGGCCGCTTCATCCCACAATGCCGCCGAATCAAGATAAGACTATTAACGGCAAGCAAATTGAACAAATCATCGCCCACAACTACTTTGTGTTCTACTCGTGCATAGAATCTACGCATAGACCTAGCTCATGATGCCACTGTTGGGGATCGTAGCAGAAATTTAAAATTTTCTATGCATCACCAAGATCAATCTATGGAGTAATCTAGCAACGAGGGGAAGGAGAGTGCATCTACATACCCTTGTAGATCGCTAAGCGGAAGCGTTCAAGAGAACGGGGTTGATGGAGTCGTACTCGTCGTGATCCAAATCACCGATGATCCTAGCGCCGAACGGACGGCACCTCCGCGTTCAACACACGTACGGAACGGAGACGTCTCCCACGCCTTGATCCAGCAAGGAGGAGGGAGAGGTTGAGGAAGAGAGTCCAACAGCAGCATGACGACGTGGTGGTGATGGAGCTCGTGGTTCTCCAGCAGGGCTTCGCCAAGCACTACAAGAGACGAGGAGGGAGAGGGGTAGGGCTGCGCCAAGAAGGAGATTGAATCGTGTCTATGGCAGCCCAAAACCTCAAGTATATATAGGGGGAGGGGAGGGGCTGCGCCCCCACCTAGGTTTCCACCCCTAGGGGTGGCGGCCAGCCCTAGATCCCATCTAGGGGGGCGGCCAAGGGGGGAGAGAGGGGGCGCACCACTAGGTGGGCCTTAGGCCCATCTGAGCCTAGGGTTTGCCCCCTTCCACTCTCCCTTGCGCCTTGGGCCTTGGTGGGGGGCGCACCAGCCCACCTGGGCTGGTCCCCTCCCACACTTGGCCCATTGCAGCCCTCCGGGGCTGGTGGCCCCACCCCCCTCCCGGTGGACCCCCGGACCCCTCCGGTGGTCCCGGTACACTACCGGTGATGCCCGGAACACTTCCGGTGGCCAAAACCATACTTCCTATATATCAATCTTTACCTCCGGACCATTTTGGAACTCCTCGTGACGTCCGGGATCTCATCCGGGACTCCGAACAACATTCGGTAACCGCGTACATACTTTCCCTATAACCCTAGCGTCATCGAACCTTAAGTGTGTAGACCCTACGGGCTCGGAGTCATGCAGACATGGCCGAGACAACTCTCTGGTCAATAACCAACAGCGGGATCTGATACCCATGTTGCTCCCACATGCTCCACGATGATCTCATCGGATGAACCACGATGTCAAGGATTCAATCAATCCCGTATGCAATTCCCTTTGTCCATCGGTACGATACTTGCCCGAGATTCGATCGTCGGTATCCCGATACCTTGTTCAATCTCGTTACCGGCAAGTCTCTTTACTCGTTCCGTAACACATCATCCCGTGATCAACTCCTTGGTCACATTGTGCACATTATGAATGATGTCCTACCGAGTGGGCCCAGAGATACCTCTCCGTTTACACGGAGTGACAAATCCCAGTCTCGATTTGTGCCAACCCAACAGACACTTTCGGAGATACCTGTAGTGTACCTTTATAGCCACCCAGTTACGTTGTGACGTTTGGCACACCCAAAGCACTCCTACGGTATCTGGGAGTTGCACAATCTCATGGTCTAAGGAAATGATACTTGACATTAGAAAAGCTTTCGCATACGAACTACACGATCTTTGTGCTAGGCTTAGGATTGGGTCTTGTCCATCACATCATTCTCCTAATGATGTGATCCCGTTATCAACGACATCCAATGTCCATGGTCAGGAAACCGTAACCATCTATTGATCAACGAGCTAGTCAACTAGAGGCTTACTAGGGACATGGTGTTGTCTATGTATCCACACATGTATCTGAGTTTCCTATCAATACAATTCTAGCATGGATAATAAACGATTATCATGAACAAGGAAATATAATAATAACCAATTTATTATTGCCTCTAGGGCATATTTCCAACACTCATTTCTTGCATGGGACCTAGAAATTCACTCGAGGACACAAATGTGATTTTTCAACCAACTTTGGTGCACGAGAGCATGTGCTCAAAGTTCAAATTTGACCTATGCACATTAAATGACCAGAAACTCAATTAATGTATAAAAAACGACAAACGAACCCGGAATAATTCCAAAATTTAACAGGGCACTAATGTAGTTCTATGTTGCCTTTGTTAAACTCAAAGGGGGGGGGCAGCGTATATTGTTTCACACTCAAAGGTGGCACGTTCCCTCTTAGAACCACGAGCTTCCAAATCGGCCCAATTTTTTACCACAACATGTTAGTTCCATGACATGACACCATGCCAAGTTTCATGATTTCCAGGCGAGTTTTGGATTTACATGAATTTAAAATCAAAGTTTCTCGATGTTCTCAGCCGAGTCATGACGCCCAGATGTTTGAATTTCATTCTCATTTCTTCCATGGGACCTAGAAATTCAACCAAGGACACACATGTGATTTTTCAACCCACTTTGTTGCACGGGAGCATGTGCATGCAATTCATATTTAGATTATGCACATTAAAAGTTCGGAAACTCAATTAATGTATAAAAAGGCCAAATGAACCCGAAATAATTCCAAAATTTAACAGGCCGCTCATATAGTTCTATGTTGCCTCTGTAAATAAAATCAGGGGGAGGCAGCGTATATCGTTTCGCACACAAAGGTGACACGTTCCCTCTCGGAATCACGAGGCTTGTTGAGAGAATCTCCGGTTTTCCAAGAGGCTTATACGAAAACTTGTCCCAATTCAGCCAAAAATTATATGTATGAAAAGAGGGTTTAGATTATCCCAAACATCTCGCTACCTAGACCAATAATGTACTATGATTTGAATTCAACATAAAATGGATACAACTATTTGAATTGGAGAGCGTATGGTACATGTAGTTCATAGTGAAATATGATTACTCCTATATGTATGTTTTTTGTTATCAAGATAATATTTAAATTATTGTATAACTTGACAACAATCGTATTCAAATAAGGAAAATTGATTCAAATTTAGTCCATATGGTATACGACAATATATATGTTCACATGGTGGAGTAAAATGTTCATATATGATGGAAGATCAAAATGTACGACTACATCAATTATAAACCACAAGGTCACCTAACGATATATTCGAATTCGACATAACGTGGATTTAAAAATTGAAATTTGAGATCATGGCATCTGTAATCATATAAAAAGGGACATTACTCTTTCTTTGGTGGGAATTGATTTGTTTTTTGTTCTTGTTGAGGAAAGTGCGAATCGATTTGGTACTGTGCAGGGTAATCTTGTTCTCCCGATTTTTCTTACATTTTTCTTGTAGTTTTTTCAATGGCATCTATAGCAATATAGTAAAAGGGGACATGACTCTCTTGTGTCTTGTATGAATTGTTTTTTTACACGTTAAGTTTGTTCTGCCGAACAAGGAATCCGCACCTTGTTATCCCAAAATTTTCAAGCTAGAGTATCTTTTGTCTCACCTGCTTTGAAACTCCCGCTTCTTCAACCCACGCCGCGCCTTGTTATCCCGAAATTTGGACGCGCGCGAGAACTCCCTCCTCATCCGAAATCGCTCCCCAGCCTAGACACGCAAAATCCCCCTTCTACCCCTTAGCCGGAAATGAAGCTCCACGTCACGGTGTCAAAACCAGTGGGGGTACGCTGGTAACTTACCCTACATTTCGGACAAGCGCGTCCCTAAGCTTGGCTCCCCCTCTCCCTTCGCCCCCCATTCATACACCGAGGCCGCCAAAACCCGCGAAACCCCACGCTCCTCCGTCGGCCTCCCGACCGCCGCCCAGCCGGAGACTCTTCCCCAACTACGTCGTCCACCGCAACAGCTCGCCGTCCCTCATCCACCGCACCGGACGATGATCCGTTGTCGATCTCGTCGTCCCGCTGGATCAGTTGCCCCGTCCTCCACCTCCAAGGAGCTGCCCCGATGTTCGCCTCGTCTATCACGCCACCTCAATCCCCACAGCGCCGTCTTGACCTGCCCCACTGGAACCGCAACACCCTCACCAATTCCTCCGATGAAGCCGAGGCCAACTCGGCACAACCAAGGAGGTTCTGCACTCACCGCTGCATTTTATCTTTTATTCGATCTCACGGGGCCACCGGTGCTCGATACCGAGCAGACATGGCGTGTCTCCATCGACGGCGCCGTCGCCGGCCACATCATCCACGGTGTCTCTCCCCCATGTTGTGGCTTCCTCGGTGGCGACTTCCACAACAGCACTAGCTGCAGCTGCTCTGGCTCTCGCTCGCCCTGCGGCTCTGTTCTTACTGTCGATCACGCTGCTGCACTGCTCCTACTTTCGTTCGTGCCACTGCTCTGCTCTTGCTCTCGCTTGCACTGCTGCTGCTGCACGACCTCCGGCAGCTACAGGAGTTGCTGCTTTAGCACTCGCTCGCGGTGCTACTGCACGACTTGCTCTCTGCTAGTGCGTTCCCTGCTCGAGTGTCTGCTGATTTAGATCACTGCTTCTCTACTACTAGTGCTCGAACGCCCTAAACATCTATTGCAATGCTCTGTTACTAGTTCAATCAGTTTCGACAGTAAAATTTAGTTTTGACTGTGAAGTTCATTTTCTTCAGTTAAGTTCAGACTGAACAGTACTTACAGCATCTGTCGGAGCGGCCGTGGCGCGACTGATGCGTTTTACATCTAGCACTTTTTCGTGATGTGTTTTACATCATCTATTGTAGATGATATTAGGGTCCCACTTTAGATTAACGTTGTCTGTCTTGTCATGCTTCAGCCTCGTCGTCGTACACCTTAGCGGAGCTGCTCCAACGACGGAACCATCCATCACAGCGGAGCAGTACCCTCGGTGCCGTTTCCAGAGGCCTCGGATCTTCTTCCCCGCCTCCGACAGTCACACCAGCATCATCACCATCCTCCATGTCCAACCCAATGATGCTGAGGTCCACAAGGCTATGCCAAAGAGGTTGTACACTCGTCGCATCACTTTGTTTCTCCATTCCTCTGTTCTTCCAATTCATGTGAGCCAAACACACAGGTTGACTGAAATCCTATGTTTCCAAATGCTCTGTTTTGCACGTGCATTCCTATCCTATTCCTGTGTTTTTCCTGTCCCTGCGTTTATAGAATCATCCAATTCTAAGGAGCCCTTACAGATTTACTTCATTTTCAGATAGGTGTCAAAGAAAACTCTGTGTGTTATGTCCTGCTCCTGCCGTGCCGTCATCCACCCCACCTGAGGTGCACCATTGACAGAAGCGTTCACTGCAGCAGAGATCCCCCTGCAGACTTCCTTTCGCTGCCCCAGATCATATTCCCCGTTGCCGGCAGCCATGCCAACCGCATTACCATCACCGAGTGAGCAGATGAACCTGAGGACTACACAGTTCCAGAAGAGAGGTCGCAGTCTTTCGTGTTTGCTTACGTTATACATCGGTTATTATTACCTGCTACTTTATCGTTCAATCTTGAGTTTTGAATTGCCCATGGGTCTCATATCGAGCCAGCAACGAATAGTATCTTTCTACTATCTGGTTCATCTGGGGTCTTCTATGTGGTTCATGTTGGGTGGGCAACAAACAATAGATGATCCATTGTCTATCTTTTTAAACTGAAGCTATAATCTACCTGGTATCATTATTTTTGGATCCCTCCACTTGTTTGCTACCATCAGTCTTGATTTTTGCATGCACCCCTTAGGCCTTACAAAATCTAACTCTTTTTTATTATGCATGTCAGATATTGAACACAATCGTACTGAACATGTAGAGAAAAACAGAAGACTGTTGCGTGCGAATATAATGTCATGCAGACGCCGCTCCATGGTGGGCGAAGTGCCCCCCCTCCTGCATTTCCAGATTGTATTCCAGAGGAAGATAACTGTTTAGATGGAGATTCAGAAGGAGCCGACCACGCCTGTTTACCACCTGAGGTGTTTGCTCTAACCTGGCATGCTGATGTTGGTCATATCATGCATATGGCGCCTTGCATTGCCTACATTATACATCTTATATGTCATCAGCTTAGTTTAGATTTGCTTTTTGTGAATGCCACCTGTTTGGTTTCTATATCATACTCCCACCATTCCTAAATATTTGTCTTTTTAGAGATTTCAACAAGTGACTACATACGGAACAAAATGAGTGAATCTACACTCTAAAATATGTCTTTATACATCCGTATGTGGTAGTCCATTTGAAATCTCTAAAAAGACAATTATTTAGGAACGGAGGGAGTATATGGGAATTATGCAATGCCATCTTCTTTAGCCAGGCATCATATACGTGAATCATGCAATGCCATCCTGTTTAGCCAGTCATCGTATATGTGAATTGTATCGTGCCATATTTTTTCCATAATGTATTCCATTTGTCAGCAATGTTTATACATTCATCTACTCTTCCTGTGCATCAGCCATTTGAGTCGGTCATTGGAAAATCTGGAGTGAAAACAAGGTCTTCTGAGTAGTCAGTGCTACCTGTCGATGCAGATTTCTTGCTGGTTACAGATAGCTCCTCGGAGGAGGATTCAGAGAGAGATGACCAGTCGTATTCCCATCCCCCCGAGGTGCATGCTCTAACTTGGGTGCGTTATATTGCTCATATCTTGCATATCTTGCATTGCCATGCCATCTGCTTAGATTAGACATGCTTGGTGTGAATGCCTCCTGTTTGCTTTCTATATCAGATATGTGAATTATGCAATGCCATGTTTTTCAGCCAGTTATCATATATGTGAATTATGCACCGCCATGGAGTCAGGCATCATATATGTGAATTATCTCATGCCATCTTTTTTTTCATTACGTATTCCATTTGTCGACAATCTGTGTATATTGAACTACTCTTCATGTGTATTAGCCATTTGAGACGGTTATGAAAAAATCTGGAGTGAAAACAAGGTCTTCAGAGTAGGCAATGGTACCTGTTGAAGGATATATCTCGATGGTTACACGGAGCTCCTCAGAGGAGGATTCACAGACAGATGACCAGTCCTATATCCCACCTGAGGTGTATGCTCTAAGTTGCAATATTTATATTTCTCATATGATGCATATGGTGTCTTGCATTGCTTAGTTTAGACATCATATGCACACTATTGAATTCTATCTGCTTAGTTTAGAGATCATACATGCGAGTGCCAGTTGCTTAGTATATGAATCAATTATGTCAATTATATCATGCCATCCTGTATACTTAGACAACATGTATGTGAATTATTTCATCCCAACCTATTTTAGAAACACATCATATAGTTTTGTCATGTCATCCTGTTTAGGTACTCATCATATGTTGAATTATGCCATTATATCCTGTTAAGTTATCCATCATATATCTGAAACTGTGTCATGCTATCCTGTTTAGTTAGGCATCATATATGTGAAATTGTGTCATGCTGTCCTGTTTGGTTAGACAACATACATGTGAATTACCACATCTGTCTATCATACAATGTCTGTACGTTCAATTTCTTTTCTTATTTATCAGCCATTTGAATTGGAGGGGGTGATGGCAGTATCTAAGGGAGCAAAAACCCGTTCTTCACAAAAGACAGTGCTACCCGTTGATGCAGATAGAACCATGGTTTTACTGGCCCACAAACTAGCCCCACCACACATAATCGAGGCTCTTCCAGATTGCACACTTACACCGTTGGGCAGAGAACCAGCTACAACCCATCTAACCGCAACCCCAGCGGATAGTAACCCACTTATAGTTGACAAAGCACCATGTCCACCACAGAGTACCCCCACACGAGCAGTTTGTAAAGCTACTGCAGTGCCCAAAGCACGAAGACCACCACAGCTAACCCAAACTCCACGTTTAAAGCAGAAGAGCAACTGTTCTCAGGTCAGATTCCGTAGCTATGGTCCATACTCCTTTGCTGTTGCATCACTGTATTTACTCATACCAACTACTTCCAAATTTGAAGGATCCAATTGAAACTCCAATGGCGCAACAGGTATGTTTTAAACCTATTTCTTTAACTGGATTGTTGTTCTAACTTCTTGCTCTATGTTGATTTCAGTTTAAGTTGCATAAACAGTTATGTTCTCATGTGATGCACATTACAAGTGCTGCCAATGCTATGTAGTTTCTCACACTTATATTCTGTCTATGCTGCTGTGTCTTAAAAATATATTAGTTGAACTGTGTCTCTCTCTTGATTACGGAACATAAACTAGAATGATATGGACAATACAGTGACCATAGTACATAGATATATGTTTGTTTCATGCTGTTATCCTGTCCACCTTACTACTGAACTGGTTTACCAAAATGAGTTTCGTATACTACAAGCTAAACCTGTGATGTGTCTGCTTGTTTCTCTTGTAGTATGCAAACAGAATATTGGAGAAGAGCACCCCACTATGCAATGTAGAGAAAGTAATGCAGATAAGGTTCAAGATAGTGAGACAACCCTGTTAGTCTCCAAGAAAGGTGATAAAAACGATCTTGTAGACAGTGAGAAAACCCCACAGTCCTGCGTTGATGTAGTGTTCGAGTTACTGGCCAGTACCGCTGGCACAAGCTCTTCCAACTCGCTGCCTGAATCACTTCGGCTTCTTCAGTCTCAGCTACAAGCTGAAAGGCATCAGTCAGCTGTACTGTGGCAAGAAGCCGAAGGACTGAGGAAGTCCCTGCAGAATTCAGATGCGTACTTTCTTGTGCAACAGCAAGCGCTGGAGGATTTAAGCGCCAAACAAGAGAAAGTTAATAAGCTTGCTAAGCATCTTGCCAGCATTATGGGTACCCAGGATATTGTTTCTTGAGCTCTTCTGAAGTGGTTTCAGTTCTGGACTTGTTTTGCTGCGGCGTTTATATGCTGGTGTGTTCCCTATATTTGCACTGGTGGCGAACTTTGATGCCCAGTGGATGTAATATGTGTAATAGCCGTTGTCGGTGTCAAAACCGGTGGATCTCGTGTAGGGGGTCCCGAACTGTGCGTCTAGGTCGGATGGTAACAGGAGGCAGGGGACACGAAGTTTTACCTAGGTTTGGGCCCTCTCGATGGAGGTAAAACCCTACGTTCTGCTTGATTAATATTGATGATATGGGTATCACAAGAGTTGATCTACCATGAGATCAGAGAGGCTAAACCCTAGAAGCTAGCCTATGGTATGATTGTTGATGTGTATCTTGTCCTATTACGGGCTAGATTTCCATGATCTAGCTCTGGACTCCTTCCTACATATCATGACTTTTGTTGTTGTATGCGAGGCCTTCCTCCAGGTTACCCCCCACTTTGGCTTATAGCTCAAGACCTTTGAAGTAAAGCCGAAGATGATCGAAGGGCAACATGCAGAGTGTGGAGGCGCCTCAATACACAAGATGACGGGAGCTCCGTGGCCCAAAGGTTCCATCCCAGAGGTGTCTGCATTGTGGCAACAGGAGTGGTTCTACATCACGACTCCTAGAAGTGCCAAGTGGGCGGCCGCCCCCATTTTTCGCTCGGGCCCTCCACCACGACTGATGTCATGGATCAGCAGAGGACTGAGCTGGGGTCCAGCCAAGGACTTGCCTTTACTGCAAAGCCGCATTCGAGATCTCTTCAACGAAGATCTTAGTTTGGTCGCGGTAATACAAGTTATGCTGGTTCGCCAAATCCAGCCTTGCAAACATCGGCCCCTTCGCTTGTGGGAGTTCAATCCCGAGGGTCCACGTGTCATTCAAAATTTTCTCGGCCTGACGCACGAGGATATGTATAAGTCATTCTTCGGACCTCAAGTAGAGTGTCCGGAAATCACCAAGGACGTGGGCCTGAGTAGTAACCACGCCGCCGAACAGGTAAGGAATCTTCTGGCCGAACATATTATCTTTCCTTCGTTACAAAGTTATTTTTGAGAGTTTGTTTTTTTGACCAGGACTGACTAACAAAGGCGAAGTTGATTCGGTGTTTGGCCCCCCTCCCTGAGGGTTTGGAGAATCCGGTATTGGAAAAGATGCTCCAGACCACACCTTGCCCGGATCCCTTGAAGGAAGATACTGTGGAGGATAATGCGGGCGGACACGGCCCCCAACGCTGCCTATTCTAACCGAGGGAGCGAGCATCTCCGTGAAGTAAGATGACCGGAAGAGGAAAAGGACTGCGCCCGGGAATTCATAAGCCGAAGCTCCCAAACGGCAGAAGAAATCTTCCACCGGGGGCCCTACCTTGGGGGGCGTTGCTGCCGCACAAAGTCCGCGGGGGGATCAATTCTCCCGGGAGTCGTAAGTGCCCTAAAACCTTTAATAGTACAGATATGCCATCCTTTTCTTCTGAGAAAATAACCACCGCATACATTTGTGCAGTTCGGGCCTTAGCCCCTCTCAAATGAGCTCGTCTTCGGGGGATCTTCTTCCAGAGATGATGGAGAGTGAGACGCCTCCTTCGGACTCCTCCGCTTCGGAAGCGGGCGACCCTGAAGTGTTGTCGCGGAGGGCCTCTCCGAGTCCGGTGAGGCCAGAAGGTAATCCTATTGACCCCCGAGGCTCCCAGTGTCCGGCTCCCGAAGAGAGCAGACAAAAGAGTCCGGCACCGTCTAGTGTGCGATCGGACGTTCTGAGGGAGTTGGTGGGGCGAGCGGCCACCTCAGATGATCACCGTGTGCTGATGAATATGGTGATGGAGAGGATATCGTCCGCCGAAAGCGGATTGCATGAAGCTTTTATGAGTCTACTGACAGGCTTTGAGGTACGTAAAAGGAATGTGTAATAGTCCTGCACATGCTAGGTGTGCCCTGTGTAGATAGTAGCCCCTGAGACTCTGGTTGTCGTCGGAAACGATGACGAATGGAGGATCATATTCCCAGGTAATAACCATACTGCCTCTATGTGCAGGAGATGGAAGCTCCGGTGTCCAGCCAGACTAGCCAGTTTGCCCGTTTAGAATGGCAGTTGGATGCGGCAGATGCCGACATCGAGCTTGTTAACAAAAGGCTTGACGAGGCGCGGGGTAAGTATCCTTGTCTGGTAAACGCCTCATAGGAAGAGTATGATGCTAGTGTTTTTAACATGTTATGACTGCAGATGGAGCTGCCACTGTTGAAGCCTTGTGGGCGGAACTTGCCCGAGCCAAGGAACAAGCAAGATTGGGTAATGCGGCTGCTTTGAAGGCAGCCGAAGAGTTGCGAGCCGAGAAGGCCGCACATGGCGAGAGCCGGGATAATATGGCCAATATGGCCGTAGAATTAAAAGCCGTCATAGACCGTTGCCGGGCTCTTGAAAAGGAAAACCAGGAGAAGGCATCGGACCTTGAGAAGGCTGCTGCAACGGGAAAAGACCTCCGCTCTGCTATGAGGGCAAAGAAGGAGGAGCTGCGGGAAGCCGGGGATATTGTAGCCGGGAAGTCCTTTATGCTGCAGAGGAAGTACGGAGATCCACGGTATGCCCCTCTGGATCGGGTGTGCAGTTCGGAGGATGCGTATATGGATTTGGCGGCGAGCGTTGCCGATGCGGCCAAGTACTTCCAGAGTCAGAAGGACCGTGAAGTAGACCAGCTGTTTTGGAAGCAGTTCCTTTCTCCCGAGCGTCCTCTTTTGTTGACGGACCAATTAGCCGAATGGGCCGAACTAAATAGGTTGTCCGGACTCTCCATGAGGTCTGTTGTGGATCAGCTATGGCCGGGAAGGTCAAAACCGAGCAGCTATTTCAGCTTGGTGCAGCAGGTCCTTGATGTGGTGCCGCGCATAAATGCGATGAAGAGGTCGGCGTGCATAGAAGGCGCACGGATGGCCTTTGCCCGTGCTAAAGCATACTAGGCAGAGATGGATGCTACCACTGTTGCAGCGCAGGATTCGGCCATAGGTCGAAAGGCTGCTGAGCACTACTTTGAGGAAGTAATTGAGGGTGCTCGTTTGATAGAGACCCAGTGCTCAAAAAATATTATGTTTGAGTGACATGTAATCTTATTGTAAGCGAAATGCTTTTATAAATTTTTATAAGGCTACTTTTATACTTTCGCCTGAAAGTAATGTGATGCCTCCTGGGCGGCCGTTTATGTATACATGTGTATAACCTGAAAGATTGCAGTCGTCGGCTTCAACCCCCACGCATATAATGCGGAGGTGTTCGCAGAAACACGCGTTCACACTTAACTCAACGTCTTGGTCCTATTAAGGAGGTGATAGTGGAGCGAGCGAGGCAACCGGACTATAATGCTTTAACACTTTCACTTAGCCATAGGAGTTTGACAGTGGGGCTACTAGATAGCCCCTGGTGGCTCCGCACTCTCCTGATCCCGGGGTGCGTATATGCCTAGCCGGAAAGCGGCCCTTCGTTAAGGCGGAGGAATTCTAACATTCCCATGGGTCATCGAGTGGTTGACCAGTCTCACGCTAGATCATGACAGCCAGTTTTCGGCTTTCTCTACTGAGGTGCTCGTCCGGATGAACTAGGGCACAATTGCAGTAGTTCTCCTAGTGCTACCTTAGCCGGTAAAGCAGAACATAAGGCACCAAAACACAGGAGCCGGGCAAACCCAACATTTGACCAAAGACAATGATTCGGAGCTGATGCATATAGGGCCAAACTCGCGACGCCGAACACTCCCTAAGGTATTCGGTCTTTGTGGTATAAACCGGGCCTGAAGAATGGCCTTTCTAAGAAGCCCCTTGTGTCCAGGTACGTGCATTGTTCTGGCGTGGCCACATGCCAAGACGTCAGCATCCTTCTCAATGGTGGATATGTATCAACAAGAGACAGTAAAAAAGGTTTACGCAGGGTCTTAATCTAAAAAGAATCCTTGGGGCGGGTCCCCGCTGCACGTATGCGCCTGTGTCTCTATTGTGTCGTATCCTGGACGGGTGTAGCACGATGATCATCTGTAAAAGAGAGGAATTTAGGTAAAAAGGTTGTCATGCAAAAGGATAGTTTTCTAAAGAAACCACGTATAATTCAAGATAAGAAGAAATCGCCACTTGTCTGCGCGCGTTGAGCCCCTTGTACTTTTGAAAGATAGGGGTGTGACCGTTTATTCGATGTGAGTAGTGGCGCCGGACTTGATTAGTTGTGTCTGAGGTCTTGACGACCTATTGGATGCTCTTGATGGTCCAGGCACCTTTAGTGTGCGGTTGCCAAGGCAGCCTCACTCTCTTCGATGCGCAGAGATCGCTTGATACTTCCGTGCACTGAAATGATGCCACGTGGACCGGGCATCTTGAGTGGTAGGGAGGCGTAGTGTGGTATTGCATTAAAGCGAGCGAAAGCTTCGCGTCCGAATAGTGCTTGATAGCCACTTTGAAATGGAGCGATGTGGAAAGTTAAAAGCTCTCGACGGAAGTTATTGAGGGAGCCGAATATAACTTGTAGTAGGAGGGAGCCCGTACAACGAGCCCCTGGGCCTGGCCTTACTCCTTTAAAGGTAGTATTGCTATGGAGAAATTGTGTTGGGTCTAACCCCATCCCGCGGATTGTATCCTGATATATTAGGTTTAGGCTACTGCCGCCATCCATCAAGACTCGTGTGAAGTGATATCCGCCAATTACTGGGTCTAATACCAGGGCAGCCCATCCTGCGTGCCGGATACTTGAGGAGTAATCGCGATGGTCGAAGGTGATTGGTTGAGACGACCAGTGGCGGGACTTCGTGGGGACAGGTATTTTGGTATATTTTTCTGGGAGTGCCGCGTTGTTTTTTCTCTTGATCATGTGTAACACGTTTACTGTTTTGACTTCGGGTGGAAATTTCTTTTGTTCCCCCTTGTCTTGCGTGGGAGGTTCGTCCTCGTATTCACTTGGTGTATCCTCCCCCTTGTGTACGGCGTTAAGCTTGCCGGACTGCTTGAAGACCCAACATTCTCTGTGGGTATGATTAGCAGGTTTGCCAGGGGTACTATGGATCTGACATACTTGGTGCAGAATTTTGTTGAGGCTGGACAGTTCATCCCTGGTGCCTTTGGGGGGTGGCTTTTGATTTGGCCGAGGGACTTTGAATCCGGCGTTTACAGCCGTATCCTTCGTGTTGTCTTCTTTATTCCGACGTTTGTTATTGCTCTTGCGCCGTGATTTCCTGTTTCCATCTCTAACTTCAGATGTACTGGGGTCGCTGGTGCTGCATCTGGCTAGCCAGCTGTCCTCACCCGCGCAAAAGCGGTTCATGAGGTTTGTTAATGCGGCCATAGTTCTCGGCTTATTTTGGCCGAGGTGTCTGGCGAGCCATTCGTCGCGGACGCTATGCTTGAAAGCCGCTAAGGCTTCGGCGTCCGGACAGTCGACAATTTGGTTCTTTTTAGTAAGAAACCTATTCCAAAGATTTCGGGCTGACTCTCCGGGTTGTTGAGTTATGTGACTCAAGTCGTCCGCATCCGGAGGTCGGACATAAGTCCCTTGAAAGTTTGCCCGAAAGGCGTCTTCGAGCTCTTCCCAACTTCCAATGGAGCTTTCGGGGAGGCCTTTGAGCCAGTGATGTGCTGGCCCTTTGAGTTTTAGAGGTAAGTACTTGATGGCATGGAGATCATCCCCTCGAGCCATATGGATATGAAGGATATAGTCCTCAATCCAGACCCCAGGGTCTGTTGTTCTGTCGTATGCCTCTATGTTTACGGGCTTGAATCCCTCTGGAAATTCATGGTCCAGCACCTCATCGGTGAAACATAGGGGGTGTGCGGCACCCCTGTAGTTGGGTGTGCCGCATTGTTTGGATGTTTGTTGTGTTGCATTGTATGCTGGGGCGCGCTTGCGTGGTCCATAGATGGATCTTGTTGCACCGTCCTTTGGGTGCGAGCCCTCGCATGGGTCGCGTGTTGTATTGTGAGCGGCGTTGAATGCCGTTCTGTGCTGGTAGAGGGGTCGTCTATCTAACCAGGTGGCTGCTTTGATATTTGGTTGTGGGGGGTCTCAGGCCTCCTCACCGAATTCGAGTAGCAGCTTCCGCTTTGGGTAGCTCTTGGAGGGGCGATTGTCGCCGTACCTTGCTACAGTGTTGAGTATTTTGCTCCATCTGAATTGGAGCGTGTTTTGCGCGGCCTTGAGCCTCCGCTTCTGCTTTTTGAGGCTCCTTGCGGTGGCAACGAGCCTTTTACGGGCATTCTGCTGCTCTGAGTGCCTGTCCGGCGTTATGTCGTCCGGACCATTATCATTGATAGGATTTGTTTGTTCGGTTTGATTATCCGGATTGCCATTGTCTGGCAGCGGTTCGCCCTGCTCCAGCGCTGGATCAGTGTGATCGCTATTTCTGTCGAGGCGGGATTTGGGGCGGCGCTTGCGTTGCCGCTTTGACTGCTTTTCGAGGGAATAATCCTTCAGTGTTTCCTTCCGCTCCTCGTCGTCATCTTTGGGTGCGTCCACCATGTATACGTCATATGACGAGGTGGCGTTCCAGGGCTCGATAGGCGCTGGTTCTTCATCGTCTCCTTCATTGGCGTCCATACCGTCAATGTCATCGGAGTTGAAGTCGAGCATGTCGGTTAGATCGTCGACAGTGGCTACCAAGTGGGTGGTGGGTGGGCTTTGAATTTCTTCATCGTCCGAACCCAAACCTTGCTGACCGTAGTCCAGCCAGGGCTCTCCCGATAAAGAGAGAGACATCAGTGACTTCAGGATATCGCCGAAAGGCGAGTGCTGAAAGACGTCCGCGGCCGTGAACTCCATGATCGGCGCCCAATCGGGTTCGCTCGGCAGGGGCGCGGAGGGTTCGGAGCCCGGAGAAGAATCCGGCTCCATGGAGTCACGAGTCTTGCAGAGTACGGGGCTGGTGTTCGGCTCAACCGCCGTTGGGATCGCAGCCCCTGAGGTGGCGTCCAACCGCCTATCCTCGATCGGCGCGGTCGGCTCCGAACTAGGGGTCGGAGACGATGCGGGTGCGGCCTCCAGGGCACTGTTCGGCGGCAGAGCTAGATCATGCTCGTCGTGACAGTGCGGCGCGCTCGGCAGTGGTTCGAATCCGTCGGGGATCAAGTCCCCGCGGGTGTCGGCCGTGTAGTTTAAACTTCCGAATCTGACCTGACGGCCAGGGGCGTAGCTTTCGATCTGCTCTAGATGGCCAAGTGAATTGGCCCGCAGTGCGAAGCCGCCAAAGACGAAGATCTGTCTGGGGAGGAAGGTCTCACCTTGGACTGCATCGCCATTGATGATCATAGGAGCCATCGGGCCTGATGGCGACGACACAGAGGAACTCTCAATTAAAGCACCAATGTCGGTGTCAAAACCGGCGGATCTCGGGTAGGGGGTCCCGAACTGTGCGTCTAGGCCGGATGGTAACAGGAGGCAGGGGACACGAAGTTTTACCTAGGTTCGGGCCCTCTCGATGGAGGTAAAACCCTACGTCCTGCTTGATTAATATTGATGATATGGGTATCACAAGAGTTGATCTACCACGAGATCAAAGAGGCTAAACCCTAGAAGCTAGCCTATGGTATGATTGTTGATGTGTATCTTGTCCTACGGACTAAAACCCTCCGGTTTATATAGACATCGGAGAGGGTTAGGGTTACATAAAGTCAGTTACAATGGTAGGAGATCTGAACATCCGTATCGCCAAGCTTGCCTTCCACGCCAAGGAAAGTCCCTTCCGGACACGGGACGGAGTCTTCAATCTTGTATCTTCATAGTCCAGGAGTCCGGCTGTAGGTATAGTTCGGCTATCCAAACACCCCCTAATCCAGGACTCCCTCAGCCGTGATAGCCTAGCATAAGTTGCTCGCTTATTTATTTCCTTGTTTTGTTTATTTGTTTTCTTGTAGTCACTGCAGTTCTTTTTTCTTGGTTTGCTAGTGGCTGCAATAACCTATTTTTTAAAACTAGGCCACAATAACCATGGGCTAATATTTACTGTAGTGACACTGGGCCTCCTACGGGCCGTAGAAACATTGGGCCTTCTACGGGCTGTAGAAACAGTAGGCCTTCTACGGGCTGTAGAAACAATGGGCCTTCTACGGGTCGTAGAAACAATGGGCCTTCTACGGGCCGTATCATCAATGGGCCTTATACGGGCCGTATGATCGATTGGCCAAACATGGGCCTATAACATGCCTCATTATGGCCGTAAATGGGCTAGAGTTGGAATCGTCCGTTCATGGGCCGACCATAACGGGCCATCGTTAATAGGCCGTATTTGATGACGCTATGAAAATGGCCCAACGAATTAACGGACCACAAACGGGCTGACTGTAACCACGGGCTGAATTTGGCCCACAAGAAGAAAATGACAGTAACGGGACGTAAGTAAACGAATGCTGGAAATTAACCCAAGAATAAATGGGCTCTGAGAAGGCCGAAAGATAACATGGGCTGGAAACGGCCCAACGGAATAACATGCCGTTAATGGGTATAAAGTGATACACTGTTCATTACGGGCCAGTTTCACCACGGGCCGTTAATGGGTGTAAACTGATACACTGTTCATTACGGGCCAGTTTCACCACGGGCCGTTAGTAGGCCAAGAGTTACATAGGGCCTCATATGGGCCGAAAGACGTCATGGGCCATACATGGGCCAGAAGTGAAAACGGGCTGGAATCATATTGGATGGCCCAGATGACGCTACTGGGCCTAATTCGGATAGGGCATAACGGGCCTTGGGTTAGCAGGCTATAAATGGGCTATATTCGAACAGGCCATTAACAGGCTTTCCATGGGCCGGCCTGCCAGCTTTTAACCAAGTCAAATGGGCCGGCCTTTTCACAGGAATGGGCCTCTGTTGGGCCATGCCACGTGTCGACGTATCATAGGCGCCTTCTGTCCAATGAGTGGTTGACATCTGTCCCAACGATGAGCCGACACGTGTTTCCTCCAGCCAATGATGATTTTACACGTGGAAAATCCCCATTGGTCGGGGCTGTTAACGGGTTATCGGATCCAAAACCTGACCCGATAGCTTAACGGCGTTCCGTTACGGTGGATGCCACGTGTCAGTCACCCTTGACGAAAGCACTTCTGTGACGCACGATTTATCGTCATGGAAGTGGACACTTCCGTGATGATAATTTTGGTAATGTCATGGAACACTTCTACGATAGCACAGGTATGACTATCTTGATTCTGTCATAAATTTGTCATGGATGTACATGCATGACAAAAAAGCGACCTACTGTGACAAACACGTATCATCACGGAAGTGTATTTTTTTGTAGTGACCATTCAAAATGTACACGTATCCGGTTTGTGACTTGGAGTCATCTAGATCTGTGTCGAAGCTAGCATCGACGTAACCCTGCACGACGAGCTCTTCGTCACCTCCATAAACGAGAAACACATCCTTAGTCCTTTTCAGGTACTTTAGGATATTCTTGACTGCCGTCCAGTGTGCCATACCAGGATCACTTTGGTACCTCCCTACCAAACTTATGGCAAGGTTCACATCAGGTCTGGTACACAACATGGCATACATAATAGAGCCTATGGCTGAGGCATAGGGGATGACACTCATCTTTTCTCTATCTTTTGCCGAGGTCGGGAATTGAGCCGTGCTCAATATCACACCTTGCAATACAGGCAAGAACCCCTTCTTGGACTGATCAATATTGAACTTCTTCAATATCTTGTCAAGGTACATGCTTTGCGAAAGACCAATGAGGCGTCTCGATCTATCTCTATAGATCTTGATGCCTAATATGTAAGCAGCTTCTCCAAGGTCCTTCATTGAAAAACACTTATTCAAGTAGGCCTTTATGCTTTCAAAAAGTTCTATATCATTTCCCGTCAATAGTATGTCATCCACATATAATATGAGAAATGCTACAAAGCTCCCACTCACTTTCTTGTAAACACAAGCTTCTCCATAAGTCTGCATAAACCCAAACGCTTTGATAATTTCATCAAAGCGAATGTTCCAACTCCGAGATGCTTGCACCAGCCCATAGATGGAGCGCTGGAGCTTGCATACCTTGTTAGCATTCTTAGGATCGACAAAACCTTCTGGCTGCATCATATACAATTCTTCCTTAAGGAACCCATTAAGGAATGCCGTTTTGACGTCCATTTGCCATATCTCATAATCAAAGAATGCGGCAATTGCTAACATGATTCGGACGGACTTCAGCTTCGCTACGGGTGAGAAAGTCTCATCGTAGTCAACCCCTTGAACTTGTCGATAACCCTTAGTGACAAGTCGAGCCTTATAGATGGTCACATTACCATCCGCGTCAGTCTTCTTCTTAAAGATCCATTTATTCTCTATGGCTTGCCGATCATCAGGCAAGTCTATCGAAGTCCATACTTCGTTTTCATACATGGATCCTATCTCGGATTTCATGGCCTCAAGCCATTTGTTGGAATCCGGGCCCGCCATCGCTTCTTCATAGTTCGAAGGTTCACCGTTGTCTAAGAACATGATATCCAGGAAAGGGTTGCCGTACCACTCTGGTGCGGAACGTTTCCTTGTGGACCTACGAAGTTCAGTAGCAACTTGATCCGAAGTTCCATGATCATCATCATTAACTTCCTCTCTAGTCGGTGCAAGCACCATAGAAACATCTTCCTGAGCTGCGCTACTCTCTGGTTCGAGATGCAGTACCTCATCAATTCTACTTTCCGCCCACTTACTTCTTTTGAGAGAAACTCTTTCTCCAGAAAGGATCCATTCTTGGCAACAAAGATCCTGCCTTCGGATCTGAGGTAGAAGGTATACCCAATAGTTTCCTTAGGGTATCCTACGAAGACGCATTTTTTCGAGTTGGGTTCGAGCTTTTTAGGTTGAAGTTTCTTGACATAAGCATCGCATCCCCAAACTTTCAGAAATGACAGCTTAGGTTTCTTCCCAAACCATAATTCATACGGTGTCGTCTCAACGGATTTCGACGGGGCCCTATTTAAAGTGAATGCGGCAGTCTCTAAAGCATAACCCCAAAATGATAGTGGTAGATCGGTAAGAGACATCATAGATCACACCATATCCAATAGAGTGCGATTACGACGTTCGGACACACTATTACGCTGAGGTGTTCCAGGCGGTGTGAGTTGTGAAACAATTCCACATTTCCTTAAGTGTGTGCCAAATTCGTGACTCAAATATTCTCCCCCACGACCTGACCGTAAGAACTTTATTTTCCTGTCATGTTGATTCTCTACCTCACTCTGAAATTCCTTGAACTTTTCAAAGGTCTCGGACTTGTGTTTCATTAAGTAGACATACCCATATCTACTTAAGTTATCACTGAGGGTGAGAACATAATGATAACCACCGTGAGACTCAACGCTCATTGGACTGCACACATCAGTATGTATGATTTCCAATAAGTTGGTTGGTCGCTCCATTGTTCCATAGAACAGAGTCTTGGTCATTTTTCCCATGAGGCATGGTTCGCACGTGTCACATGATTCATAATCAAGAGACTCCAAAAGTTCATCTGCATGGAGTTTCTTCATCTGTTTGACACCAATGTGACCAAGGTGGCAGTGCCAAAAGTATGTGGGACTATCATTATCAACCTTACATATTTTGGCATTCACACTATGAATATGTGTAACATCACGTTCGAGATTCAATAAGAATAAACCATTGACCAGCGGGGCATGACCATAAAACATATCTCTCATATAACCATTATTCTCATATTTAAATGAGTAGCCATCTCGCATTAAACGAGATCCAGATACAATGTTCATGCTCAAAGATGGCACTAAATAACAATTATTGAGGTTTAAAACTAATCCCGAAGGTAGATATAGAGGTAGCATGCCGACGGCGATCACATCGACCTTGGAACCATTCCCGACGCGCATCGTCACCTCGTCCTTCGCCAGTCTCCGCTTATTCCGCAATTCCTGTTTTGAGTTACAAATATGAGCAACCGCACTGGTATTAAATACCCAGGAGCTACTACGAGTTCTGGTAAGGTACACAACAATGACATATATATCATATATACCTTTTGTATTGTCGGCCTTCTTATCCGCT
Source organism: Triticum urartu (assembly GCF_003073215.2). NCBI lineage: Eukaryota > Viridiplantae > Streptophyta > Magnoliopsida > Poales > Poaceae > Triticum > Triticum urartu. The sequence continues at coordinate 108,489,717 of NC_053023.1, read as the reverse complement.
AAGTACTGGGGGCAGTTCTGCTTCCAGTGACCGTTTCCCTTGCAATAAAAGCACTCAATCTTAGGCTTGGGTCCATGCTTTGGCTTCTTCCCGGCAACTGGCTTACCGAGCGCGACAACATCCTTGCCGTCCTTCTTGAAGTTCTTCTTACCCTTGCCTTTCTTGAAACTAGTGGTTTTATTGACCATCAACACTTGATGTTCCTTTTTGATCTCCACCTCCACTGATTTCAGCATTGAATATACCTCAGGAATGGTTTTCTCCATCCCCTGCATATTGAAATTCACAAAGCTCTTGTAGCTAGGTGGGAGCTACTGAAGGATTCTGTTAACGACCGCGTCATCCGGGAGTTAACTCCCAGCTAAGACAAGCGGTTGTGCAGCCCAGACATTTTGAGTATGTGCTCGCTGATAGAACTATTCTCCTCCATCTTACAATTGTAGAACTTGTTGGAGACTTCATATCTCTCGACTCGGGCATGAGCTTGGAAAACCATTTTCAGCTCTTGGAACATCTCATATGCTCTGTGTTGCTCAAAACGCTTTTGGAGCCCCGGTTCTAAGCTGTAAAGCATGCCGCACTGAACCAGGGAGTAATCATCACTACGCGACTGCCAGGCGTTCATAACGTCTTGAGTTGCTGGGAAAACAGGTGCTTCACCTAGCGGTGCTTCAAGGACATACGCTTTCTTGGCAACTATGAGGATGATCCTCAAGCTACGGACCCAGTCCGTATAGTTTCTAACATCGTCTTTCAGCTTGGTTTTCTCTAGGAACTGCTACCTCTTGAGCACTGCGTTGGATTTACCCGAAGAGGAAGGGATGATGCAGAAAAGTAGCATAAGTATTTCCCTCAGTTTTTGAGAACCAAGGTATCAATCCAGTAGGAGGCTACACTCGAGTCCCTCGTACCTACAGAAAAACAATAGCTCAACGCAACCAACGCACTTAGGGGTTGTCAATCCCTTCACGGTCACTTACGAAAGTGAGATCTAATAGAGATAATAAATAATATTTTTTTGGTATTTTTGGTATAAAGATGCAAAGTAAATAAAGTAAAAGCAAAGTAAAAGCAAAGCAATAATAAAGTGATGAGATTGATATGGTGAGAAAGAGACCCGGGGGCCATAGGTTTCACTAGTGGCTTCTCTCAAGAGCATAAGTATTCTACGGTGGGTGAACAAATTACTGTTGAGCAACTGACAGAATTTAGTATAGTTATGAGAATATCTAGGTATGATCATGTATATAGGCATCACGTCCGAGACAAGTAGACCGAAACGATTCTGCATCTACAACTATTACTCCACTCATCGACAGCTATCCAGCATGCATCTAGAGTATTAAGTTAAAAACAGAGTAACGTCTTAAGCAAGATGACATGATGTAGAGGGATAATTTCATGCAATATGATAAAAACCCCATCTTGTTATCCTTGATGGCAACAATACAATACGTGCCTTGCTGCCCCTTCTGTCACTGGGAAAGGACACCGCAAGATTGAACCCAAAGCTAAGCACTTCTCCCATGGCAAGCACAACCAATCTAGTAGGCCAAACCAAACTGATAATTTGAAGAGACTTGCAAAGATAACCAATCATACATAAAAGAATTCAGAGATGATTCAAATATTATTCATAGATAGACTTGATCATAAACCCACAATTCATCGATCTCAACAAACACACCGCAAAAAGAAGATTACATCGAATAGATCTCCACGAGAGAGGGGGAGAACATTGTATTGAGAGCCAAAAAGAGAGAAGAAGCCATCTAGCTACTAGCTATGGACCCGTAGGTCTGAAGTAAACTACTCACACTTCATCGGAGGGCTTGGATGATGAGGTAGAAGCCCTCCGTGATCGATGCCCCCTCCGGCGGAGCTCCAGAACAGGCCCCAAGATGGGATCTCGTGGATACAGAAAGTTGCGGCGGTGGAATTAGGTTTTTGGCTCCGTCCCCGATCGTTTGGGGGTATGTGGATATATATAGGAGGAAGACATACGTCGATGGAGCTTCGAGGGGCCCACCCTCGTGAGCACCTCGTGGATTTCTTGACGGAGGGTCCAAGACTCCTGGATCTTATCTGATGAGAAAATCACGTTTCCGAAGGTTTCATTCTGTTTGGACTCCGTTTGATATTCCTTTTCTTCAAAACCCTAAAACAGGCAAAAACAACAATTCTGGGCTGGGCCTCCGGTTAATAGGGTAGTCCCAAATATAATATAAAAGTGGAAAATAAAGCCCAATAATGTCTAAAATAGTAGATAATATAGCATGGAGCAATCAAAAATTATAGATACGTTGGAGACGTATCAAGCATCCCCAAGCTTAATTCCTGCTCGTCCTCGAGTAGGTAAATGATAAAAACAGAATTTTTGATGCGGAGTGCTACTTGGCATAATTTTAATGTAATTCTTCTTAATTGTGGTATGAATATTCAGATCCGAAAGATTCAAGACAAAAGTTCATATTGACATAAAAATGATAATACTTCAAGCATACTAACTAAGCAATTATGTCTTCTCAAAATAGCATGGCCAAAGAAAGTTCATCCCTATAAAATCATATAGTTTAGTCATGTTTCATTTTCGTCACACAAGAAAGCTATCATCATGCACAACCCCGATGACAAAGCCAAGCAATTATTTCATACTTTAGTAATATCAAACCTATAAACTTTCACGCAAAATATGAGCGCGAGCCATGGACATAGCACTATGGTTGGAATAGAATATAATGAAGGGGGTTATGTGGACAAGACAAAAAAAGGAGAAAGTCTCACATCAATGAGGCTAATCAATGGGCTATGGAGATGCCCACCGATTGATGTTAATGCAAGGAGTAGGGATTGCCATGCAACGGATGCACTAGAGATATAAATGTATGAAAGCTCAACAAAAGAAACTAGTAAGGTAAATACATTAAGCATGCCCTATGGCCCCTCCCACCCCTCCTCCCACTGGCGCCCTAGGTTCTCCAGTGATCTCCCTCTCCAACCAGTAAATCTTGGTCCTTCTCCATGCATCATCTCCGGTGTCCTCTGGTCTCTCTCCCTATACCCATCTCCCATGGGTCATCATGGAGGATCAACTTTGGATCTGGATTTTTCTAAAGGAATGGCTTTTGCGGAGGACGTTTTCAGATCTTGTGGGAAATGCATTCATCCCGTGGATGACACGGGCCATTTTATTATGGTCGTGTCTTTTAGCAAGCCAGTTTTCGTCTTGATGAGGATTCAGTGGAGGCGGCTTTGGAATCAGCAATTGGAGGATCTGCAATTGATTTGTCTGTTCGGCTCATTAAAGACAAGGTATTCTCATTTATTGTCTCATGCAAACGTGTTGGCCTTCTTATTCTTCATTTGAGATCTTTTGCGTGCCCGCAATTCAAATTTTTCTTCCATCTTTGGGGCAATGGTGGCCCTAATTGGAAACATGAGTTCCTCATTTGGAAGAAGGAATGTGATGCCGAGTGGATCTTAATCAGTCCCTCTAAGAGGCGTGCTTCTCTTGGTTTGATCGCGATGCACAAACCACCATCTAAGTCCGCTTTACGTTCGGGTTCTCGATCTCAAAAGAAAATTTCGTTTGCAACGTTTCAACAATACAATGTTTGCAAGGGGTATAGTTATCCTGCCTCGCCTGGTATGGTTGATGATGTTATTCATGCTGGGTATACTATTCTTCCTCGTGAGCGGGTAATTTTGCCTCCGCCGCCGGTGACTGACCTCCGATGGACGCTGGCCGAGCCACCCATCACCTTCGGAACAGTTAACGTTCCTGAGATTTCTTTGGTAGGGTTTTCTGTGGCAGCGCTAAACACTCTCGATGTCAATCTGCATGTGCATGGGGATGAGCTGGTTGAACCAGCTCCGATTCTGGCCCAAGATGCTTCCCCGACCCAATCAACAGACCCGGTGATTCCCATGGCCCAGGTTGTTTCCCCAGCCCTATCAAACATGGATCTGTCTGATATATCTCCATATGGTTCTGGCAACAAGGCGAATATTGATTTCCAACCAACAGATTTATCTGGAGATTCTGCTGATTTAAATGAGTTTATTGATGACATGGTTCTCAATGTGTGGAAATGTCAGAATTGCTTATCCATGGATCATTTAACCAGAGCGTGCACTAGCAGGGTCCGTTGCGTAGATGCTTTCGGTTGGGGCACAGGGCAAAGGGCTGTTCAGATTCTACTCCCTCACCAACTTACAAGTGGGTCCCGCGGATCAAATCGGGCGATTCCAGCCGGTCAGCAGGGTTTTCTACGCTGAACGCCTCGATTCCCTTCATAGCTAGTCCCGCTAGGTCTCTGCCCAGTCCCGTCGAGCCTGCCACCCCATCTATCCCACCTCTACCTGCAGAGCCACCGCCCATAACGCCTCAACCTCCCTCCTCACCGTCTGCATCGCCTCCTCCGCCTCATCCATCGCACACTGCATCGCCTCCATATTTCGCCACTGATCGGCGCTTCTCCTCTTCGGCACCAGCAATGGCGACCTTTGCGTTGGACCCCATGGAGTTTGTCCCGCAAGGCTTCGACATCATCGACGGTGGTGAGCTGCGCCTTCCCCGTACCTTCTTCGCGCCTGCGGTGGCTCCAGATCGGCAGCATGAGGACTACGCCATCGCCATCGTCGAGCCAGCTCCTCTACCCGAAGAAATCGCCATCTTTCGCAACATGGTCAGTAATTTTGTTGTCAATGATCTGGGAAGAGCGGTTCTGGAGGCCCAACCTTGGATACAAGGAGTTGGGCTTTTTCGTTTCCGTAGTGCTTTGGCTCGTCAAGCTCTTGTGGATCATCCACCTTTCAATCTGGGAAATGATAGATTTGTTAGGTTCATCCCGCATGATGAGGGAGTTAATTACAGAGCAACACGGGGTTTTCGCCGTGGATGGGTTATGTTGCTCGGAGTTCCACTGGATTATAGGCGCACACAGCACCTTGCGGATGTAATTAGCACCTTTGGTAGATTTCATCATTGGCATCAAGATGATCCCATGCTTGTCCGCTCTCTCGCTTATGTGTCTTTCCCTGCACCGATTCTGGTTCCTCGCTCGGTGACTTACAGAGAATATGCAGACTTTGGCGGTGCTAGGATCTCTTGGTCTACACCTGTGTACATCTTGTCAGCGGATTTTGCAGACGTTTTACCAGCAGATGAAGACCCCATGCCCTTCAATGGCAATCCACACCCCCTGCCTGGCAATTTACACTTTGAGAACCACAATTGGGTTATGCCAGAATTCCCTAAGCTGGGTTGGAACGATGTGCCACAGCCAGTCAATGAGCAGCAAAACAATGATGTGGTTCATGCAGATGTGCAACATCAGGAAGTTCAGGAAATCCAGTCACAGGAGTCCATTGTTCTGCAACCTTCAGAGGATTCAGTTAACAATGTTGACAATGCTGCTGAGGTGGCTCTCTTCCAGCCCCCAATGGGACCACAGCAACCTCCTCTTATGATTGGGCAAGTTCTCACCATCTATGGACCAGTTCTCCCACCAGTGATGCAGTGGCAGCGTTCTTTCGAGAAGATGTTGCCGTTTATATGGTCTTCAAACATTCCCTAGTTTGTTTTCAAGTCTGACATAGGTGCTATGCTCAACAAGCAATCCTGTGAAGCTCTCTGCAGTGGCCCTGTTTCCATTCTTAATCTCCTGCCTGCAACTGACTCCTCGATCAAGTTTGCTCTGGATGTGTCAAATACTACTGTTAAAAGACCAGTTGCTCGAGCTCTCTGCTTTGGTGATCTGGATGACCCAGTTTCTGAAACCTTTGAATTTTCTGTTGTGCCTGAGGTGACTCTGAAGCAAGCAAGGAAGTCTCAAGCCTCAAGAATTATTGTTGATACTGAGGTTCGGCACAGTGCACGTCTGAGCGCCCTCCGTGATGGCTACCGCAAAGTTTCTCCCAAGAAGTCTCACACTTTGAAGAAGCGTAAGGCCAGCAACTCCCAATCTGAAAACAGTGCTTCTGTGCCACCACCAACTGCTATTGCAGATCTCCAACGCATTGGCGCCCGTCTCCGCATTGCACCTGAGAAGATCTCTACGGATAAGCTTGTTGCTGATCCGGCCAAGTCCAGCAGTAGCCGGGGTTCTGATGATTAGTTACTTCATGCAGGGTTCTGGTCTATGGCAAACCGTAATCGCTATTTATCTTTCTTTTCTTGTTAAGAACTATTTTATGCTTGTCTTCTGTGTGGGTTGGTATAGGTCATTGCGTGGCCTATTTACTATGCTTTTACTTTTGGTTTGTAATGAATCAGACAAGATTTAAGGAGTGGAAGGTGCTATGTTGGAATGTTCGTGGCCTCAATGCTGAAGCACGTCAGCTTGCAGTTAGGCAGAAGATTGGTGAAAGTGGTTGCTCTGTTGTCTGTCTTCAGGAAACTAAATGCATGCAAATGGATCAGCGATTCATTAGGAAGTTTTGCCCGAGGCGTTTTGATAATTTTGTTTACGTACCTTCGGCTGGTGCGTCGGCTAGGATGGTGGTCGTTTGGAATTCGTCCTTTTTCATAGGTACTTTAATTGAGGCCAAATCCTATGGGATAATTGTGGAGTTTAAATCCGAACACACCTCAGAAACTTGGTCTCTTGTCTCTGTTTATGGCCCGTGTCAAGGCCCTGCCCGTGATGAATTTGTTCAATGGTTATATAACCTGGATATTCGGTTTGGTCAAAACTGGCTGCTTTTGGGTGATTTCAACTTGATGAGATCGTTGGATAACCGCAATCTTCCGGGAGGTGATGTTAATGATATCTTTTTTTAATGAGATAATTGGTCATTTGGGACTTGTTGAGTTGCAAATCAAGGGGCGTCAATATACATGGTCGAATATGCAAACCTCACCTCTTCTAGAACAGATAGATTGGTTTTTCACTTCGGTTACTTGGACATCAGACCACCCCAACACAATGGTATTTCCACTAGCACGCACTGCCTCTGACCATGTGCCGTGCGTGGTCTCGATTGCTACTTGTATCCCCAAGGCAATGGTTTTCCGCTTTGAGAATTATTGGGTGGATTTTCCCCGGTTTGCTGACTGTGTTGCTGAAGTTTGGAATAGGCCAGTGGTAAAATCATCGATTGCATTAACAATTTCAGCTAAGTTTAAGTCCCTACGATATGCTCTAAAGAAATGGCATTTAAACCTGTCCACATTCAAAGTTTTAATTGCTGATTGTAATAAAGTGATTATTTTCCTGGATAATCTAGAGGAAATTAGGCCTTTGAGTTGGCCGGAGTTCAACTTTCATAGAATTGTTAAATTACATCTTGAGGATATCTTACATTGGCAATTCATATATTGGAAGCAGCGTTGCACGATCAGAAACATAAAAGTTGGAGAAGAGAATTCAAAAAAATTTCATGCAATGGCCACGGAAAGATTCCGTAGGAACACTATCTCTTCGATCAAGTTTGTGGAGGGGGATGTGGTCACGGACCATCAGCAGTTGGCGGGAATGTTCTGGGCTAACTTTAATCAGCGAATGGGCCAATCAAAAGGCATTCAGATGGGTTTTGATCTAGACACATTAATTACCCGAATTGATGGGCTAGAGGAGTTGTCTTTACCATTCACTGATTCTGAGGTGGATATGGTAATTAAGAATATGCCTACTGATCGTGCTCCCGGACCAGACGGATTTACTGGGCTTTTCTTAAAGAAATGTTGGCCGATTTTGAAGGAGGACTTTATGAAACTTGTGCAAGATTTCTACGAGGGAAAATGTAATTTGGAGTGTCTCAATACATCTCTTATCACCCTCATTCCGAAGAAGCTAAGACCTGAATATGTTGGCGATTTTAGGCCCATATCTTTGACTAATACTTGTTTAAAGTTCTTAACCAAGCTTTTGGCAAATCGTATCCACGGTGTGATTCTGAAATGTATCCACCGTAACCAATATGGGTTTCTACGATGTCGATCAATACAGGACTGTCTGGCGTGGTGTTTTGAATACATTCATCAATGCAAAGCTTCCAAGAGGCCTATAATTCTTCTTAAACTTGACTTCATAAAGGAGTTTGACACCATTGAGCATGAGCTGATTCTTAGGATTTTGAAATGTAAGGGATTTGACGATCGTTGGACAAGTTGGATTGACAACATTCTATCCACAGGCTCCTCTTCGGTCCTTCTGAATGGAGTGCCTAGTAATCACTTTGTTTGTCGATCAGGTGTTCGACAAGGTGACCCGCTATCTCCCTTACTCTTTGTGATTGCGGTGGACTTACTTCAATCGGTCGTAAATGAGATGTGCTCCAGGAATATTCTCACCTTGCCAATCCCAACTACATCGATGGACTATCCGATCGTACAGTATGCTAAGGATACTCTAATCGTTCTTCCTGCTATTGATAGCCAGCTTATTGCATTCAAAGAAATGCTTGAAGTCTTTGCCAAATCAACCGGACTAAAGGTGAATTTCAATAAGTCCTCTTTGATACCAATCAATATGACTGATGACGAGGGCACGCGTGTTGCTGCCTTGCCTGGATGTGATGTTGGTTCCATGCCATTCACTTACCTGGGCCTACCAATGGGTGCTTCCCGGCCAACAATTTATGATCTGTTGCCTTTGGTGGATTGCATTGAGAGACGATTATCTGCATCCTCTTGTCTCTTGAATCAAGGAAGCCGTCTCCAACTATTACAGTCTGTCCTTAGTTCCATGCCGATATATTTCTTGTGCACCCTTTTGCTACCGCAGGGTATCTTGAAGCAAATTGAACGGATCATGCGGCAATGCTTGTGGAGAGGGAACACGGATACGCCCCGGCAATCTTTGGCGGCTTGGGACTTGGTATGTCGTCCAAAATCTTTTGGTGGTTTGGGAGTTATGGACTTGAGTGTTCAAAATGATGCATTGCTCATCAAACACCTTTTTAAGTTCTTCAATAAGATGGACGTACCATGGGTATCTCTTATTTGGGACACTTATTATGCCTCTGCGCCCCCCCCCAAGTCACGCAAAGCTGCGGTTCTTTCTGGTGGAGAGATGTTTTCAAGCTGTATGATAAGTATTGCAAGTTGGCAGTTCCACTAGTTCGATCGGGGGATACGATGATCTTCTGGCTTGACCGTTGGCAACTTGGCAACAATACGATGAGCATGCAACATCATTTTCCGAGGCTCCACTCCTTTGTGATTGACGAAACTCTAACAGTCAAGGATATTCTAGAGCTACTGGACCCAACTAACAATCTCCATCTGCCACTATCTACACAGGCCTTTGAGGAGTTTAATCAACTTCAGGCGCTGCTTACTATGGTTAATCTTCAATATGGGCAAAATGATGTCTGGAAATGGCCTTCCAAGTTTGGGGACTACCAGTCCAGGATCTATTACTTGTCATGCTTTTCGGACACAGTGGTTGATCCCATATTCAGGTGGATTTGGAAATGTTCTTGCACTCTGAAGTTTAAGGTTTTTGGGTGGCTCCTTTTGATGGATCGCCTAAACACTAGAGACATGATGCAACGGCGACATTGGATTATCCAGGATGACACTTGTGTTCTATGCCACTTGGCATCACATGAGGACAGAACCCTTCTCTTCTTCGCTTGCAATTTTAGCCAGCGCATCTGGAACTACCTGGGAATTTCATGGAATCCTCAACCAAACCAGACCAATTATGACATGGCTTCTGATGCTAGGAGGGATTTTGGACATCCTTTTTTCTCTGAGATAGTGTTCACTGCCACTTGGAATATTTGGACACAAAGAAATGGGAAGATCTTCAGGAATGAATCACCTTCTTTCAGGGCATTTTTTACATGACATTTCTCTTTTAGCTCATAGAATCAAATGTAAATATAGGAATTGTCTAATCTCTTGGATAGCTTCCTTACCCTAATCATTTCTTTTGTAAGTATTACTCTCTCCTCCTCTCTCTTAACATTGTAACTTTGTACACTTTGGCTTTGTGGTTTAATAAAAGACTGTGAGGCTGTTGCCTTGCAGTACATAGTCAAAAAAACTAGTGGGTGTGCATCCAACTTGCTTGCTCACGAAGACCTAGGACACTTGAGGAGGCCCATTGTTGGAATATACAAGCCAAGTTCTATAATGAAAAATTCCCACTAGTATATGGAAGTGATAACATGAGAGACTCTCTACTATGAAGATCATGGTGCTACTTTGAAGCATAAATGTGGTAGAAGGATAGTAACATTGTCCCTTCTCTCTTTTTCTCTCATTTTTTGGGCCTTCTCTCTTTTTTATGGCCTTTTTTGGGCCTTCTCTTTTTTATGGCCTTTTTTATTTATTTATTCCTCACTTGGGACAATGCTCTAATAATGATGATCATCACACTTCTATTTATTTACAACTCAATGATTACAACTCGATACTAGAACAAAGATGAATCTATGTGAATGCCTTCGGTGGTGTACCGGGATATGCAATGAACCAAGAGTGACATGTATGAAAGAATTATGAACGGTGGCTTTTCCACAAATACTATGTCAACTACATGATCATGCTAAGCAATATGACAATGATGAATGTGTCATGATGAACGGAATGATGGAAAGTTGCATGGCAATATATCTCGGAATGGCTATGTAAATGCCATAATAGGTAGGTATGGTGGCTGTTTTGAGTAAGATATAAGGAGGTTTATGTGTGAAAGAGCGTATCATATCACGGGGTTTGGATGCACTGGCGAAGTTTGCGCCAACTCTCAATGTGAGAAAGGGCAATGCACGGTACCGAAGAGGCTAGCAAGGGTAGAAGGGTGAGAGTGCGTATAATCCATGGACTCAACATTAGTCATAAAGAACTCACATACTTATTGCAAAAATCTACAAGTCATCAAAAACCTTGGCACTACGCGCATGCTCCTAGGGGGATAGATCGGTAGGAAAAGACCATCGCTCGTCCCCGACCGCCACTCATAAGGAAGACAATCAAATAACACCTCATGTTTCAAATTTGTTGCATAATGTTTACCATACATGCATGCTACGGGACTTGAAAACCTCAACACAAGTATTTCTCAATTTCACAACTACTCAACTAGCATGACTTTGATATTATTACCTCCATATCTCAAAACAATCATCAAGCATCAAACTTTTCTTAGTATTCAACACACTCATAAGAAAGTTTTATTATTAATCTTGCATACCAAGCATATTACGATTTTAAGCAAATTACCATACTATTAATACTCTTAAAATAATCTAAGTGAAGCATGAGAGAACAATAGTTTCTATAAAACAAATCCACCACCGTGCTCTAAAAGATATAAGTGAAGCACTAGAGCAAAATTATAAAGCTCAAAAGATATAAGTGAAGCACATAGAGTATTCTATCAAATTCCAAATCATGTATGGCTCTCTCAAAAGGTGTGTACCGCAAGGATGATTGTGGTAAACTAATAAGCAAAGACTCAGATCATAAAAGACGCTCCAAGCATAACACATATCATGTGGTGAATAAAAATATAGGTCCAAGTAAAGTTACCGATAGAAGTGGACGAAAAAGGGGATGCCTTTCGGGGCATCCCCAAGCTTTGGATTTTAGGTGTCCTTATATTATCTTGGAGGTGCCATGGGAATCCCCAATCTTAGGCTCTTGCCACTCCTTGTTCCATAATCCATCAAATCTTTACCCAAAACTTGAAAACTTCACATCACAAAACTTAAAGTAGAAAACTCGTGAGCTCCGTTAGAGAAATAAAACAAAAGACCACTTCAAGGTACTGTAATGAACTTATTCTTTATTTATATTGGTGTTATACCTACTGTATTCCAACTTCTCTATGGATTATAAACTATTTTACTAGCCATAGATTCATCAAAATAAGTAAACAACACACAAAAACCAGAATCTGTCAAAAACAGAACAGTCTGTAGTAATCTGTACCTAGCGCAAGATCTCGAACGCCAAAAATTCTAAAATAAATTGATGGATGTGAGGAATTTATCTATTAATCATCTGAAAAAAGAATTAACTAAATATCACTTTCCAAATAAAAATTAGAGCAGTTCTCGTGAGCGCTAAAGTTTCTGTTTTTTATAGCAAGTTCAATCAAGACTTTCCCCAAGTCGTCCCAACGGTTCTACTTGGCACAAACACTAATTAAACACCAACAATACAGAGGCTAGATAATTTATTTATTACTAAACAGGAGAAAAAATCAAGGAATAAAAAATAAAATTGGGTTGCCTCCCAACAAGCGCTATCGTTTAACGCCCCTAGCTAGGAATAACAAGCAAGAATAGATCTAGGTATTGCCATCTTTGGTAGGCAATCCATAAGTGGCTCTCATGATAGATTCATATGGTAATTTTATTTTCTTTCTAGGAAAGTGTTCCATGCCTTTCCTTAATGGAAATTGGAATCTAATATTTCCTTCCTTCATATCAATAATTGCACCAATCGTTCTAAGGAAAGGTCTACCAGGAATAATAGGAGATGCAGGATTGCAATCTATGTCAAGAACAATAAAATCTATGGGCACATAATTCCTATTTGCAACAATAAGAACATCATTAATTCTTCCCATAGGTTTCTTAATAGTGGAATCCGCAAGATGCAAGTTTAGAGAGCAATCATCAAAATCACGGAAATCTAGTAAATCACATAAAGTTTTGGGAATAGTAGAGACACTAGCACCCAAATCACACAAAGCATAAAACTCATAATTTTTAATTTTAATCTTAATAGTTGGTTCCCACTCATCATAAAGTTTTCTAGGGATAGAAACTTCCAATTCAAGTTTTTCTTCATAAGATTGCATCAAGGCATCAACGATATGTTTAGTAAACGCTTTATTTTGACTATAAGCGTGAGGAGATTTTAGCACGGATTGCAACAAGGAAATACAATCAATTAAAGAGAAATTTTCATAGTTAAATTCCTTGAAATCCATAATAGTGGGTTTAGCAACATCTAGGGTTTTAATTTCTTCAATCCCACTTTTATCAAATTTAGCATCAAGATCAACAAATTCCGAATTATTAGAACGCCTTCTAGGTACAGGTGGATCATATTCAGTCCCATAAATATCAAGATTCATATTGCAAAACAAATAATTAATCGGGTACACATCAATAACTTTTAGATATTCATTGTTATTTTCATAGGAACTAGGAGAACACGCTTTTATAATGGCATCTTTCTTAGCACGCATCCTAGCGGTTCTTTCTTTGCACTCGTCAATGGAAATTATCATGGCTTTGAGAGACTCATTGATATCATGCTTAGGTGTAATAGATCTAAGTTTCAAAGAATCAACATCAAGAGCAATTCTATCAACGTTCCAAGCCAAATCATCAATCTTAAGCAATTTTTCTTCAATCATAGCATTAAAATTCTTTTGCGGAGAAATAAATTCTTTAATATTATATTCAAATCAGAGGGCATCTTATTATAATTTCCATAAGAATTGTTGTAGGAATTACCATAATTATTAGAGGGATTACTAGGATAAGGCCTAGGATTGAAATTTCCTCTATACGCGTTGTTACCAAAATTGTTCCTACCAAAAAAATTCACATCCATAGATTCATTATTATTCTCAATCAAAGTAGACAAGGGCAGATCATTAGGATCAGAAGAAACACTCTTATTAGCAAACAATTTCATAAGTTCATCCATCTTTCCACTCAAAACATTAATTTTCTCTATCGCATGCACCTTTTTAGTAGATCTTTCAGTATGCCATTGAGAATAATTAACCATAATATTATATAGGATTTTAGTATCTTCTCCTAAAGTGATTTCCATAAAAGTGCCTCCCGCGGCCGAATCTAAAAGATTTCTAGAAGAAAAATTCAATCCGGCATAAAAATTCTGACCAATCATCCACAAATTTAAACCATGAGTAGCGCTATTACGTATCATTAATTTCATTCTCTCCCAAGCTTGTGCAACTTGTTCATGATCAAGTTGTTTAAAATTCATAATATCGTTTCTAAGAGAGATGATCTTAACGGTAGGAAAATACTTAGAGATAAAAGCATCTTTGCACTTGTTCCATGAATCAATACTATTTTTAGGCAAAGACGAAAACCAAGCTTTAGCACGATCTCTAAGAGAAAAAGGAAATAGCTTAAATTTAACAATATCATTATCGACATCTTTCTTCTTTTGCATGTCACACAAATCAACGAAGCTATTAAGATGGGTAGCGGCATCTTCACTAGGAAGGCCGGAGAACGGATCTTTCATGACAAGATTCAACAAAACAGTATTAATTTCACAAGATTCAGCATCCGTAAGAGGAGCAATCGGAGTGCTAAGGAAATCATTATTATTGGTATTGGTGAAGTCACACAATTTAGTATTATCTTGAGCCATCGCGACAAACAAGCAAACTAACACATGAGCAAACAAAAAGCAAACGGGCAAAAAGGCAAACGGAGAAAGAGAGGGAAGATAGAGAGAGAGGGCGAATAAAATGGCAAGGGTGAATTGGGGGGAGAGGAAAACGAGCGGCAAATGGAAAATAATGTAATGCGGGAGATAGGGATTGTGATGGGTACTTGGTATGTTGACTTTTGCGCAGACTCCCTGGCAACGGCGCCAGAAATGGCTCGTTGTCGGGAGTCAAATCTTGACTTGCGCGAATCTCCCCGACAATGGTGCTAGAAATTCTTCTTGCTACCTCTTGAGCACTGCGTTGGATTTCCCCGAAGAGGAAGGGATGATGCAGCAAAGTAGCGCAAGTATTTCACTCAGTTTTTGAGAACCCAGGTATCAATCCAGTAGGAGGCTATGCTCGAGTCCCTCGTACCTACACAAAAACAATAGCTCAACGCAACCAACACGCTTAGGGGTTGTCAATCCCTTCACGGTCACTTACGAAAGTGAGATCTGATAGAGATAATAAATAATATTTTTTGGCATTTTTGGTATAAAGATGCAAAGTAAATAAAGTAAAAGCAAAGCAATAATAAAGTGATGAGATTGATATGATGAGAAAGAGACCCGGGGGCCATATGTTTCACTAGTGGCTTCTCTCAAGAGCATAAATATTCTACGGTGGGTGAACAAATTATTGTTGAGCAATTGACAGAAATTAGCATAGTTATGAGAATATCTAGGTATGATCATGTATATAGGCATCACGTCCGAGACAAGTAGACCGAAACGATTCTGCATCTACTACTATTACTCCACTCATCGACCGCTATCCAGCATGCATCTAGACTATTAATTTAAAAATAGAGTAATGCCTTAAGCAAGATGACATGATGTAGAGGGATAATTTCATGCAATATGATAAAAAACCCCATCTTGTTATCCTCGATGGCAACAATACAATATGTGCCTTGCTGCCCCTTCTGTCACTGGGAAAGGACACCGCAAGATTGAACCCAAAGCTAAGCACTTCTCCCATTGCAAGAAAGATCAATCTAGTAGGCCAAACCAAACTGATAATTCGAAGAGACTTGCAAAGATAACCAATCATACATAAAAGAATTCAGAGAAGATTCAAATATTATTCATAGATAGACTTGATCATAAACCCACAATTCATCGGTCTCAACAAACACACCGCAAAAAGAAGATTACATCGAATAGATCTCCACAAGAGAGGGGGAGAACATTGTATTGAGATCCAAAAAGAGAGAAGAAGCCATCTAGCTACTAACTATGGACCCGTAGGTCTGAAGTAAACTACTCACAGTTCATCGGAGAGGCTATGGTGTTGATGTAGAAGCCCTCCGTGATCGATGCCCCCTCCGCGGAGCTCCGAAACAGGCCCCAAGATGGGATCTCGTGGATACAAAAAGTTATGGCGGTGGAATTAGGGTTTTGGCTCCGTATCCGATCGTTTGGGGGTACGTGGGTATATATAGGAGGAAGAAGTGCGTCGGTGGAGCAACAGGGGGCCCACGAGGGTGGAGGGCGCGCCCCCTACCTCGTGGCCTCCTGTTACGTGTCTTGACGTAGGGTCCTAGTCTCCTGAGTTGTATTCGATGAGAAAATCACGTTCCCGAAGGTGTCATTCCGTTTGGACTCCGTTTGATATTCCTTTTCTTCGAAACCCTAAAACAGGCAAAAAGAAGCAATTCTGGGCTGGGCCTCTGGTTAATAGGTTAGTACCAAAAGTAATATAAAAGTGGATAATAAAGCCCAATATTGCCCAAAACAGTAGATAATATAGCATGGAGCAATCAAAAATTATAGATACGTTGGAGACGTATCAGGCAACATTAGCGTGGACCATTTGATCTACAAGACATATTGTAAAGATATTTAGACTAAGTTCATGATAATTAAGTTTATCTAATCAAATTATTTAATGAACTCCCACTCAGACAGACATCCCTCTAGTCATTTAAGTGATACATGATCCAAATCGACTAGGTCGTGTCTGATCATCACGTGAGACGAACTAGTCATCAATGGTGAACATCTCCATGTTGATCGTATCTACTATACGACTCATGTTCGAACTTTCGGTCTCTCGTGTTCTGAGGCCATGTCTGTACATGCTAGGCTCGTCAAGTCAACCTAAGTGTTTTGCATGTGTAAATCTAGCTTACACCCGTTGTATTCGAACATTAGAATCTATCACACCCGATCATCACGTGGTGCTTCGAAACAACGAACCTTCGCAACGGTGCACAGTTAGGGGGAACACTTTCTTGAAATTTTAGCGAGGGATCATCTTATTTAAGCTACCGTTGTTCTAAGCAAATAAGATGTATAAACATGATAAACATCACATGCAATCAAATAGTGACATGATATGGCCAATATCATTTTGCTCCTTTGATCTCCATCTTCGGGGCACCATGATCATCATCGTCACCGGCATGACACCATGATCATCTCCATCATCATGTCTATATAAAGTTGTCTCGCCAACTGTTACTTCTACTACTATGGCTAACAGTTACCAATAAAGTAAAGTAATTACATGTCGTTATCATTGACACGCAGGTCATAAATAAATTAAGACAACTCCTATGGCTCCTGCCGGTTGTCATACTCATCGACATGCAAGTCATGATTCCTATTACAAGAACATGATCAATATCATACATCACATATATCATTCATCACATCCTTTTGGCCATATCACATCACACGGCACATGCTGCAAAAACAAGTTAGACGTCCTCTAATTGTTGTTGCAAGTTTTTACGTGGCTGCTATAGGTTTCTAGCAAGAACGTTTCTTACCTACGCCAAAACCACAACGTGATATGCCAATTTCTATTTACCCTTCATAAGGACCCTTTTCATCGAATCCGATCCGACTAAAGTGGGAGAGACAGACACCCGCTAGCCACCTTTATGCAACTAGTGCATGTCAGTCGATGGAACTAGTCTCACGTAAGCGTACGTGTAAGGTCGGTCCGGGCCGCTTCATCCCATGATGCCGCCAAATCAAGATAAGACTAGTAACATCAAGTAAATTGACAAAATCGACACCCACAACATCTTGTGTTCTACTCGTGCATAGAAACTACGCATAGACCCTGATGCCACTGTTGGGGATCGTTGCAGAAATTAAAATTTTCTATGCATAACCAAGATAAATCTATGGAGAGACTAGCAACGAGAGAGAGGGGATTGCATCTTCATACCCTTGAAGATCGCGAAACGGAAGCGTTAGAAGAACGCGGATGAAGGAGTCGTACTCGCAGCGATTCAGATCGCGGTTGATTCCGATCTATGCGCCGAACAACGGTGCCTATGCGTTCAACACACGTACCGCCCGGGAACGTCTCCTCCTTCTTGATCCAGCAAGGGAAAAGGAGAAGTAGGGGAAGAACTCCGACAGCACGACGGCGTGGTGGTGGAGCTCGCACTTCTCCAGCAGGGCTTCGCCAAGCTCAACGGAGGAGGAGGGGTGTTGGAGAGGGGTAGGGCTGCGCCTTGGATGAGGTGCTGCTGCCCTCCCTCCTTGATCCCCTCTATTTATAGGGCAAAGGGGGAAGGGGGACGGCCCCTCTAGATGAGATCTACAGGGGGAGGGGGCCAAGGGGAGGGGCTTGCCCCCCAAGCCAAGGGGCGCCCCCTTTAGGGTCCCCCCAACCCTAGGCGCATGGGCCCTAGGGGGGATGGTGCCCATCCCACGTAGGGGCTGGTTCCCTTCCACATACAGCCCATAGGGCCCTCCGGGGCAGGTGGACCCTCCCGGCGGACCCCCGGAACCCCTTCGGTGGTCCCGGTACAATACCGGCAAACCCCCGAATACTTCCGGTGATCGTATGATGACTTCCCATATATAAATCTTCACCTCCGGACCATTCTGGAACTCCTCGTGACGTCTGGGATCTCATCCGGGACTCCGAACAACATTCAGTAACCGCATACTAATTCCCATAACAACTCTGGCGTCACCGAACCTTAAGTGTGTAGACCCTACGAGTTCGGGAACCATGTTGACATGACCGAGAAATCTCTGTGGCCAATAACCAATAGGAGGATGTGGATACCCATGTTGTCTCCCACATATTCCACGATGATCTAATCAGATGAAGCACGATGTCAAGGATTCAATCAATCCCGTATACAATTCCCTTTGTCAATCGGTATGTTACTTTGCTGAGATTCGATCTTCGGTATCCCAATACCTCGTTCAATCTCGTTACCGGCAAGTCACTTTACTCGTTCCGTAATGCATGATCCCGTGACTAACTGCTTAGACACATTGAGCTCATTATGATGATGCGTTACTGAGTGGGCCCAGAGATACTTCTCCATCATACGAAGTGACAAATCCCAATCTCGATTCGTGCCAACCCAACAGACACTTTTGGAGATACCCGTAGTGTACCTTTATAGCCACCCAGTTACGTCGTGACGTTTGGCACACCCAAAGCATTCCTACAGTATCCGGGAGTTGCATAGTCTCATGGTATAAGGAAAAGATACTTGACATTAGAAAAGCTTTAGCAGATGAACTACACGATCTTGTGCTATGCTTAGGATTGGGTCTTGTCCATCACATCATTCTCCTAATGATGTGACTCCGTTATCAACTACATCCAATGTCCATGGTCAGGAAACCACAACCATCTATTGATCAACGTGCTAGTCAAATAGAGGCTTACTAGGGACATATTCTGGTCTATGTATTCACACATGCATTACGGTTTCCGGATAACACAATTATAGCATGAACAATAGACAATTATCATGAACAAGGAAATATATAATAATAACCATTTTATTATTGCCTCTAGGGCATATTTCCAACAGATTAGATCGTCGGTATTCCCATACCTCGTTCAATCTCATTACCAGCAAGTCTCTTTACTCGTTCCGTAACGCATGATCCCGTGACCAACTCCTTAGTCACATTGAGCTTGTTATGATGATTCATTACCGAGTGGGCCCAGAGATACCTCTTCATCACACAGAGTGACAAATCTCAGTCTCGATTCATGCCAACCCAACAGACACTTTCGGAGATACCTGTAGTGCACCTTTATAGTCACCCAGTTACGTTGTGACGTTTGATACACCCAAAGCACTCCTACGGTATCTGAGAGTTGCACAATCTCATGGTCTAAGGAAACGATACTTGACATTAGAAAAGCTCTAGCAAACGAACTACACGATCTTGTGCTATGCTTAGGATTGGGTCTTGTCCATCACATCATTCTCCTAATGATGTGACTCCGTTATCAACTACATCCAATGTCCATGGTCAGGAAACCACAACCATCTATTGATCAACGTGCTAGTCAAATAGAGGCTTACTAGGGACATATTCTGGTCTATGTATTCACACATGCATTACGGTTTCCGGTTAATACAATTATAGCATGAACAATAGACAATTATCATGAACAAGGAAATATAATAATAACCACTTTATTATTGCCTCTAGGGCATATTTCCAACAGTTGCCGAGGCTAGGGAAGAAGTCATCGTTGAGAAAATCGTCGCTGCCAGCAGT
This sequence comes from Triticum urartu, assembly GCF_003073215.2. Taxonomy (NCBI): domain Eukaryota; kingdom Viridiplantae; phylum Streptophyta; class Magnoliopsida; order Poales; family Poaceae; genus Triticum; species Triticum urartu. Next base: position 108,469,820 of record NC_053023.1, on the reverse strand, counting down.
CGCGCGAGTGCGCTCCCCAAAAACATGATCGCCCCTCTCCGGTACAGGATCATGAGAGGCGGGGTTCAAGAGGCCTATTGTCCCTTCTCGTGATGCACGTCGGAAGGAGGGTGGAGAAGACCTGCGTGGCGGCACAATGTTTTGGAACGGCGTGAAACCATATGTCGTGATGGCGGCTAGGGTAGATGTCCTCCTATCTATATAGTGGCAGGCCAGATAGGTCATGGTAATAAACCCCACATCCAAGTCGGCAACAGCCTCACGATTCAAAAGAATTGGAAGCAACTGAGTAACTAATGCATCCATTAACTATTAATTAACGACTAATTAAATCTCCCGAGTAGCAAAAAATATATACAACATGCATAGCTTTTTCCTCGGCTCGGCTCATTCCTGAAACCCGACGCGGCGCGTCATGGCGAGGCGAGCGAGGTGGAGGAGCGCACATGAAGGTCTCCTCTTCTCATTCTAATACAAGTGCTAGAAGTGTTCGCCTTATAAAGTGGTGCAACTCCCACTCACCTACCAGTATGGGACTAAATATTAGTCCCATGATACGTCTCCAACGTATCTATAAATTCTTGTTGTTCCATACTGTTATAGTATCATTCTTAAATGTTTTATATTCATTTTATAGCAACTTTATATCATTTTTTAGGACTAACCAATTGACATAGTGCCCAGTGCCAGTTGCTATTTTTTGCTTGTGTTTTACTTCGCGGAATATCAGTACCAAACAAAGTCCAAATGCCACAAAACTTTTTGGAGATTCTTTTTGGAACAGAAGGAAACTTGGGAGCCAAGGAAGCACCAGGGGAGGCCCATGGGGCCCACCACCCACCTAGGCGCGCCTAGATGGGTGGTGGGGCCCATGGAGGTCTCCTCCACCGCCTCTCAGCTCTATAAATACTCAAATATTCTAGAAACCCTAGGAGAGCGATTGAAACACAATTCCAGCCGCCAAAGTTCCAGAACCACGAGATCAAATCTCAAGCCCTATTCCGTCACTCTGCCGGAGGGGAACAAGGTCACGGAGGGGTTCATCATACGCATAGGTGCTCCTTCGATGATGCGTGAGTTGTTCACCATAGACCTACAGGTCCGTAGGTAGTACCTACATGGCTTCTCCTCTCTTTTTGTTTCTCAATATAATGTTCTCCTCGATGTTCTTAGAGATCTATTTGATGTAATGACTTTTTGCGGTGTGTTTGTTGGGATCCGATGAAGTGCGAGTTTATGATCAGATCTATCTATGAATATTATTTGAGTTTCTTTGATCTCTTATATGCATGATTGTTATAGCCTCGTATTTCTTCTCCGAAACTTTGGTTTGGTTTGGGTAACTAGATTGTTTTTTCTTGCAATGGGAAGATGTGTTTTGTGATGGGTCCGATCTTGCAGTGTCTTCACCCAGTGACAGAAGAGGTAGCAAGGCATGCATGTATTGTTGTTATTAAGGATAAAAAGATGGGGTCTATTCCTACATGAACAGATCTTGTCTACATCATGCCATCGTTCTTATTGCATTACTCCGTTCCTCCATGAACTTAATACACTAGATGCATGCTGGATAGCGATCGATGTGTGGAGTAATAGTAATACATGCAGAATCGTTTTGGACTACTAATCTTGGACGTGATGCCTATATACATGATCATTGCCTTGGATATCATCATAATTATTTGCTCTTCTATCAATTACCCAACAGTAATTTGTTTACCCAGCGTATGTGTAGCGACCAGACCTCAAACAGTCTGATCTCTGTGCTTTAGTGTCATCCCTGGATCAGTAATGCTGACACGCACAATACATGAAGGATTTATAACAGAGTAGCAATCACACACTTAGTACATCGAATGTCTCAAAAGAGAACTTATTACAATAAATATGGCTTAAGGCCATCTAATAATGATAACAGCGGAAGGCTTGGAAGATAAGTGAGTCCATCAACTCCAATGGCATCACTGAGTATAGAACCACGACCTAAAGGCACCTTACTCGTCGTCTGAAAAGTCTACAACATGAACGTTGCAGCCCAAAAATGGGTCATCACATGGAATATGTTGGCAATGTAACACATAGAGAGTAATGAAGGAATAAAGCTATACTACATGCATATATGGCCGGTGGAAAGCTTTATGGTTACAGTTTTTGCATAAAGCCAATTTTCCCCTACTGCAAAGGAATAAATTTTATTTAACTATCATAATGGTTGTTAAACATTGAGAAGATGGACATCCTCTCAATCCCAATTAAGTATCATCATTAAAACCCAATGGTACTAATTAAAGTAACATGATGAGATTCACATGATAATCCAAGTACTGGATACTCAAGACGTCCATAACCGGGGACACAGCTAACCATGATTAGTTTATACACTCTGTAGAGGTTTGCACACTTTTCCCCACAAGACTCGATCTCCTCTGTTGGGATTCTCGCACTACACGATGTTTGAGAAACAGATGACCGAGACATAGTCTTTCAGAAGTGCTAGCACCTTACGATCGGGTAGACAGTACCAACCTACATCCCCTACATCTGCTAGTCTACCACTGTAAGAGTTCGCACGACTTAGTCAACTATGCTAGAGCCCATAGTAGCTTGTGGCTGCACACGGAAGTTTCTAGTATGAATAATCTCATGATCCATTTGAGCCTGGGTTGCGGTCCATAAAGAAAAACAGGCAATCGCTGGAATACCCAGGTGCCTCAATCCACCCAGATGTGTGTTTAAGTTACCACCTTAAATAATCCATTAATTTATCAATCTCACATCTGTCATGGATACACTCACGAATCCACGTCTACTAGCATAGCATGGCATAATAAGCAAACATAGAAGTAACTCCCAAGGGTTTGATAATAAAACAGGTAATAGGTACTATCTCATCTACTTCCCAAAACCCACAATTTAATTAGATCCTAATCATGCAATTGTTTGAGGATTGATCTAATGCATAAAACTGGGTATTAAAGGGATATGATCAAAGTGTTACTTGCCTTGCTGATGATCCGCGAAACCTAGAGATTCAAAGTAGCAAGCAGCGCACTCCGGGTACTCTATCGCAAACAAACAAGCATACAATAAGTACTCATCTAATGCACGGGTAAAACTCAAATAAGAAATCTAACCAGAAAGTTCAACTTAAGAACTCCGGTTTGCAAAAAGAATCAAATCGAACGAAACAACGAAAGTCAAATAGCGAAAGAAACAAACTTCGTTTACTAATCTGGATCTAAGTCAAATTTTACAGACGCAAAAACTTGTTTGAGTTGGTTAAACGGAAAGAGGGTTTCGAGACGAAACTCCAGGCACTTGAATCACCTGATTCTGATAAACGAGCAAAAAGATAAACCAAAACGAAAATCGGATCAGAAATCGCGATCAGAAATAATCGTGGAAAATCCAAGAAAAAGAAACGCTGACGAACAGATTAATGAACAAATGTTCGTTATCTGAAACTAAACGGTGACCGTGTTCGTTAAAACAAACGAACGAGCGAATGCTCGCTAAAAAAAGAACCAACAAAACCGATCTAAAAAAATAAACCTAGGGTTTCTAAAAAAACCCGATCGGTTTTTCTTAGAAAACCGGGGTGGCGGGCGGCTACCTCGGCTTAGGCTTCGGCGAGGTCCGGCAGGGCTCCGGTGGCGGTGGGCGGCGTGGGGTGGCGGGGCGGCGGCTCCTGGCGGCGACGGCGCAAGGCGGCGGGGCGGAAGTGGCTTGCGGCGGCGGCGCAAGGCGGCAGGGCGGCGATGGCTTGCGGCGGCGGCGGCTCCGGCTATGGGGCTCCAGGGGGGCCCGGGTCGGTTTATAAAGGGGGGGGGCGGCGGTGGCTTGCGGGAGGGGCTGAGGCGGAGTGGCTCTCCCGGACTCGGCGGCGGCTGCGATCAGGACTCCGGTTCCGATCCGGATGCGGGAGGCGGCGGCGGCTGGGCCTTCGGCCCAGTCGGGTGCGCGGGAGTTTTTTTTAAAAAATCCCGCCGAACTAAGAAAAATCCTAGAAAAACAAATAAAAATCTAAAAGTGCCAAAACAAATTTTCGCCGTCTAAATAAAATATTTAGAACTGGATGAACATTTTCTTGGCCCTAAAATGCAGTTTTAAAACATGCAATTTTTCCTAAATTCAAATAAAATAGCGAGAAAAACCGAAATAAAATCTTACTTGATTTTTTTATTAAACCTTCAATATTTCTTTATTTTTCGAAAGTCATTTTATTTCCTCTCTCATATTTTTATTATAGAAATAATTGAAGATAAAATAAATAAAATCAATGATCCTGTTTTCAAAATTTGGGAAAACTCAAATATGAAAATAACGAAATCCCCAACTCTCTCCGTGGGTCCTTGAGTTGCGTAGAATTTCGGGATCAGGCCAAAAGCAAATAAAATATGATATGCAGTGCTGACCTAATGTATAATATTCCAAATTGAAAATTTGGGATGTTGGAGGATGCTATTTCTTGAGAAAAGCCACTAGTGAAATCTACGGCCCCCGGGTCTATCTTTTATCATATTGTTTTTAGATCTATTATTCCAAAAATCCAAAAATACCTTGCTGCACTTTTTATTTACTTATTTTATTTTGTGTTCTTGCCAGATCTACTTATCCAATCTTATACAATTTAATCTATCTTTTTACCGTGGAGGGATTGACAACCCCTCTTAGTCATCGGGTTGCAAGTATTTGTTCTTTCTGTACAGGTACCGTTTACATAGTGTTGGTTGGTTCTCCTACTGGATTGATAACCTTGGTTTCATACTGAGGAAAATACTTGTCGTAGCTGTGCTGTATCATCCCTTCCTCTTCGGGAAAGACCGGCGCGGATTCAAGCAACATCAAAGGAATTTCTGGCGCCGTTGCTGGGGAGACATCATCAACATCTATCAGGTACCCAATCACAAATCTCATCTCCTAGCAATTTACGTTATTTGCCATTTTCCTCTCATTTTCATCTCCCCCACTTCACAAAAATTTGCCTTTTATTTGCCTTCTTTTTTGTTCGCCTTTTTCTTGTCAGATCTATTGTTTGTTTTCAATCTTGTTTGCGTACTCACGATGTCTCAAGAAAATACCAAATTGTGTTATTTTTCCAATACTAATAATAATGATTTTATTAGTACTCTGATTGCTCCTCCCTCACTAGTGCGGAGTCTTGTGATATTAATGCCGCTTTGTTGAATGTTGTTACGAAAGACCAATTTTCCGGTACTCCTATTGAGGATGACGCGTCCCATCTAAACACATTCGCAGAATTGTGTGATATGCAAAAGAAAAAATATGTGGACAAAAATATTTTGAAGTTTAAATTATTTCCTTTCTCGTTGAGGGATCGTGCAAAAAAATGGTTTTATTGTTTGCCTCGCAATAGTATCGATTCTTGGGATAGTTGCAAAGATGCTTTTATTACTAAGTATTTTCCGCCCGTGAAAATTATTTTCCTTAAAACTCAAATCATGAATTTTAAGCAACCTGAGCACGAACATGTTGGAAAATCTTGGTAAAGAATGAAATTGACGCTAAGAAATTGTCCTACTCATGGTTCAGATCTTTGAATGATTATACAAAAAAAATTATGCAGGATTGAATTTTGTTTCTAGAAATCTTTTAGATTCTACCGCGGGTGGTACTTTGATGGAGATTACTTTGGGTGAAGGTACTAAATTGCTAGATAATGTTATGGCAAATTATTCACAATGGCATACCAAAATAGCACCTACTTGTAAAAAAGTTAATTCGGTTGAAGAAATTAGTACTTTGAGTAGAAAAGTTGATGCTCTTATGAAATTGGTTGCTTGTAAAAATGCTCCTATTTATGTTAATAATGTGCCTTTGTCTACTTTGATTGAGTAAAAATAGTGATCCCATAGATGTGAATTTTGTCTCACGAACCAATTTTAATAACAATGCTTATAGAGGTAATTTTAATCCTAGGCCTTTTCCTGGAATTCGTCTAATAATTATGACAATTCCTCTGGCAATTCTTATTACAATAATAATAGGAACCCCTCTGATCTTGAGAGTAATATTAAAGAATTTATCAATGCTCAAAAAGTTTTCAATACTGTGATAGAAGAAAAAATGAATAAGATTGATGATATGTCTAGAAGCATTGATAGAATTTCCCATGATCTAGAAAATCTCAAGATTAAAATTTTTCCACCTAAGGTTGATGTCAAGGAATCGATTAAAGCTTTATATGTTTCTATGGATGAAAGTAAGAAAAGAACCGCTATGCTTAGAGCTAAAAGAGAATTCGAAAGAGTGTTTTCTACCGATTGCTTTCATAATAATGATGAAGATCTCAAAATGATTGGTGTTTCTTCTATTGATTCCTAATTTAGTTATATTAAACTTGATGAATAGAAGACTGAAGAAGAGTTAACTTTAGCTAGAGGGCGTCCTCATAATTTGGAGGGTGAAAATCTTGTTGAAAAAATTGATAAAAGTGGGTTTGGAGAGGTCAAACCTTTAACTAGTGATGTGCCCACACTTTTGGATTACAAATACTTTAATTATGATAGTTGCTATTTGATTGAATGCATTTATTTGTTGCAATCCATGATAAATTCACCCAATGCCTATGAACAAAATAAAGCTTTTACTAAACATATTGTAGAAGCGATGATGAAAGCTTTAGAAGAAAAGTTGGAATTAGAGATTTCAATTCCTAGAAAATTATATGATGAATGGGAACCTACCATTAAAGTAAAGATTAAAAATTATGAGTGATTTGCTTTATGTGATTTGGATGCTAGTGTTTCCACAATTCTGAAATCTCTATGTGATGTGCTTGGTCTCACCAATATTGAAGAGTGTTCTCTTAATTTGCACTTTGTGGATTCTACTATTAAAAAGCCTTTTGGAAGAATTAATGATGCTCTTATTCTTGCTAATAGGAACAATGTGTCCATAGATTTTATTGTTCTTGATATTGATTGCAATCTGTCTTGCCTCCTTTTAATAGAGAACGAAGCATTAACACATGGGAATACATGAACTCCTCAACCTACGGTCATCACCGGGAGTGGTCCCAACTATTGTCACTCCGAGGTTGCCGAATCATAACACGTAGTAGGTGACTATAACTTGCAAGATTAGATATAGAACATGGATATAATGATGATAACATAAACGGTTCAGATCTGAAATCATGGCACCCTGATACGTCCATTTTGCATCATGTTTTCTTACTGTTATTTATAATGTTTTTATCCATAATAATGCTTTTTGGAGTAATTCTAATGCCTTTTCTCGCAAGGAACACACCAAGAGGGAGAGTTCCGGCAGCTGGAAATCTGGACGTGGAAAAGCTGCGTCAGGCCACCTATTCTGCACAACTCCAAATGAGCTGAAACTTTACGGAGATTTTGTATGGATTATTTAAGAAATACTGCAGCCAATAAACACCAGAGGGGGCCACCAGGTGGGCACAACCCACCTGGACGCGCCAGGCCCCCGGGCGCGCCCTGGTGGGTTGTGGCGTCCTCGGCCCACCTCCGGTGCCCATCTTCTGGTATATAAGTGGTTTTGACCTAGAAAAAATAAGAGGAGGACTTTCGGGATGAAGCGCCGCCGCCTCGAGGCGGAACTTGGGCAGGAGCACTTTTCCCCTCCGGCGGAGCGATTTCGCTGGGGGAACTTCCCTCCCGGAGGGGGAAATCATCGTCATCATCATCACCAACAACTCTCCTACTTGGGCAGGGCAATCTTCATCAACATCTTCAACAACACCATCTCCTCTCAAACCCTAGTTCATCTCTTGTGTTCAATCTTATTGCTGGAACTATAGATTGGTACTTGTGGGTGACTAGTAGTGTTGATTACATCTTGTAGTTGATTAGTATATGTTTTATTTGGTGGAAGATTATATGTTCATATCCATTATGCTATTTAATACTCCTCTGATCATGAACATGTTTTATCATTTGTGAGTACTCACTTTTGTTCTTGAGGCCACGGGAGAAATCACGTTGCAAGTAATCATGTGAACTTGATATGTGTTTGATATTTTGATAGTATGTATGTTGTTATTCCCTTAGTGGTGTCATGTGAACGTCAACTACATGACACTTCACCATATTTGGGCCTAAGGGAATTCATTGTGGAGTAGCAGTTAGATGGTGGGTTGCGAGAGTGACAGAAGCTTAAACCCCAGTTTATGTGCTATTTCGTAAGGGGCCGATTGGATCCAAAAGTTTAATGCTATGGTTTTAATTTATTCTTAATACTTTTCTCGTAGTGAGCATGAACATGGGTTTGAGCAACAGGATGATTTTTTCTGGAGGAAGACAAAGTGGATGGGTGCTGGAATAAGTGAGGGAGACCCACGTGGGATCCATAAGGCATGGGGTGCGCCCAGGGGGTAGGGTGTGCCCTCCACCCTTGTGGTCCACTTGTGCAGCCCCCTAGTGCATTCTCAGTGCCAGAAATTCTAAAATATTCTATAAAAATCATACTAAATTTTCAGGACATTTGGAGAACTTTATTTTCGGGACATTTTTTATTATACGGATAATTCAGAAAACAGATAAATAATACTATCTTTGCTTTATTTATTCTAAATAACAGAAGGTAAAAAGTGGGTACAGAAAGTTGTGCTTTCTAAATTCATCCATCTTATGCCCATCAAAATTAAATCCATTAACAAGGTTGATCAAGTCTTATTAACAAACTTCTTCCGAATGACATGAAACCAGAGAATTTTCGGATAACACTAGGTTACCTCAATGGGGATATGCATGTCCCCAACAATACGAATATCATATTTCTTTTTGGCACTAGTAAGAGGGAATTCAAAACCTCCAATAGTAATAGTTGAAAATTTTCCAATAGAATTTATACTATGAACTTGAGGTTGTTTCTTCAGAAAGTGTACCATATGCTCATTACCATTAACATGAAAAGTGGCATTGCCCTTGTTGCAATCAATAACAGCCCCTGGAATACTTAAAAAGGGTCTACCAAGGATGACCGACATATTCACGTCCTCGGGAATATCAAGAATAACAAAGTCCGTTAAGGTAGTAACGTTCGCAACCACAACAGGCACATCCTCACAAATACCGATGGGTATAGCAGTTGATATATGAGCCATTTGTAAAGAGACTTTAGTAGGTGTCAACTTATTCAATTCAAGTCTACGATACAAAGAGAAAGGCATAACACTAACACCAGCTCCCAAATCACATAAAGCAGTTTTAACATAGTTTCTTTTAATGGAGCATGGTATAGTTGGTATTCCTGGATCTCCTAGTTTCTTTGGCATTCCACCCTTAAAATTATAATTAGCAAGCATGGTGGAAATTTCCGCTTCTTGTATCTTTCTTTTATTTGTAACAATATCTTTCATATACTTGGCATAAGGAGACATTTTCAAAATATCGGTCAAACGCATACGCAAAAATATAGGTCTAAGCATTTCAACAAAGCGCTCAAAATCCTCATCATCCTTTTCTTGGATGGTTTAGGAGTAAAGGGCATGTGTTTCTGAACCCATGGTTCTCTTTCTTTACCATGCTTCCTACCAACGAAGTCTCTCTTATCATAGAGTTGATTCTTAGATTGTGGATTAGCAAGATCAACAGTAAGTTCAATCTCCACATCATTATCATTACTACGTTGAGCATAAACATGAACATTATCAATAACATTATCACTAGGTTCATGCTCATTACCAGATTGTGTCTCAGCATCAGAAATAGAAATATCATTGGGATTCTCGGGTGTGTCTATAACAGGTTCACTAGAAGCATGCAAAGTCCTATCATTTTTCCTCTTCTTTTTATTAGAAGGACTAGGTGCATCACTACTAATTCTCTGAGAATCTTGCTCAATTCTCTTAGGATGGCCCTCAGAATACAAAGGTTCCTGATTCATTTTACCACCTCTAGTCATAACTCTAACAACATAATCATTGCTCTTACTATTCATCTAATTATGCAAATCATCTTGTGCCTTAAGTACTTGTTCTACTTGAATTTTTACCATAGAAGCATGTTTATTGATAAGCTTAAGATCATTAACAGTTCTACACATATAATCACCCAAGCGTTCAAGCATATAAGCATTACGTTTCAATTGTCTACTAACATAAGCATTGAAGTTTTCTTGTTTGACAATGAAGTTATCAAATTCATCCAAGCATTGACTAGCAGACTTACTATAAGGAATGTCGCCTTCATCAATCTATAGAGAGAATTTACCTCTACTACCTGTGTCAGAATATTAAGACCATGTATCTCTTCAATAGGAGGTAAATTCTTAACATCTTCAGCTTTAATACCTTTTTCTTTCATAGATTTCTTTGCCTCTTGCATATCTTTAGGACTAAAAAATAGAATACCTCTTTTCTTTGTAGTTGGCTTAGGAGGTGGTCGGGAAGAGTCCAATCATTAGCATTACTCAATATATTATTCAATTGTTTCTTAGCTTGCTCAACAGTCCATTCCCTGAAAACACAACCAGCACAACTATCTAGGTGGTCCCTAGAAGCATAGGTTAGTCCATTATAAAAGATATCAAGTATTTCATTTTTCTTGAGAGGATGATCAGGCAAAGAATTAAGTAATTGGAGAAGCCTCCCCCAAGCTTGTGGGAGACTCTCTTCTTCAATTTGCACAAAGTTAAATATTTCCTGTAAAGCAGCTTGTTTCTTATGAGCGGGAAAATATTTTTCAGAGAAGTAATATATCATATCCTGGGGACTACACACACAACCAGGAGCAAGAGAATTAAACCATATCTTAGTATCACCCTTTAATGAGAAAGGAAACTATTTAAGAATATAGTAATAGCGATTTTTTACCTTTTGAGCAAATAGGGTGGCTATATCATTCAACTTAGTAAGATGTCCCACAACAGTTTCAAATTCATAACCATGGAAAGGATCAGGTTCAACCAAAGTAATTAACTCAGGATCGATAGAGAATTCATAATCTTTATCAGTAACAAAGATAGGTGAAGTAGCAAACTTAGGATCATATTGCATTCTAGCATTCAAAGATTTTTCTTTCAGCTTAGCTAATAGTTTCTTAAGATCATCTCTATCATTGCAAGCAAAAAGTCTCTAGCAGTTTCTTCAACCACAATATAACCCTCGGGTACCTTAGGCAATTCATATCTAGGAGGAGAATCATAATCTTCAGTTTCAATAAATAATATCGTCAGTTTCAGTAATTTCATTCTCTCTAGCCCTAGCAAGTTGTTCATTAAGAAATTCACCTAGTGGCACAGTATTATCAAGCAAAGAAGTAGTATCATTATAAGAATCATGCATAGCAGAAGTGGCATCATTAATAACATGCGACATATCGGAATCAATAGTAGGTGTAGGTGTCACAAGTTTACTTAAAACAGAAGGTGAATCAAGTGAAGAGCTAGCAGATGGCAGTTCCTTACCTCCCCTCGTAGTAGAGGGAAATATCTTGGTTCTAGTATCTTTCAAATTCCTCATGGTGATCAACAGATATAAATACCAAGTGACTCAGAGAATAGAGCTATGCTATCACAGCCTGATTTTTTGCCCTTTCTTTTTCTTTTGATTTTCTGAGGTTTTTGCCTGAGTTTTCTTTGTTCATGGCTGTGTGGTCTGGAAACTGAAGAAGATGAACTCTTCTTTTCTTCTAGAGTGGCTTGTCATCCTCATATCCTTCCCTAGACCTTTCCATTTTCATCCTAGCCCAAATCCCAAAAATCTTTTCTTTGGGAATATTCTTTTTTCTGTTAAAGGAATTATCTTTTTGCCCTAGGTTGTGAAGCAACCTACATTTCCCTCACTCCTAAAATTTCCAAATAATTCTCATAATTTTTTTGGGTCATATATTCCTTAAATATGGCAAAATATTTCATTTGCCATGTCTATCATCATGCTCAAATAATTCATTTCCTATTCTGTCCTAAGTGGCACATTGTGAAGCAAGTGCTATTATCCTTTGCCCAATGGACCTCAAACCCCTTGGACATATTTTCCTGTCCATATCATTGCTACATGCCAAAATTCAACCTCATTTGCCTAGTAATTATTTATTTATGGTTTTCCAAAGTTTTTGTCCAAACAGAAACTTTGTGAAGGAGGTACAAGCTAGGCATATCCAAATCAGTTGCAATTTTGCATGGTCCTTCATATCATCATATCATAGCCCTCCACCAAATTTGAGCTCATATCATGCATCCCTGTGAGCTCATCTTCAATTATTTGATTCTTTCCAAATTTTAATTTTGTGAAGCAAGTATATGTTATATTGCTTCAATTAAGCTAAACATTTTCTTGGACCTTCTCCTACCCATATAACCTATCTCCACCAAATTTGGGAATATTTAATCAAGCCAATATTCTTATAGAATTTTTGCAAGTTTCTGTCCAAAGAGGATGTGTGTGAAGCAATTACCATTTTGGTTTATCCAATTGGTATGAAACTTTTACAGCATCTTCCTTTCATGCAAAATTTCACCCCAAGTGGATGCACTATGTGAGTGCTATTTCTATGTCTACATTTGTGGACAGTGTGGCACTTTCTACATCAGCTACTAGCTAAACCCCTCCCCTTGTTATGAAACCCTGCCATCTTACTCGCCTTAGTGAGTGATCAACCCCAGTCGAACCTCAGTCTAACCCTCCTGAAAAATCTTCTGAAGAAGGTATCAAACACCTTGTTATTCAGCTGGTTTGGAGCCTTCTATTTTTCTCTTCTTTGCCCCTGGACCGTGTTGTTGCTTCCTTTGGACTGAGGGCACCAAGGACTTTCATCTAGACACCAATTTGGGCGCAAGTGAGCATTGAATGCCCAGGGTCACGCGGTGACCACTGCCCTGGCATGCCATGGCCGCGAGCTGGGTAGCATTTTGCTCGGGCCCCTCCTCCTCTCGTAGCCTTCGTGCGCGTGACCGTGTCCAACGTCGTCGTCTCATCGTCGCAATTCCCCTGGACCCCTCTCCCCCTCCGTCCGTTTCCTCACCGACACTCGCCGCCGAACGCCCACGGGAGCATAGTGCGTTGACCGTCGTTTTCCTCCTCGTCCCTTCCTCCCCGTGCTCTCTTGGCTCCCTCTGCCCCGTGAGCTCGTCCCCTGCTCCCCTCTGTCGTCTACCTTCGAGCCCATGCACGAGCACACGCGTCTGCGACGCCGGCCACACATCTGCGGCGACGCCATCTCGGCCATGCCCTCGCACGGCTATATATAGCCCCTCCCCGTGGCTCCCAAGCACTCTGATGTCTACTACACAACCTTCTTCTTGTAGACGTTGTTGGGCCTCCAAGTGCAGAGGTTTGTAGGACAGTAGCAAATTTCCCTCAAGTGGATGACCTAAGGTTTATCAATCTGTAGGAGGCGTAGGATGAAGATGGTCTCTCTCAAGCAACCCTGCAACCAAATAACAAAGAGTCTCTTGTGTCCCCACCACACCCAATACAATGGTAAATTGTATAGGTGCACTAGTTCGGCGAAGAGATGGTGATACAAGTGCAATATGGATAGTAGATAATAGTTTTCGTAATCTGAAAATATAAAAACAGCAAGGTAACTAGTGGTAAAAGTGAGCACAAACGGTATTGCAATGATAGTAAACAAGGCCTAGGGTTCATACTTTCGCTAGTGTAAGTTCCCTCAACAATACTAACATAATTGGATCACATAACTATCCCTCAACATGCAACAAAGAGTCACTCCAAAGTCACTAATAGCGGAGAACGAATGAAGAGATTATGGTAGGGTACGAAACCACCTCAAAGTTATTCTTTCCAATCAATCCGGTGGGCTATTCCTATAAGTGTCACAAACAGCCCTAGAGTTCGTACTAGAATAACACCTTAAGACACAAATCAACCAAAGCCCTAATGTCACCTAGATACTCTATTGTCACCTCAAGTATCCATGGGCATGATTATATGATATGCATCACACAATCTCAATTCATCTATTCAACCAACACATAGAACCTCAAAAAGTGCCCCAAAGTTTCTACCGGAGAATCACGACGAAAACATGTGCCAACCCCTATGCATAGGTTCCCAATGTCACGAAACCCGCAAGTTGGTCACCAAAACATACAACAAGTAGCACGTGGTATCCCATTGTCACCACAGATATCCACGGCAAGACATACATCAAGTGTTCTCAAGTCTTTATAGACTCAATCCGATAAGATTACTTCAAAGGGGAAACTCAATTCATTACAAGAGAGAAAAGGGGGAAAGAAACATCATATGATCCAAATATAATAGCAAAGCTCGCGATACATCAAGATCGTATCATCTCAAGAACACGAGAGAGAGAGAGAGAGAGAGAGAGAGATCAAACACATAGCTACTGGTACATACCCTCAGCCCCGAGGGAGAACTACTCCCTCCTCGTCATGGAGAGCACCGGGATGATGAAGATGGCCACCGGTGAGGGTTGCCCCCTCCGGTACGGTGCCGGAACAGGGTCCCGACTGGTTTTTGGTGGCTACGGAGGCTTCTGGCGGCGGAACTCCCGATCTATTATGCGTTCTGGAAGTTTTAGGGTACGTGGATATATATGGGTGCAGGGAGGACGTCAGAGGAGCCACAGGGGCCCCACGAGGCAGTGGGGCATGCCCCCCACCCTCGTGAGCACCTCGTGTCTCCCCTGACGTGGGGTCCAAGTCCATCAGGTGTGTTTCCTTCCAAAAATAACTTCTCTAGTTGATTTCGTTCCGTTTCGACTCCGTCTGATATTCCTTTTCTTCAAAACACTGAAATAGGCATAAAACAGCAAATCTGGGTTGGGCCTCCGGTTAATAGGTTAGTACAAAAAGTAATATAAAAGTGGATAATAAAGCCCAATATTGCCCAAAACAGTAGATAATATAGCATGGAGCAATCAAAAATTATAGATGCGTTGGAGACGTATCACACTCCAACAGCCTTGCCTCACTCCCTCAGTCCTCCCCGACCCCTCCCTTGAGCTCCAAGAGCTCCCGAGCCCTCCAATGGCCGCCATGGCCGACGTCTCTGCCCTCCACGATTCCGGCAATGGCGAGCCACTCCCTGTCTCCTTCCACCACGAGAGCCATCCACCATCTTTCCAGAGCCTTCCCCGCCCTCCTCCTCTTCCTCCGGTGGCCTCTCGCCGTGTTTCCCATCGCCGACCGAAGCCGCTGTCCACCGTGGTCGCACACCTGCTCGTCTCCGCGTTCTCCGGTGAGCGGGCTGCCCCCAGTCAGGTGCACCTCTCCATGCAGCGCATTTTGATGGCCGGGGCGTTGCCTGAGTCGACCCAAGCCGGCCGGACGAGCGCCGGTGCCATGCTCCTCCCTCTGCCTCCGTCCGGTGCGGGAGAGATGAAGGAGAAGACCCCTGCCGGCGGGCCCCACCAGCCCACGGGCCCCGCCAGTCAGCCTCTCCAAGCATTGACCCCACCCAGTCCACGTGGATAAGTAGCGGGCCCCGCCTATAAGTCCTCGCGTTGACCCGAGCTGGTGAGGTGGATAAGTGAAAGCGTATTCTTGCGAATACGTTTTCCTCCACCGAAAGCACATTTCCTTTCTTATTCAGCCCGGAATACGTTTTCCGTCCAGTGAAAGCATATTCCTCTAATTGCGCTTCCCGTTTTTCTGTTGAGGCCCTATTTGAGAATATTTTATTTACAGATGGGTCCCTGGGAGAAAAACAACTATATCTTTTCAACCACAACTGCAATTGAGGTGATTCCAAATCCCATTTCTTTGTCTCGTCGAGCCCGTTCTGTTGGTCACACTTTCACCATGTGTCATCATTCTGACCATTATGCCCTTTGTAACACCCATGATGCGGCTATATCTCCCACGTGTCGGAGCATGACTTAGAGGCATAACTGCATTGTAGGCAATGTCGCAAGAGGGGTAATCTTTACACATCCCATGTATAGAATAAGAAAAGAGGTACATAGTTGGCTTACAATCGCCACTTCAAAACAATACATAAATATAGCATTACAATCATCCAGATACAATCAAGGTCCGACTACGGAACCAAAATGACGACAACCCCAAATGCATAAGATCCCCGATCGCCCCAACTGGGCTCCACTACTGATCGTCTGGAAAGGAAACGTAGTATCGTCCTGAGTCCTCATCGAACTCCCACTTGAGCTCAGTCGTATATCCTGGAACGGTATCATCGGTCCATGCATCTGGTTTTGAAAGTAATCTGTGATTCACGGGGACTCAGCAATCTCACACCCTCGCAATCAAGACTATTTAAGCTTATAGGTACGGAAAAGGTATGAGGTGGAGCTGTGGCAAGCACTAGCATATATGGTGGCTAAACATACGAAAATGAGAGCGAGAATAGAAGGCAACGCACGGTCGAGAATCTATGATCAAGAAGTGATCCTAGAACAACCTACATTCAAGCATAACCCGAGACTGTGTTCTCTTCCCGGACTCCGCCGAAAAGAGACCATCACGGCTACACATGTTGTTGATTCATTTTAATTAAGTTTAGTTTCAGGTTTTCTATAACCGGACATTAACAAATTCCCATCTTCCCATAACCGCGGGCACGGCTTTCGAAAGTTCAAATCCCTCCAGGGGTGTCCCAACTTAGCCCATCACAAGCTCTCACGGTCAACGAAGGATATTCCTTCTCCCAGGACGACCCGATCAGACTCGGAATCCCGGTTACAAGACATCTCGAAAATGGTAAAACTAAACCAGCAAAGCCGCCCGAATGTGCCGACAAATCCCGATAGGAGCTGCACATATCTTGTTCTCAGGGCACACCAAATGGGCAAGACGTCGGGTTGGCATAGACCCTGGTTGCCCAGGGGGCGACGGACATTGCCCAGTTTGGACCAACACTTAGAGAAGCACTGGCCCGCGAGGTTAAAATAAAGATGACCCTTGAGTCCGCGGAACCCAAGGGAAAAAGGCTAGGTGGAAAATGGTAAAACCAAAGTTGGGCCTTGCTGGAGAAGTTTTATTCAAGGCGAACTGTCAAGGGGTTCCCATTATAACCCAACCATGTAAGGAACGCAAAATCAAGGAACATAACACCGGTATGACGGAAACTAGGGCGGCAAGAGTGGAACAAAACACCAGGCATAAGGCCGAGCCTTCCACCCTTTACCAAGTATATAGATGCATTAAAGTAGACAAGATATAATAGTGATATCCCAACAATAAACATGTTCCAACAAGGAACAAACCCCAATCTTCACCTGCAACTAGCAATGCTATAAGAGGGGCTGAGCAAAGCGGTAACATAGCCAAACAACGGTTTGCTAGGACAAGGTGGGTTAGAGGTTTGACATGGCAATATGGGAGGCATGATAAAGCAAGTGGTAGGTATCGTAGCATAGGCATAGCAATAGAGTGAGCAACTAGCAAGCAAAGATAGAAGTGATTTCGAGGGTATGGTCATCTTGCCTGCAAAGTTCTCCGAGTTGACGTAAGGTTGATCCTCGTAAACGTTCTCAACGGGTTCCTCGATCACGTACTCAATCCGATAAGATTACTTCAAAGGGGAAACTCAATTCATTACAAGAGATAAGAGGGGGAAAGAAACATCATAGGATCCAAATATAATAGCAAAGCTCATGATACATCAAGATAGTATCATCTCAAGAACATGAGAGAGAGAGAGAGAGATCAAACACATAGCTACTGGTACATACCCTCAGCCTCGAAGGAGAACTACTCCCTCCTCGTCATGGAGAGCACCGGGATGATGAAGATGGCCACCGGTGAGGGTTGCCCCCTCCGGCAGGGTGCCGGAACAGGGTCCTGATTGGTTTTTGGTGGCTACGGAGGCTTATAGCGGCGGAACTCCCGATCTATTATGCGTTCTGGAAGTTTTAGGGTACGTGGATATATATGGGTGCAGGGAGGACGTCAGAGGAGCCACGGGGGCCCCACGAGGTAGGGGGCGCGCCCTAGGGGGTGCCCCCACCCTCGTGAGCACCTCGTGTCTCCCCTGACGTGGGGTCCAAGTCCATCAGGTGTGTTTCCTTCCAAAAATAACTTCTCCAGTTGATTTCGTTCTGTTTCGACTCCGTCTAATATTCCTTTTCTTCAAAACACTGAAATAGGCATAAAATAGCAAATCTGGGCTGGGCCTCCGGTTAATAGGTTAGTCCCAAAAGTAATATAAAAGTGGATAATAAAGCCCAATATTGCCCAAAACAGTAGATAATATAGCATGGAGCAATAAAAAATTATAGATACATTGGAGACGTATCAAGCATCCCCAAGCTTAATTCCTACTCGTCCTCGAGTAGGTAAATGATAAAGAAGAATTTTTGATGCGAAGTGCTACTTGGCATAATTTCAATGTAATTCTTCTTAATTGTGGCATGAATATTCAGATCCATAAGATTCAAGACAAAAGTTCATATTGACATAAAAATGATAATACTTCAAGCATACTAACAAAGCAATTATGTCTTCTCAAAATAACATGGCCAAAGAAAGTTATCCCTACAAAATCATATAGTCTGGCTATGCTCCATCTTCACCAGACAACATATTTAAACCATGCACAGCCCCGATGACAAGCCAAGCAATTGTTTCATATTTTTGATGTTCTCAAACTTTTTCAATCTTCACACAATACATGAGTGTGAGCCATGGACATAACACTATAGGTGGAATAGAATGGTGGTTGTGGAGAAGACAAAAAGAAGAAGATAGTCTCACATCAACTAGGCGTATCAATGGGCTATGGAGATGCCCATCAATAGATATCAATGTGAGTGAGTAGGGATTGCCATGCAACGGATGCACTAGAGCTATAAGTCTATGAAAGCTCAACAAAAGAAACTAGTGGGTGTGCATCCAACTCCCTTGCTCACGAAGATCTAGGGCATTTTGAGGAAGCCCATCATTGGAATATACAAGCCAAGTTCTATAATGAAAGATTCCCACTAGTATATGAAAGTGATAACTCAAGAGACTCTCTATATGAAGAACATGGTGCTACTTTGAAGCACAAGTGTGGTAAAAGGATAGTAGCATTGTCCCTTTTATTTTTTATATTTTTTTATTTGGCCTTTCCTTTTTTTGGCCTTTCCTTTTTTTATTTGGCCTTTCTCTTTTTTTGGGACAATGCTCTATTGAACGATGATCATCACACTTCTATTTATTTACAACTCAATGATACAACTTGATACTAGAACAAAGTATGACTCTATATGAATGCCTCCGGCGGTGTGCCGGGATATGCAATGAATCAAGAGTGACATGTATGAAAGAATTATGAACGGTGGCTTTGCCACAAATACAATGTCAACTACATGATCATGCTAAGCAATATGACAATGATGAAATGTGTCATAATAAACGTAATGGTGGAAAGTTGCATGGCAATATATCTCAGAATGGCTATGGAAATGCCATAATAGGTAGGTATGGTGGCTGTTTTGAGGAAGGTATATGGTGGGTTTATGGTACCGGCGAAAGTTGCGCGGTACTAGAGAGGCTAGCAGTGGTGGAAGGGTGAGAGTGCGTATAATCCATGGACTCAACATTAGTCATAAAGAACTCACATACTTATTGCAAAAATCTATTAGTTATCGAAGCAAAGTATTACGTGCATGCTCCTAGGGGGATAGATTGGTAGGAAAAGACCATCGCTCATCCCCGACCGCCACTCATAAGGAAGACAATCAATAAATAAATCATGCTCCGACTTCGTCACATAACGGTTCACCATACGTGCATGCTACGGGAATCACAAACTTCAACACAAGTATTTCTAAAATTCATAACCACTCAACTAGCATGAATCTAATATCACCATCTCCATATCTCAAAACAATTATCAAGTATCAAACTTCTCATACTATTCAACACACTCATAAGAGAATTTTATTATTCTTGAATACCTAGCATATTAGGATTTTAAGCAAATTACAATGCTATTTAAGACTCTAAAAATAATCTAAGTTAAGCATGAGAGATCAATAGTTTCTATAAAACAAATCCACCACCGTGCTCTAAAAGGTATAGGTGAAGCACTAGAGCAAATGACAAACTACTCCGAAAGATATAAGTGAAGATCAATGAGTAGTCGAATAATTATGCAACTACGTGAAGACTCTCTAACATTAAATAATTTCAGATCTTAGTATTCTATTCAAACAGAAAGCAAAGCAAAATAAAATGACATTCTAAGAATAGCAAACATTGTGTGAAGAAGCAAAAACTTAGGATCAACCGATACTAACCGATAATTGTTGAAGAAGAAAGGTGGGATGCCAACCGGGGCAACCCCAAGCTTAGACGCTTGAGACTTCTTGAAATATTATCTTGGGATGCCTTGGGCATCCCCAAGCTTGAGCTTTTGTGTCTCCTTAATTCCTCTCATATCACGGTCTCCCTAAATCTCAAAAGCTTCATCCACACAAAACTCAACAAGGACTCGACAGATAAGTTAGTATAAACCATTGCAAAAACCTTATCATACTCTACTGTAGAAAATCACTAAAATTATTATTCAACATTGAATACTAAATGCCTCTGCATATTTAATAGTCCTATCCTCAAATAGAATCATTAAAGAAGCAAACATATGCAAACAATGCAAACATGACAGCAATCTGCCTAAACAGGATAGTCTGCAAAGAATGCTGCAACATCCATACTTCCCTAGCTCCAAAAATTATGAAAGAAAATTCCCACTGTAGTAAATTTATCAGAGCTTAATGTGAAAAAGGTTTCAACATTTTATCACATTCTGAATTTTCTAGGGAATTATTGCAACAGCGGTAAACTTTCTGTTTTCAAACAGCAACATGTATACTTGTAACATAGGCATAGTAAAGGCTATCAATGCCACTTTTATTGAAATAAAAGATGCAAAACATTGTTCTAAATAACAGAAAGATAATCCTATCAAAATAAATTGACGCTCCAAGCAAAACACATATCATGTGGCGAATACAAATATAGCTCCAAGTAAAGTTACCGATGAATGAAGACGAAAGAGGGGATGCCTTCCGGGGCATCCCCAAGCTTAGGCCCTTGATTGTCCTTGAATATTACCTTGGGGTGCCTTGGGCATCCCCAAGCTTAGTCTCTTGCCACTCCTTATTCCATAGTCCATCGAATCCTTACCCAAAACTTGAAAACTTCACAACACAAAACTTAACAGAAAACTCGTAAGCTCCGTTAGTATAAGAAAGTAAATCACCACTTCAAGGTACTGTAATGAACTCATTTTTTATTTATATTGGTGTTAAACCTAATTTATTCCAACTTATCTATGGTTAATACCCTCCGATACTACTCATAGATTCATCAAAATAAGCAAACAACACACGAAAAACAGAATCTGTCAAAAACAGAACAGTCTGTAGTAATCTGGATCAAACGTATACTTCTGGAACTCATAAAATTATCAAATAAATTTCTAGAACTGAGTAATTTATCTATTAATCATCTTCAAAAATAATTAACTAAATATCACTCTCCAAATAAAAATGGCAGCAATTCTCGTGAGCGCTAAAGTTTCTGTTTTTTACAGCATGATCAACAAGACTTTCCCCAAGTCTTCCCAAAGGTTCTACTTGGCACAGACACTAATTAAAAGCATAAAACCACATCTAAACAGAGGCTAGATGAATTATTTATTACTAAACAGGAACAAAAATAAAATTGGGTTGCCTCCCAACAAGCGCTATCGTTTAATGCCCCTAGCTAGGCACGATGATTTCAATGATGCTCACAAAAAGGATAAGAATTGTAACATAAAGAGAGCATCATGAAGAATATGACTAGCACATTTAAGTCTAACATACTTCCTATGCATAGGGATTTTGTGAGCAAACAACTTATGGTAACAATAATCAACTAGCCTAGGTGGGCAAAACAAGCATAACTTCAAAACTTTAAGCACATAGAGAGGAAACTTGATATTATTGCAATTCCTACAAGCATATATTCCTCCCTCATAATAATTTTCAGTAGCATCATGAATGAATTCAACCATAACTTCAAAACTTTAAGCACATAGAGAGGAAACTTGATATTATTGCAATTCCTACAAGCATATATTCCTCCCTCATAATAATTTTCAGTAGCATCATGAATGAATTCAACAATATAACCAGCACCTAAAGCATTCTTTTCATGATCTACAAGCATAGAAAATTTACTACTCTCCACACAAGCAAAATTCTTCTCATGAATAATAGTGGGAGCAAACTCAACAAAATAACTATCATGTGATTGAAAATTAAGATCAAGATGACAAGTTTCATGGTTATCATTATTATTTAAAGCATACGTGTCATCACAATAATCATCATAGATAGGAGGCATGCTTTCATCATAATAAATTTTCTCATGAAAACTTGGGGGACAAAAAAATATCATCTTCATCAAACATAGCTTCCCCAAGCTTGTGGCTTTGCATATCATTAGCATCATGGATATTCAAGGAATTCATACTAACAACATTGCAATCATGCTCATCATTCAAATATTTAGTGCCAAATATTTTATAGATTTCTTCTTCTAGCACTTGAGCACAATTATCCTTTCCATCATACTCACGAAAGATATTAAAAAGGTGAAGCGTATCAGGCAAACTCAATTCATTTTTTAATTTTCTTTTATAAACTAAACTAGTGATAAAACAAGAAACTAAGAGACTTGATTGCAAGATCTAAAGATATACCTTCAAGCCTAACCTCCCCGGCAACGGCGCCAGAAAAGAGCTTGATGTCTACTACACAACCTTCTTCTTGTAGACGTTGTTGGGCCTCCAAGTGCAGAGCTTTGTAGGACGGTAGCAAATTTCCCTCAAGTGGATGACCTAAGGTTTATCAATCCGTAGGAGGCGTAGGATGAAGATGGTCTCTCTCAAGCAACCCTGCAACCAAATAACAAAGAGTCTCTTGTGTCCCCAACACACCCAATACAATGGTAAATTGTATAGGTGCACTAGTTCGGCGAAGAGATGGTGATACAAGTGCAATATGGATAGTAGATAATAGTTTTCGTAATCTGAAAATATAAAAACAGCAAGGTAACTAATGGTAAAAGTGAGGACAAACGGTATTGCAATGATAGTAAACAAGGCCTAGGGTTCATACTTTCGCTAGTGTAAGTTCCCTCAACAATACTAACATAATTGGATCACATAACTATCCCTCAACATGCAACAAAGAGTCACTCCAATGTTACTAATAGCAGAGAATGAACGAAGAGATTATGGTAGGGTATGAAACCACCTCAAAGTTTTTCTTTCCAATCAATCCGGTGGGCTATTCCTATAAGTGTCACAAACATCCCTAGAGTTCGTACTAGAATAACACCTTAAGACACAAATCAACCAAAACCCTAATGTCACCTAGATACTCCATTGTCACCTCAAGTATCCGTGGGCATGATTATACGATATGCATCACACAATCTCAAATCATCTATTCAACCAACACATAGAACCTCAAAAAGTGCCCCAAAGTTTCTACTGGAGAATCACGACGAAAACGTGTGCCAACCCCTATGCATAGGTTCCCAATGTCACGAAACCCGCAAGTTGGTCACTAAAACATACATCAAGTGGCACGTGGTATCCCATTGTCACCACAGATATCCACGGCAAGACATACATCAAGTGTTCTCAAGTCTTTAAAGACTCAATCCGATAAGATTACTTCAAAGGGGAAACTCAATTCATTACAATAGAGAAAAGGGGGAAAGAAACATCATAGGATCCAAATATAATAGCAAAGCTCGCGATAAATCAAGATCGTATCATCTCAAGAACAGGAGAGAGAGAGAGAGATCAAACACATAGCTACTGGTACATACCCTCAGCCCCGAGGGAGAACTACTCCCTCCTCGTCATGGAGAGCACCGGGATGATGAAGATGGCCACCGGTGAGGGTTGCCCCCTCCGGCAGGGTGCCGGAACAGGGTCCCGATTGGTTTTTGGTGGCTATGGAGGCTTCTGGTGGCGGAACTCCCGATCTATTATGCGTTCTGGAAGTTTTAGGGTACGTGGATATATATGGGTGCAGGGAGGATGTCAGAGGAGCCACGGGGGCCCCACGAGGCAGGGGTCGCGCCCTAGGGGGGCCCACCCTCGTGAGCACCTCGTGTATCCCCTGACGTGGGGTCCAAGTCCATCAGGTGTGTTTCCTTCCAAAAATAACTTCTCTAGTTGATTTCGTTCCGTTTCGACTCCGTCTGATATTCCTTTTCTTCAAAACACTGAAATAGGCATAAAACAGCAAATCTGGATTGGGCCTCCGGTTAATAGGTTAGTCCCAAAAGTAATATAAAAGTGGATAATAAAGCCCAATATTGCCCAAAATAGTAGATAATATAGCATGGAGCAATCAAAAATTATAGATACATTGGAGACGTATCACACTCCAACCGCCTCGCCTCACTCCCTCAGTCCTCCCCGACCCCTCCCTTGAGCTCCAAGAGCTCCCGAGCCCTCCAATGGCCGCCATGGCCGACGTCTTTGCCCTCCACGATTCCGGCAATGGCGAGCCACTCCCTCTCTCCTTCCACCACGAGAGCCATCCACCATCATTCTAGAGCCTTCCCCGCCCTCCTCCTCTTCTTCCGGTGGCCTCTCGCCGTGTTTCCCATCGCCGACCGAAGCCGTCGTCCCCCGTGGTCACACACCTGCTCGTCTCCGCGTTCTCCGGTGAGCGGGCTGCCCCCAGTCGGGTGCACCTCTCCACGCAACGCATTTTGGTGGCCGAGGTGTTGCCTGAGTCGACCCGAGCCAGCCGGACGAGCGTCGGCGCCGTGCTCCTCCCTCTTCCTCTGCGGGCGCGGGAGAGATGAAGGAGAAGACCCCTGCCGGCGGGCCCCACCAGCGCACGGGCCCCGCCAGTCAGCCTCTCCAAGCATTGACCCCACCCGGTCCACGTGGATAAGTAGCGGGCCCCGTGTAACACCCCGGATGTAACTTTCCCAATTTGTACTCCAACTCTTGCCGTTTCCGGCGTTAAGTTATTTTATTTTCTCAGGTTCGTGTTTTTGTCTCCGTGTGTTGTTGTCGTTGTCATGCATGTCTTATCATGTCATCATGTGCATTGCATTTGCATACGTGTTCATCTCATGCATTCGAGCATTTTCCCCGTTGTCCGTTTTGCATTCCGGCGCTTCGTTCTCCTCCGGTGTTCTTTTCTAGCTTTCTTTCGTATGTGGGGATTAAACATTTCCGGATTGGACCGAGACTTGCCAACCGGCCTTGGTTTACTACCGGTAGACCGCCTGTCAAGTTCCGTATCATTTGGACTTCGTTTGATACTTCAACGGTTAACCGAGGGACCGAATAGGCCTCGTGTGTGTTGCAGCCCAACACCCCTCCAATTTGGCCCAAAACCCACCTAACTCTGCTCCATCATCTAGATCGTTCGATCACGACCGCGTGGCCGAAAACCGCACCTCATTTGGACTCTCCTAGCTCCTCCTATGCCTATTTATATCCCCTCCCCGAAAAATCCGGATCCCCTCGTCCAAACCCTAGCTCCCCGCTCCTCTCCGCGTGCCGGACGTGCCCGCCGGCGCCAGACAAAATCGCCGCCGCCGCCCGCACCAGTGACGTCCTGCCATGTGGCCTCGCCGCTGCCCCCCACCGCGCGGCCCGGGAGGGCCCCCGTGGCCCGAAGCCGCCGCCGCCGCACCGCGCTCGGCCCCCGCCGCCTCGTTCACTCCGCCGCCGCCTCCTTCCGCCCGGCGACCGGAGCCGCCGCGCACCACCGCGACGCCGGCCGGACCCCGCCGACCCCGCCGCCTCTTCCTCGCCACCCGGAGCCGCTCGCCGCCGCCGAGGTAGCTCTGGCCGGCCCCAGCACCGGCGACCGCGGGCCCATGCGCCGTCGCCCCCGGCCACCGGCGACCTCGCCCTCGCTGGCCGCCGTCCTCGTCCCCGCCGTGAACAGCGCCCGCCGCCGTCCTCGGTTCGCGTGCCTCGGGTCAAACCCTAGATCTGGGAGGTTGAATTTTCGTCTAAGTCCCTAAAATTTCCGTTTCAAGTGCTCATGTTCACGGCCCCGTAACTTTGCATCCCTAGCTCCGATTCATGCATATAGCATATCAAAATGTTCATCTCAGAGAGTACATCATTTCATTCTATTGCATCATTTTCATTTGAGTTCATATTGATGCCCGAACTGCTGTTAGAAGAGGGCTACTTGAGTTAATTGTCAGATCTGCTACTCCATTTAGGTTTTTGTCATTTTTGCCATGATTAATGCGTGCATGATATGCCCATGAGTTCTACATACATTTTGTTAAGGGTTTGCCATCTTTCCAGAGGTGCAACCCATGTATTTTTGTGATGTGTGTGGTGACTAGCACAAGCTTGCAAAGTGGTGCACTTGTTAATTCTGTTTTCAGGGACTTAGCATTTCCACTAAGTCCTTGAGCTGTTTATCTCATGATGCCATATGTTCATGTTGTTTCCTAGTGATCCGTGCCTCTTTTGAGGATGATCAGTAATGATGTTTTGTTAATATTGTAGTACTCTATTTATCCATGTCTTTTTTTGCAATTTTGGAGCACCCTATCTTGAGTCAATCGAGCTCTACTTTTGCTACTTCGTGAATCTGGGCAGATTGTCAACTTGTTTGCAATTTTGCCGATGATGTTGTAGTTGATCCGTGCATGCTATGCTATTGTTCTTGACATTTCTAGCTTGCATTTTGTGCTTTCTTGATAGATGTATGCTTGTCTTGCCATGACTTGCACCGTAGTGAGTGCATCGAGCTCGTAAACATGCCTACTTGAGTTATGTTTCAGCATGTGTCAGTTTTCACCAAGTCAGAAAACTGATTATGTTTTTGCTATGTGCACATGCTTGCAATTGTATTTTCTGATCCCTTTTGGCTCAAGGTCACTAAGGGACTTTTGTTAAGCTCTTTTAGTAGCTCCATGCCATGCTTTACTTTTCCATGTTCATGTCCTGTAGCATGTAGTTTTGTTGCTCCGAAGAGTGCTATCTGATCTGAAATTCCAGACAAGTGTTAATTTCACTAAGTCTGAGATCTGTTTGTCATATGCATTTTTGCCATGCTTGTTTGAACCTGTTATTGGATGAATTGGCCGTAGCTCAGTGCTAGATTTTTGTTAAGCATCTTGAATGCATCCCTTCCATGCATTTTGTTGTCATGTTTGGGTGCTGTAGCATGTTCATCTTATTGCATTTAGATGCCTACTTGCTGTAAATTGCAGACCGGTGTCATTTTTGAATCGCTTGCCATTTCCAAACCGTAACTCCGATTCCGGTGTTCTTTATATCGTTTTCGAGCGATTTCATCTCATATTTCCAGTGGCACACTTGGATTTCCAAGTTGAGGCCAGGTTCATGCATTCCCTGTCATATCTTGCATTTTGCATCCCGCATCGCATCCCGCATAGCATACCATCTTTGCATTGCGTTGTTTGAGTTTGCACGTGGTTGATTGTATCCTTGTTGCTTGTTTTTCTTGTTTGGGTAGAGCCGGGAGACGAGTTCGCTAACGAGGAGCCCGTTGAGTTTGCTTTCGAGGATCCAGTCAACTCTGACAACTGTGCAGGCAAGATGATCATACCCTCGAAATCACTACTATCTTTGCTATGCTAGTTTGTTCGCTCTTTTGCTATGCCAATGCTACGATGCCTACCACTTGCTTTCAAGCCTCCCAAAATTTCCATGTCAGACCTCTAACCCACCATGTCCTAGCAAACCGTTGATTGGCTATGTTACCGCTTTGCTCAGCCCCTCTTATAGCGTTGCTAGTTGCAGGTGAAGGGTGGAAGGCTCGGCCTCTCGCCTAGTGTTTTGTTCCACTCTTGCCGCCCTAGTTTCCGTCATATCGGTGTTATGTTCCCGGATTTTGCGTTCCTTACGCGGTTGGGTTATAATGGGAACCCCTTGATAGTTCGCCTTGATTAAATCTTTTCCAGCAATGCCCAACATTGGTTTTACCATTCGCCACCTAGCCTTTTCTTTCCCTTGGGTTCTGCAGACTCAAGGGTCATCTTATTTTAACCCCCCCCCCCCGGGCCAGTGCTCCTCTGAGTGTTGGTCCAATCGAGCGATGTCCGGGGCTACTAGGGGCAACTCTGGGCTAGCCTACCCGACGTCTTGTCATCTGAGTGTGCCCTGAGAACGAGATATGTGCAGCTCCTATCGGGATTTGTCGGCACATTCGGGCGGTGTTGCTGGTCTTGTTTTAACCTGTCGAAGTGTCTTGAATTACCGAGATACCGAGTCTGATCGGAATGTCTTGGGAGGAGGTCTATTCCTTCGTTGACCGTGAGAGCTTGTCATGGGCTAAGTTGGGACTCCCCTGCAGGGATTTGAACTTCCAAAAGCCGTGCCCGCGGTTATGGGCAGATGGGAATTTGTTAATGTCCGGTTGTAGATAACTTGAACCTTAACTTAATTAAAATGAATCAACTGAGTGTGTTACCATGATGGCCTCTTCTCGGCGGAGTCCGGGAAGTGGACACGGTGTTGGAGTAATGCTTGCGCAGGTTGTTCTCTAGTTTCTCGCTCACGCTTTGCCTCCTCTTCTCGCTCTCTTTTGCGAATAAGTTAGCTACCATATTTGCTAGTCGCTTGCTACAGCTCCACATATATTACCTTGCCTTACCTTTAAGCTTAAATAGTCTTGATCGTGAGGGTGCGAGATTGCTGAGTCCCTGTGGCTCACAGATTACTATTACACCAGATGCAGGGCCTGATGATTCCGCTCCAGCAGACGCGTATGAGCTCAAGTGGGAGTTCGATGAGGACTCTCAACGTTACTATGTTTCCTTTCCCGATGATCAGTAGTGGTGCCCAGTTGGGGGTGATTGGGACCATGTCGCATGTTGGGTTATCTTTTATTTTGGCGCCGTAGTCGGGCCATGAGTGTTTGGATGATGTAATGTTATTTATGTACTTGATTGACGTGGCGAGTGTAAGCCAACTATGTTATCTCCCCTTTATTATTCATATTACATGGGATGTTGTGAAGATTGCCTAACTTGCGACATATGCCTTCAATGCGATTATGCCTCTAAGTCGTGCCTCGACACGTGGGAGATATAGTCGCATCGAGGGTGTTACAAGTTGGTGATCAGAGCCTTCCCCGACCTTAGGAGCCCCCACTGCTTGATCGTTTTTAGCAGCCGTTGTTGAGTCTAGAAAAATGTTTTGAGTCATTTATGAATTATATATCGGAGAGTTTAGGAATTCTTTTTACTTCCCAGTCTCCTCATCGCTCTGGTAAGGCATCCTGACGTAGAGTTTTGACTCTTCTCTTCTCAAATTTCACAAAAAAAATTTAGGATCATGCGGGTATCTTGGAATCGTTCCGATGGTTTTATGATGAGAACATTGTCTTGGTGCCTCCTGTCAGGGGTTTAGTGGAAGTGTCCTGGGGAGTTGAGCTCTGAGGTGTTGTCATCATAATTTTATCGTTGCAGTTCTGGAATACCTGAGTTTAGTACGCCGACATCGAAAATCTCTTTTATGCAGTTCGTTGGTGAGATAACCTCGACGCCACCCAGTACTGGGGCGGGAGTTCGGGAGTATCGCCATAACTTGTATAACGGATGCTTTTCGAAGGTTGAGGTAGATGGTTTCCGAAGGTTTCTTGGTTATGTGTTCAAGGATGGATACAGTTGGATGTAGGATTTGCTAGTTTGGGTGAGATATTATGCTTCCCCTGTATCGCCAACACCTGATTGCATAACCGGAAAAGTTCGGGAGTTTCATAGGTGGGTATTCTAGTAGCTCTAGTTCTTCTTCCACGGATATTGGTTTGAGATTGGGATTTCTTACCGATTATTCGTTCTTGATCCGTACCTTGTTGATTTATTTTTCTACCTTAATTCTACGTGGCTTCTCAAATTATGGATATGTGACCATTTCAAGAGGAATGCATTCGTTCATTTTGTTCGGATGTGAAGACAATATGTTGCAATTTTCATTCCGTTGGATTCAGCTTCAATATTTCTCTGTCAATGTGTTAATGGTGGTCAACCTCTTCAGATGGCTCCTCCAACGCGCACGACTCCGAATCCTGATCCGCCACCACCTCCACCTCCTCCGGAGGCATGGCAAGCTGTGATGGCCGCAACCAATGCAACCACACAGTTGATCATGCAAATTCTCCAAGAGCGTATTTAAGGCAACCAAGGGAATCAAGGCAACAATCAGAATCACTTTGCTTCACTCAACCAGTTCCTTGCTAACGGGCCAAAGACTTTCAGCAATTGTGTTGAGGCAACCGATGCTGACGATTGGCTTGTGGATCTGTGCAAGCATTTCGAGTGCAGTAACATCAGGCCCGAGGACTTTGTCAAGTTCGCTTCTTTCCAACTCAAAGATCAAGCTGCAGAATTGTTCCAGGAGTACAAGGACTCCAGAGGTGGACGTGTTATCACTTGGGATGATTTCCGTCAAGATTTTCGAGCTCATCATATTCCTCAGAGCGTGGTTGAAAGCAAGCGTGAGGAATTCCGCAACCTGAAGCAAGGCTCTTTGTCTGTCTATGACTACAACAAGTTGTTCCAGAAGCTCGCGCGCTTTGCCAAGTAGGACGTCCCTGATGAGAAGAGCATGATATACCAGTTCAGGGGTGGTCTCAGAGAAGAAATTCAGCTAGCTCTTGTCCTCTTCGAGCCCTTGAGATACGATGAGTTCTACAACATGGCATTGAAGCAAGAGGCTGTCAGTTGAGGTGTGATGCTTCCAAGAAGCGAGTCAAAGATGTTACTTCTTCTTCCTCTACTCAAGTGGCCAAGCAGCAGAAGTTTTGGCTTCCTCCTCCTCCGTTTCGTCAGCCGTATCAGCAGAAGAGCAAAGGTGGCAGTGGTTCTTCCCACCCACCCAACCCTGGCTTTCAGAACAAGACTTCATCTCAAGCTCCAAGATCGAGTGCTCCGTACCACCGTCCGCTTTCAGAGGTCACATGCAACAAGTTCCAACAGAAGGGTCACTATGCCAACAAGTGTTTCAACCAGAGGCGTCTTCCTCCTCCTCCTGTCAGATCAGCAAGTACAGCTGTGGTCAAGCATAACCCCAAGTCTGCCAAGGTCAACTTACTGAATGCAGCTCAGGCAGAGGACTCACCAGATGTGATCATGGGTAACCTTCCTGTTAATGACATTCCCGCAAGAGTTATTTTCGACACTGGTGCATCTTTATCATTTTTATCGAAGCCTTTTGCATCTATGCATGATGTGCATACTATTGATTTGCCTAAGCCGATAGCAGTTTCTTCTCCGGGTTTGTTCATGAACACCAAAATGATGGCTCCAGATGTTACTATCACGTTGGGAGATTGCAAGTTTCTCTCTTCTCCTATGGTGCTTGGTAACTCGGATATTGATCTTATTCTCCGAATGGATTGGCTTTCTAAGCACAAGGCTCAGCTTGATTGTGCTTCCAGGAAGATTTAATTGACTCATTCGTCTGAGGTTGTAATTGTCTTTGCCGCTCATGATGATACTATCCGTCTGTTTTCTCTCAATGAGAAGGGTGAATTGGATGCTATCTCGCAAATTCCAGTTGTTTGCGAATATCAAGACGTCTTTCCAGAAGAGCTTCCAGGAATGCCTCCGCACCGGCCAGTTGAATTCGTTATTGATCTTGAGCCTGGCACGGAACCTGTGTGCAAGCATCCTTACAAGCTCGGACCTGAAGAGTTGAAGGAGCTGAACAAGCAACTCGATATTCAAGAGAAAATGGGTCTCATCCGGCCTAGTTCTTCTCCGTGGGATTGTGGTGTTATTTTTGTGAAGAAGAAGGATGGAACGGACCGACTTTGTGTTGATTACCGTCCATTGAACAAGAAGACCATCAAGAACAAATACCCAATTCCCAACATCAATGAGCTGTTCGAACAACTCAAAGGTGCCCAAGTATTCTCCAAGCTTGATCTCCGTATGGGTTATCATCAGATTCGTATCCGTGAGCAAGATATTCCCAAGACGGCTTTCAGGACAAGCTTTGGTTCATATGAATACACTGTCATGTCTTTTGGCCTCGTCAACGCTCCTCCGACGTTCTCTCGCATGATGAACTTCATCTTCAATGCCTACACCAATGACTTCATTTTGGTCTATCTCGACGACATTCTGGTTTTCTCAAAGAACAAGGAAGATCATGCCAAGCACTTGCGTTTGGTTCTTGATAAGCTCAGAGAACATCAGTTCTACGCCAAGTTCTCCAAGTGTGAATTTTGGCTCGATGAGGTTCTTTATCTTGGTCATATCATCTTTGCCAAGGGCATTGCCGTGAATCCTGAGAAGGTGTCTGCAATTGTGAATTGGGAACCTCCTCGGAACGTGAAGCAACACCGCAGTTTTCTCGGTCTCGCAAGCTATTGTCGAAGATTCGTTGAGAACTTTTCTAAGATCGCGAAGCCTCTCTCCAATGTTCTCCAGAAGCATGTCAAGTACGTTTGGTCTCCGGAGTGTGACATTGCTTTCAACACTTTGAAAGAGAAATTGATCACTGCTCCAGTTCTGACTCCGCCTGATGAATCCAAGCCGTACGAGGTCTTTTGTGATGCCTCTCTCCAAGGTCTTGGCGCGGTATTGATGCAAGAGAAGAAAGTCGTTGCTTATACCTCTCGCCAGTTGAAGCCTAATGAGAAGAACTACCCCACTCATGATCTCGAGTTGGCGGCAGTTGTGCATGCTCTTTTGACTTGGAGACATCTCTTGTTGGGAAGAAAAGTGGACATTTTCACTGATCACAAGAGTCTCAAGTACATCTTCACTCAGCCTAATCTCAACCTCAGGCAAACTCGATGGGTCGAAATGATTCAAGAGTATAATCCGAGTATGGAGTATACTCCAGGCAAGGCTAATGTGATTGCTGACACATTGAGCAGGAAAGCTTACTGCAACAGTCTGATTCTCAAGCCTTATCAACCCGAGCTTTGTGAAGCCTTCCGCAAACTTAACCTGCAAGTCGTTCCTCAAGGTTTCCTCGCCAACCTTCAAGTTTCTCCTACCTTGGAAGATCAGATTCGCCAAGCCCAGCTTCTTGATGCTATGGTGAAAAAGGTGAAGATTGGGATTGCCAAGAGTCAACCCAAGTACAAATGCTACCGCCTTGATGACAAGGATACTCTCTTCTTCGAGGATCGTATTGTGGTACCCAAAGGTGACCTCCGTAAAGTGATCATGAACGAGGCTCACAATTCTCTCCTCTCCATACACCCTGGGAGCACGAAGATGTATCAGAACCTCAAGCAAGCTTATTGGTGGACTCGAATGAAGCGCGAGATTGCTCAATTCGTGAATGAATGTGATGTCTGCAGAAGAGTGAAGGCAGAACACCAAAGGCCAGCAGGTCTCCTCCAACATCTTGCCATTCTAGAATGGAAGTTTGACCACATTGAAATGGACTTCGTGACTGGGTTTCCAAAGTCCAAGCGTGGCAATGATGCTATATTCGTTGTCATCGACAAACTCACCAAAGTGTCTCATTTTCTGCCTATCAAAGAGTCGATCACTGTAGCTCAATTGGCGGAACTCTATACCTTCGTATTGTCTCTCTGCACGGTATTCCATAGGTGATCTCTTCAGACCGTGGCAGCATCTTTACATCCAAGTTTTGGGATTCTTTTCAGAAGGCCATGGGCACCAACATCCGCTTCAGCACAGCTTTCCATCCTCAAACTAGCGGTCAAGTCGAGCGTGTCAACCAGATTCTTGAAGATATGCTCAGGGCTTGTGTGATCTCTTTCGGCATGAAGTGGGAGGATTGTCTTCCTTATGCTGAATTCTCCTACAACAACAGTTTTCTAGCAAGTTCGGGCAAGGTCCCATTTGAAATTATGTATGGCAGGAAGTGCCGTACCCCTCTCAACTGGTCTGAAACCGGTGAACGTCAGCTTTTGGGTAATGACTTAATCACAGAGGCAGAAGAAATGTGCAAAGTCATCCGTGATAACCTCAAAGCAGCCCAATCCCGCCAGAAGAGCTACTATGATAGTAAGCACCGTGATTTGGCTTTCGAGATCGGAGACCAGGTTTACCTCCGCGTCTCTCCTATGAAAGGTACTCGTCGCTTCGGTATCAAAGGGAAGCTTGCCCCTAGATACGTGGGACCTTTCAAGATTGTCAGCAAGAGAGGCGACCTCGCCTATCAACTCAAGCTTCCTTCAAACTTTGCAAATGTTCATGACGTGTTCCAAGTCTCTCAGCTTCGAAAGTGCTTCAAGACTCCTGACCGCACCGTCAACTTCGAGGACATTGAGCTCCAAGAAGATCTTTCCTATCGTGAGCACCCAGTTGCTATTCTCGAAGAGACTGAACGCAAGACTCGCAAAAAGTCAATCAAATTTCTTAAAGTCAAGTGGTCACATCATTCCGACCGTGAAGCTACCTGGGAACGCGAGGATCACCTCCGTTCTGAGTACCCGGCGTTCTTTCAGTCCTAGATCTCGGGATGAGATCCTTTCGTAGTGGTGGAGTGTTGTAACACCCCGGATGTAAGTTTCCCAATTTGTACTCCAACTCTTGCCGTTTCCGGCATTAAGTTATTTTATTTTCTCGGGTTTGGGTTCGGGTTTTTGTCTCCGTGTGTTATTGTCGTTATCATGCATCTCTTATCATGTCATCATGTGCATTGCATTTGCATACGTGTTCATCTCATGCATTCGAGCATTTTCCCCGTTGTCCGTTTTGCATTCCGGCGCTTCGTTCTCCTCCGGTGGTCTTTTCTAGCTTTCTTTCGTATGTGGTGATTAAACATTTCCGGATTGGACCGAGACTTGCCAAGCGGCCTTGGTTTACTACCGGTAGACTGCCTGTCATGTTTCGTATCATTTGGACTTCGTTGGATACTTCAACGGTTAACCGAGGGACCGAATAGGCCTCGTGTGTGTTGCAGCCCAACACCCCTCCAATTTGGCCGAAAACCCAACTAACTCTGCTCCATCATCTAGATCGTTCGATCACGATCGCGTGGCCGAAAACCGCACCTCATTTGGACTCTCCTAGCTCCTCCTATGCCTATTTATATCCCCTCCCCAAAAAATCCGGATCCCCTCGTCCAAACCCTAGCTCCCCGCTCCTCTCCGCGCGCCGGACGTGTCCGCCGGCATCGGACAAAATCGCCGCCGTCGCCCGCACCAGTGGCGTCCTGCCACGTGGCCTCGCTGCCGCCTCCCACCGTGTGGCCCGGGAGGGCCCCCGCAGCCCGAAGCCGCCGCCGCCGCACCGCAATCGGCCCCCGCCGCCTCGTTCGCTCCGCCGCCTCGTTCGCTCCGCCGCCTCCTTCCGCCCGGCGACCGGAGCCGCCGCGCACCACCGCGACGCCGGCCGGACCCCGCCGACCCCGCCGCCTCTTCCTCGCCACCCGGAGCCGCTCGCCGCCGCCGAGGTAGCTCCGGCCGGCCCCAGCTCCGGCGACCACGGGCCCCTGCGTCGTCGCCCCCGGCCACCGGCGACCTCGCCCTCGCCGGCCGCCGTCCTCGTCCCCTCCATGAACAGTGCCCACCACCATCCTCGGTTCGCGTGCCTCGGGTCAAACCCTAGATCTAGGAGGTTGAATTTTCGTCTAAGTCCCTAAAATTTCTGTTTCAAGTGCTCATCTTCGCGGCCCCGTAACTTTGCATCTGTGGCTCCGATTCATGCATATAGCATATCAAAATGTTTATCTCAGAGAGTACATCATTTCGTTACACTGCATCATTTTCATTTGAGTTCATCTTGATGCCCGAAATGCTGTTAGAAGAGGGCTACTTGAGTTAATTATCAGATCTGCTACTCCATTTAGGTTTTTGTCATTTTTGCCATGATTAATGTGTGCATGATATGCCCATGAGTTCTACATATGTTTTGTTAAGGGTTTTGCCATCTTTCCAGAGGTGCAACCCATGTATTTTTGTGATGTGTGTGGTGACTAGCACAAGCTTGCAAAGTGGTGCACTTGTTAATTCTGTTTTCAGGGACTTAGCATTTCCAATAAGTCCTTGAGCTGTTTATCTCATGATGCCATATGTTCATGTTGTTTCCTAGTGATCCGTGCCTTTTTTGAGGATGATCAGTAAGGATGTTTTGTTAATATTGTAGTACTCTATTTATCCATGTCTTTTTTTGCAATTTTGGAGCACCCTAGCTTGAGTCAATCGAGCTCTACTTTTGCTACTTCGTGAATCTGGGCAGATTGTCAACTTGTTTGCAATTTTGCCGATGATGTTGTAGTTGATCCGTGCATGCTATGCTATTGTTCTTGCCATTTATAGCTTGCATTTTGTGCTTTCTTGATAGATGTATGCTTGTCTTGCCATGACTTGCACCGTAGTGAGTGCATCGAGCTCGTAAATATGCCTACTTGAGTTATGTTTCAGCATGTGTCAGTTTTCACTAAGTCTGAAAACTGATTATGTTTTTGCTATGTTCACATGCTTGCAATTGTATTTTCTGATCCCTTTTGGCTCAAGGTCACTAAGGGACTTTTGTTAAGCTCTTTGAGTAGCTCCATGCCATGCTTTACTTTGCGATGTTCAGGTCCTGTATCATGTAGTTTTGTTGCTCCGAAGAGTACTATCTAATCTGAAATTCCAGACAAGTGTTAATTTCACTAAGTCTGAGATCTGCTTGTCATATGCATTTTTGCCATGCTTGTTTGAACCTGTTATTGGATGAATTGGCCGTAGCTCAGTGCTAGACTTTCGTTAAGAATCTTGAATTCATCCCTACCATGTATTTTGTTGTCATGTTTGGGTGCTGTAGCATGTTCATCTCATTGCATTTAGATGCCTACTTGCTGTAAATCACAGACCGGTGTCATTTTTGAATCGCTTGCCATTTCCAAACCGTAACTCCGATTCCGGTGTTCTTTATATTGTTTTCATGCGATTTCATCTCATATTTCCAGTGGCACACTTGGATTTCCAAGTTGAGGCCAGGTTCATGCATTCCCTATCATATCTTGCATTTTGCATCCTGCATCGCATCCCGCATAGCATACCATCTTTGCATTGCGTTGTTTGAGTTTGGATGTGGTTGATTGTATCCTTGTTGCTTGTTTGTCTTGTTTGGGTAGAGCCGGGAGACGAGTTCTCTAACGAGGAGCCCATTGAGTTTGCTTTCGAGGATCGAGTCAACTCTAACAACTGTGCAGGCAAGATGATCATACCCTCGAAATCACTACTATCTTTGCTATGCTAGTTTGTTCGCTCTTTTGCTATGCCAGTGCTACGATGCCTACCACTTGCTTTCAAGCCTCCCAAAATTGCCATGTCAAACCTCTAACCCACCATGTCCTAGCAAACCGTTGATTGGCTATGTTACCGCTTTACTCAGCCCCTCTTATAGCGTTGCTAGTTGCAGGTGAAGATTGGAGGCCGTTCCTTGTTGGAACATTTATTTACTTGTTGGGATATCTTTATATTATCTTGTTATCTTAATGCATCTATATACTTGGTAAAGGGTGGAAGGCTCGGCCTCTCGCCTAGTGTTTTGTTCCACTCTTGCCGCCCTAGTTTCCGTCATATCGGTGTTATGTTCCCGGATTTTGCGTTCCTTACGCGGTTGGGTTATAATGGGAACCCCTTGATAGTTCGCCTTGATTAAAGCTTTTCCAGCAATGCCAAACATTGGTTGTACCATTCGCCACCTAGCCTTTTCTTTCCCTTGGGTTCTGCAGACTCAAGGGTCATCTTATTTTAACCCCCCCCCCCCGGGCCAGTGCTCCTCTGAGTGTTGGTCCAATCGAGCGATGTCCGGGGCTACCAGGGGCAACTCTGGGCTAGCCTACCCGACGTCTTGCTCATCTGAGTGTGCCCTGAGAATGAGATATGTGCAGCTCCTATCGGGATTTGTCGGCACATTTGGGCGGTGTTGCTGGTCTTGTTTTAACCTGTCGAAGTGTCTTGAATTACCGAGATACCGAGTCTGATCGGAACGTCTTGGGAGGAGGTCTATTCCTTTGTTGACCGTGAGAGCTTGTCATGGGCTAAGTTGGGACTCCCCTGCAGGGATTTGAACTTTCGAAAGCCGTGCCCGCGGTTATGGGCAGATGGGAATTTGTTAATGTCTGCTTGTAGATAACTTGAACCTTAACTTAATTAAAATGAATCAACTGAGTGTGTTACCGTGATGGCCTCTTCCCGGCAGAGTCCGGGAAGTGGACACGGTGTTGGAGTAATGCTTGCGCAGGTTGTTCTCTTGTTTCTCGCTCGCGCTTTGCCTCCTCTTCTCGCTCTCTTTTGCGAATAAGTTAGCTACCATATTTGCTAGTCGCTTGCTACAGCTCCACATATATTACCTTGCCTTACCTTTAAGCTTAAATAGTCTTGATCACGAGGGTGCAAGATTGCTGAGTCCCTGTGGCTCACAGATTACTATTACACCAGATGCAGGGCCTGATGATTCCGCTCCAGCAGACGCGTATGAGCTCAAGTGGGAGTTCGACGAGGACTCTCAACGTTACTATGTTTCCTTTCCCGATGATCAGTAGTGGTGCCCAGTTGGGGGTGATTGGGACCGTGTCGCATGTTGGGTTATCTTTTATTTTGGCGCTGTAGTCGGGCCATGAGTGTTTGGATGATGTAATGTTATTTATGTACTTGATTGACATGGCGAGTGTAAGCCAACTATGTTATCTCCCCTTTATTATTCATATTACATGGGATGTTGTGAAGATTGCCTAACTTGCGACATATGCCTTCAATGCGATTATGACTCTAAGTCGTGCCTCGACACGTGGGAGATATAGTCGCATCGAGGGTGTTACACCCCGCCTATAAGTCCTCGCGTTGACCCGAGCTGCTGAGGTGGATAAGTGAAAGTGTATTCTTGTGAATACGTTTTCCTCCACCGAAAGCACATTTCCTTTCTTATTCAGCCCGGAATATGTTTTCCGTCCAGTGAAAGCATATTCCTCTAATTGCGCTTCCCGTTTTTCTGTTGAGGCCCTATTTGAGAATATTTTATTTACAGATGGGTCCCTGGGAGAAAAACAACTATATCTTTTCAACCACAACTGCAATTGAGGTGATTCCAAATCCCATTTCTTTGTCTCGTCGAGGCCGTTCTGTTTGTCACACTTTCACCATGTGTATGACCATTATGCCCTTTGTAACACCCACGATGCAGCTATATCTCCCACGTGTCGGAGCATGACTTAGAGGCATAACTGCATTGTAGGCAATGTCGCAAGAGGGGTAATCTTTACACATCCCATGTACTGAATAAGAAAAGAGGTACATAGTTGGCTTACAATCGCCACTTCAAAACAATATATAAATATAGCATTACAATCATCCAGATACAATCAAGGTCCGACTACGGAACCAAAATAAAGACAACCCGAAATGCATAAGATCCCCGATCGCCCCAACTAGGCTCCACTACTGATCGTCTAGAAAGGAAATGTAGTATCGTCCTGATTCCTCATCAAACTCCCACTTGAGCTCAGTCGTATATCCTGGAACGCTATCATCGGTCCCTGCATCTGGTTTTGAAAGTAATCTGTGAGTCACGGGGACTCAACAATCTCACACCCTCGCGATCAAGACTATTTAAGCTTATAGGTAGGGAAAAGGTATGAGGTGGAGCTGTGGCAAGCAGTAGCATATATGGTGGCTAAACATACACTAATGAGAGTGAGAATAGAAGGCAAGGCACGGTCGAGAATCTATGATCAAGAAGTGATCCTAGAACAACCTACGTTCAAGCATAACCCGAGACTGTGTTCTCTTCCCGGACTCCGCCGAAAAGAGACCATCACGGCTACACACGCTGTTGATTCATTTTAATTAAGTTTAGTTTCAGGTTTTCTACAACCGGACATTAACAAATTCCCATCTGCCCATAACCGCGGGCATGGCTTTCGAAAGCTCAAATCCCTGCAGGGGTGTCCCAACTTAATTAAGTTTAGTTTCATTTTAATTAAGTTTAGTTTCAGGTTTTCTACAACCGGACATTAACAAATTCCCATCTGCCCATAACCGTGGGCATGGCTTTCGAAAGCTCAAATCCCTGCAGGGGTGTCCCAACTTAGCCCATCACAAGCTCTCACGGTCAACGAAGGGTATTCCTTCTCCCAGGACGACCCGATCAGACTCGGAATCCCGGTTACAAGACATCTCCACAATGGTAAAACTAAACCAGCAAAGCCGTCCGAATGTGCCAACAAATCCTGATAGGAACTGCACATATCTCGTTCTCAGGGCACACCGAATGGGCAAGACGTCGCGTTGGCATAGACCCTGGTTGCCCAGGGGGCGCCGGACATCGCCCAGTTTGGACCAACACTTCGAGAAGCACTGGCCCGGGGGATTAAAATAAAGATGACCCTTGAGTCCACGAAACCCAAGGGAAAAAGGCTAGGTGGCAAATGGTAAAACCAAAGTTGGGCCTTTCTGGAGGAGTTTTATTCAAGGCGAACTGTCAAGGGGTTCCCGTTATAACCCAACTGTGTAAGGAACGCAAAATCAAAGAACATAACACCGGTATGACGGAAACTAGGGCGGCAAGAGTGGAACAAAACACCAGGCATAAGGCCGAGCCTTCCACCCTTTACCAAGTATATAGATGCATTAAAGTAGACAAGATATAATAGTGATATCCGAACAATAAACATGTTCCAACAAGGAACAAACCCCAATCTTCACCTGCAACTAGCAACGCTATAAGAGGGGCTGTGCAAAGCGGTAACATAGCCAAACAACGGTTTGCTAGGACAAGGTGGGTTAGAGGTTTGACATGGCAATACGGGAGGCATGATAAAGCAAGTGGTAGGTATCGTAGCATAGGCATAGCAATAGAGCGAGCAACTAGCAAGCAAAGATAGAAGTGATTTCGAGGGTATGGTCATCTTGCCTGCAAAAATTCTCCGAGTTGACGTAAGCTTGATCCTCGTAAACGTTCTCAACGGGTTCCTCGATCACGTACTCGTCTCCCGGCTCTACCCAAAGAAAGAACACAAGAAAAGGGAGACACAATCAACCATGGTGCAATGCGCAAGCAACATGATGCAAAACATGGCATGATATGCGGGATGTGATATGCAATGCATATACATGCTTCGGAAAGGAAACATTGAATCAGGCCTCAACTTGGCAAACCAAGAGTGCCGCTGGAAAGATGAGTTGATTTCGGTCAAAATCGACATAAAGATCACCGGAATCGGATGCACGGTTTGCAAATGGCAAGCAAAAAAATAATGGCACAAAGCTGCGATTAACAGCACGAGGCCATCTAAATGCATCAAGAACAACAAGCTACTGCACTCTAACATAGCAACAAATCACATGGCAGTGATCCACTCAAGATGCTTGATAAAAGATGAACACTGAGCTACGGCTAATTCACACAATAGCAGGTTCAAACAAGCATGGCAAAAGTGCAAAAGATATCAGGTTCACAGACTTAGTGAAATAACCAACATGGCAGGATTTAACATCAGGAAGCAATGTTTAGAGCAAGATAACAACATGCTACAGGAACATATCATGGCAAAGCAAGGCATGGCATGATACTACACAAAGCATACAACAAAAGTCCCTTACTGACCATAAGCCAAAAGGGATCAGAAAATACAATGGCACCCATGTAAACATAGCAAGTTTCGTTAACCGATTCAAACTCAGCAGAAAACTGGAACATGGCAAAACAGAATTACGTAGGCATGTTTACGAGCTAGATGCACTCACCACAAGGCATTGCATGACAAGCTAAGCATACACCCAGCAATTAGACATGATAAATAAGCTAACCATGGCAAGAACACTCTCATAGCATGCATGGACCAACTACAACAACCTCGGCAAAATTGCTTAACACGTAAACAATCTGCCAGGAACATTTTATAGCAAAAGTAGAGCAATATTGAGTCATGCTAGGGTGCTCCATAATTGCAAACAAAGACATGGATGGATAGAGCATAACAATATCTCCAAAACATCCTTACTGAACATGCTCAAAAGAGGCATGGACCACTCTGTAGCAACAAGAATACATGGCATAAAAATATCAACAGGGAAATGACTTAGAAGAATTCTAAGTCCCTGAAATCAGCAACATCACGAGAGCTACTTTGCATGCTTGTGCTAGTCACCACAAAGATCACAAAAATACATGGCATAAACCCCTGTAAAGATGGCATGGCATATAACAAAACACATGTAGGGCTCAAATTCATAGGAGGCACACATTAAACATGGCAAAAATGACAAATGTCCATAATCTGTTAAGAATCCGAAACTAACATTACATAGCACTCTTGCAACAGCATTTAGGGCATCAAGATGAACTCAAATATACATGGTGCAATGGAATGAAATGAAGTGCACAACGAGACGAACAATTTGATATGCTACACGTCCAAAACGGAGCCACGTATGCAAAGATATGACATGATGAAATATGCTAAAAATACCGAAAACTGCGACAAAAGTCAACCCCTAGGGTTTACTGTAGCCGATCCAGATCTGCACGCGAACCGAGGTTCAACGCCGTCCTTTCCGGAGTTCTTGCCGGACTTGAAGAAGGACGCCGGAGCTGGTGGTGACCGGGCCGGATCAGGCCGGATCCGGCTGGGAGGCGGCGAGGCGGCAGCGGAGCTGGCGGCAGCGACGAAGGGCGACGAGGCAGCGGCGCGCGGCGGTCGGTGGTGTGGCGAGGCGGCGGCCGGAGCACGGCGGCTGGCGAGGAGGAGGAAACGGCGGCGCGGCGGCCTTCGGGCGCGAGCAGGCGGAGTCAGGTGGCGAGGACGAACAGGCCGGGAGGGCCTCCCGCGGGCCTAGGCGGGCCGGCGGCGATGTGGGCGCCGATGCGCCACGTGGCGGGCGGCGATTGGTGCGGAGCGGCAGCGGTGATTCGTCCGGCGCGCGGAGGGAGCGGGGCTAGGGTTTAGGGTGGTGTTTGATCCGAGATTTTTGGGGGAGACACCTATTTATACATAGAAGGAGCTAGGAGGCTCCAAATTAAGCACAGTTTTCGGCCATGCGATCGTGATCGAATGACCGAGATGATGGAGGGGGTTTAGGTGGGTTTTGGGCCACTTTGGAGGGGTGTTGGGCTGCAACACACATGAGGCCTTTACGGCTCCTCGGTTAACCGTTGGAGTATCAAACGAAGTCCAAATGGCATGAAATTTGACAGGCGGTCTACCGGTAGTAAACCAAGGCCGCATGGCAAGTCTCGGTCCAATCCGAGAATGTTTAACACCCGCACACGAAAAGAGGCAAAAGGGGACACCGGAGGACATAGGAGCGCCGGAATGCAAAATTGACAACAGGGAAAATGTAACGCCCTCGATGCGGCTATATGTGCCACATGTCGAAGCACGACTTAGAGACATAACC
The DNA here is from genome assembly GCF_003073215.2 of Triticum urartu. Taxonomy (NCBI): domain Eukaryota; kingdom Viridiplantae; phylum Streptophyta; class Magnoliopsida; order Poales; family Poaceae; genus Triticum; species Triticum urartu. The sequence continues at coordinate 108,426,591 of NC_053023.1, read as the reverse complement.
GCATTGAAAGCAATGTCGCAAGTGAGGTAATCTTCACAAAACCCATGTAATACAAAAGGGAAAGAGTTACATAGTTGGCTTACAATCGCCACTTCACACAATTACATGAATAAAGCATTACATGATCCAGATACAATCAAGGTCCGACTACGGAACCAAAATAAAATAAGACTACCCCAAATGCTACACAGATCCCCGATCGACCCAACTGGGCTCCACTACTAATCGATTAGAATGAAACAACATAAAGGACAAGATCTTCATAGAGCTCCTCTTTGAGCTTGGTTGCATCATCTGCACGGTATCCTCGGCACCTACAAGCTGGTTTTGGAAGTAACTGTGAGTCACGGGGACTCAGCAATCTCACACCCTCACGATCAAGACTATTTAAGCTTATGGAAGGGTAAAAGGTATGATGTGGAGCTGCAGCAAGCGACTAGCATATATGAGAGCGAGAAGAGAAGGCAAAAGCACGGTCGAACAACTATGATCAAGAAGTGATCCTAGAACAACCTACATCAAGCATAACTTCAACACCGTGTTCACTTCCCGAACTCCGCCAAGAAGAGACCATCACGGTTACACACACGGTTGGTGCGTTTTAATTAAGTTAAGTTTTAGGTTTTCTACAACCGGACATTAACAAATTCCCATCTGCCCATAACCGCGGGCATGACTTTCGAAAGTTCAATCCCTGCAGGGGGTCCCAACTTAGCCCATCACAAGCTCTCGTGGTCAAGAAGGATATTCCTTCTCCCAAGACAATCCGATCAGACTCGGCATCCCGGTTACAAGACATCTCGACAATGGTAAAACTAAACCAGCAAAACCACCCGAATGTGCCGACAAATACCGATAGGAGCTGCACATATCTCGTTCTCAGGGCACACCGGATTGTCCAAGGTTCCGGTAGGCCAGCCCAGAGTTGCCCCTGGTGGCCACCGGCAGCTGACAGGTTGGACCAACACTCAGAGGAGCACTGGCCCGGGGGTTTAAATAAAGATGACCCTTGAGTCTGCAGAACCCAAGGGAAAGAAAAGGCTAGGTGGCGAATGGTAAAACCAATGTTGGGCCTTGCTGGAGGAGTTTTATTCAAGGTGAACTGTCAAGGGGTTCCCATTATAACCCAACTGTGTAAGGAACGCAAAATCTGGGAACATAACACCGATATGACGGAAACTAGGGCGGCAAGAGTGGAACAAAACACCAGGAATAAGGCCGAGCCTTCCACCCTTTACCAAGTATATAGATGCATTAATATTAATAAGAGATATTGTGATATCCCAACAAAATATCCATGTTCCAACATGGAACAAACTCCAATCTTCACCTGCAACTAACAACGCTATAAGAGGGGTCGAGCAAAGCGGTAACATAGCCAAACAACGATTTGCTAGGACAAGGTGGGTTAGAGGCTTGGCTCAACAATATGGGAGGCATGATAAGCAAGTGGTAGGTATCGCGGCATAGGTATAGCAAAAGATCGAGCAACTAGCAAGCAAAGATAGAAGTGATTTCGAGGGTATGGTCATCTTGCCTGAGATCCCGCAAGGAAGAAGAACGAGTCCATGAAGAAGACAACCGTACATAGTCGAACGGATCCTCAGAAACGCGATGTTATCGGAACCAACCTGAAGAAGCAACACCGGAAAGAAGCACACAACATAGTAAACAACCAACACATGAACATGGTACGATATGCGGGATGTAGTATGCGGTGCATATGCATGATTTGGAAAGGAATGATTGAACCTGGCCTCAACATGGAAAGGGGAGCTGATTTCGGTTGAAATCGATATAAAGATCACCGGAATCGGATGCACGGTTTGGAAATGGCAAGCAAAACAAATATGGCACCGGTCTGCGATTAACAACAAGTAGCCTTCTAAATGCAACAAGATAAATAAGCTAATGCACTCAAACATGGCAACAAAATACATGGCAGGGATCCACTCATGATGCTTGACAAAAGATGAACACTAAGCTACGACTAATTCAATCAATAGCAGGTTCAAACAAGCATGGCAAAAATGCAAATGATAACAGGTTACAGACTTAGTGAAATTATCAACATGTCAGGAATTTATCATTAGGAAGAAAACTTTAGAGCATGAAAACTACATGCTACAGGAACATATCATGGAAAAGCAAGGCATGGCATGAAGCTACTCAAAGCATACAACAAAAGTCCCTTAGTGACCATGAGCCAAAAGGGAACAGAAAATACAATTGCAAGCATGTGAACATAGCAAAAACATCAACAGATTCAGACTTAGTGAAAAACTGGAGCATGCAAAACAGTTAACAAGTAGGCATGTTTACGAGCTCGATGCACTCACTACAAATCATGACATGATAATCTAAGCATACAACCAGCAAGTAGACATGGCATAGGAGCTAGACATGGCAAGAACAACAACATATCATGCACGGATCAACAACTACAAGCTCGGCAAAATTGCTAAACATGTTAACAATCCGCCAGGAACATTTTGTAGTAAAAGTAGAGCTCGATTGACTCAAGCTAGGGTGCTCCATAATTGAAAACAAAGACATAGATGGATAGAGCACAACATTATCTACAAATCATCCTTACTAATCATGCTCAAAAGAGGCACGGATCACTAGGAAACAACATGAACATATGGCATAAAAATAATGACAGGGCAAGGACTTAGTGAAATTCTAAGTCCCTGAAATCAGCGTCATTGAGGAAGATACTTTGCATGCTTGTGCTAGTCACCACAAAGATCACAAAAATACATGGCATACACCCCTGTAAAGATGACATGGCATTCTTCAAAACATATGTAGAGCTCAGGATCATATCATGCACACATTAATCATGGCAAAAATGACAAAAGTGCATTTGCTGAAACAGATCTGGAACTATCATCACATAGCCCTCTTCCAATAGCATTTCGGGCATCAAGATGAGCTCAAATGAAAATGATGCAATGAGGTGAAATGATGTACTCATCGAGACGAACATTTCGATGTGCCACATGCATGAATCGGAACAACGGTGATGAAGTTATGATAAGTCAAAGTATGCATAAAAAAACTAGGGTTTCGGGGAGAAAGTCAACCGGATCTGGATCTGAGATTTGCACGTAGTACGAGGTTGAACTTGAGCTCGCCGGAATGGAGGTCGAGGCGGCCGGAGTCGGGCCGGATCATCACCGGAGAGGGGCGCGGGAGTCGCCGGGTGGTAGGGACGGCGTGGGGCGCCTCACCGGAGCGGTGACGGCAGAAGCGGCGGGCGCGGTGGCCGGAGGAGCTCGCAGCGGAGCTGCCGCTGGCCGGCGACGAGGCATTGGCGGCGGGGATCGGGCGCGGGCAGGCGCGGCGGACGGGCGGCGGCGCGGAGCAGAGGCGGGGCGGCACTGGGAGGCGGGGCGTGGCCCGGGTTGGGCGGCGAGGAGGGCTCGCCCTAGGCCAGGACGGGCCGCGGCGGTGGGAGGCCGGCGTGGGACAGATGGCGATCTCCGATTCGCCCGGGGCGGCGGCGCGATTTCGTCCGCCTGGGACGGACATGTCCGGCAAACGAGAGGGGAAGAGGATTAGGGTTTGTACCGGATTTTTCGGGGGAGGCCACATGTTTATAGGTAGAGGGAGCTAGGATTTGGCATGCTACTTATTCTCGTAGAAAGTATTAAGATAGATATAGCATCAAACTTAAGACGGTCTTCAACGATCCACTGGTAGGATTGAAAACAATGAATACATTGATATGATAAACGAAGGAAGAAGAATCTTGAACGAACCACCGTAAGAATTGAAAATGAACAAAGAAAAGATAAAGAATCACCGGGAAGAATTAGAGATCGAATGAAGATACTTGAGGGGATATAGATACATGAGAACGAAGAGATCACGATCTGACAAGAGAATACTTGAATGATGCACCGGTAAGATTTGGAGAGCAATAGTTGAAAGCTGAGAATGAATAAAACTGAATTGATGGCCTCCGGAGAATAAAATTGAAAAAGAATCTTGAATTGCTCCGGATAGGTGAAAAGAATTCTCACAATCTAAAACAATTATGAGAGGAAAGCATCAAGCTAGAACTACGCATCTTTGAGAGAACGGATAAGATATGGAGGAAAGACTATTCTTTGGTCTTCAAAAATTCTGGAATGATGATGAGAGCACCACCAAGAATCGTTGAGATACTCCGAGATGAATATTATAAAGGTTGAACCAACGATGAAAAGAATTTTAAAGATCTTGGAGAGACCATCTGACTGATGATGAATCATCCTTATGTCAAACTTCCAAAAGAATTTGGGATAGCTCCGGGAAAATAAAAAGAGCCAGGTAAGATCATGGGAAAAGACATGTGGGTTAGGGACCACTCAAAAGATACACCATTGAACAATTAAAAGGGAAGATTGTGCCGGTTGAAATTAATGGCTTGAATGAGGTAACATCCTCGCAAAATCTTGAACGAATTAAGAATGGAAACTTGAATCTCCTGAGATATCTTGAGCACTCCGGAACAAATGAATGGCAAGAAGTGAATGAATAAGAGGTGCACCGGCATGAGAATAGCATTTGAAACGAGGAGAAGGATATGATCAGCAAAGCTTGACTTGAAACCACCAGAGATGAAAAGAATGAAGAATGACGAACTTGTAGCTTCCTTAGCATCTTCATGAGAATCACCGGATAAGAACATTGATTGAAAAGAAAGAAGGGATTTCGCATCAATAATATGGATACTTGATTAAGATATATGAGTCCTTGAAGAAACAAGGGTGGGAGGGCGGGGAAAACAAAAGCAGCTTGGGACGAATGAAACAAACACCGTTGGGAATACTTAGAGTTGATCTTGCGGATGTTGAAAAAGATCGGATCCACTTGAAGAGAAACACGCCGGTTGAAAAGGATTGACATGACAATCTCAAAGATCAAGAAGGATTAGTATTCACATAGAAATATGAGAACACCGCTTAGGGAAGGTATGGAATCAACACTTGACTTCGAAGCAACTCGAATACCATAACTGAAAACAAAACAAAGGATTGGCTTGCAAAATAAGTCGGAACAAACATATGATAGAGATTTCGTCCGAAGTTTTCGTGGTGGGGCCTACACGGGCTCGATCATACAACATCATCATGTACAAGGCAGTGCACATGACATACGAAGCGTCCCCGAGTCAGCATAGCCAAGGACTCTTTAAGACACAACGAGATCACTGTAAAACCAACACTCAGAGGAGCACTAGCCCGGGGGTTTAAATAAAGATGACCCTTGAGTCTGCAGAACCCAAGGGAAAGAAAAGGCTAGGTGGCGAATGGTAAAACCAATGTTGGGCCTTGCTGGAGGAGTTTTATTCAAGGCGAACTGTCAAGGGGTTCCCATTATAACCCAACCGTGTAAGGAACGCAAAATTCGGGAACATAACACCGATATGACGCAAACTAGGGTGGCAAGAGTGGAACAAAACACCAGGCATAAGGCCGAGCCTTCCACCCTTTACCAAGTATATAGATGCATTAATATGAATAAGAGATATTGTGATATCCCAACAAAATATCCATGTTCCAACATGGAACAAACTCCAATCTTCACCTGCAACTAACAACGCTATAAGAGGGGTTGAGCAAAGCGGTAACATAGCCAAACAACGGTTTGCTAGGACAAGGTGGGTTAGAGGCTTGGCTCAACAATATGGGAGGCATGATAAGCAAGTGGTAGGTATTGCGGCATAGGCATAGCAAAAGAGCGAGCAACTAGCAAGCAAAGATAGAAGTGATTTCGAGGGTATGGTCATCTAGCCTGAGATCCCGCAAGGAAGAAGAACGAGTCCATGAAGAAGACAACCGGACATAGTCGAATGGATCCTCAGAAACACGACGTTATCGGAACCAACCCGAAGAAGCAACACCGGAAAGAAGCACACAACATAGTAAACAACCAACACATGAACATGGTATGATATGTGGGATGCGGTATGCGGTGCATATGCATGATTTGAAAAGGAATGATTGAACCTGGCCTCAACTTGGAAAACCAAGAGTGGCACTGGAAAGGGGAGGTGATTTCGGTTGAAATCGATATAAAGATCACCGGAATCGGATGCACGGTTTGGAAATGGCAAGCAAAACAAATATGGCACCGCTCTACGATTAACAACAAGTAGCCTTCTAAATGAAACAAGATAAATAAGCTACTGCAATCAAACATGGCAAAAAAATACATGGCAGGGATCCACTCATGGTACTTGACAAAATATGAACACTGAGCTACGGCTAATTCAATCAATAGCATGTTCAAACAAGCATGGCAAAAATGCAAATGATAACAGGTTACAGACTTAGTGAAATTATCAACATGTCAGGAATTTATCATCGGGAAGCAAACTTTCAAGAATGAAAACTACATACTACAGGAACATATCGTGGCAAATCACAGCATGGCATGAAGCTACTCAAAGCGTACAACAAAAGTCCCTTAGTGACCATGAGCTAAAAGGGATCGGAAAATACAATTGCAAGCATGTGAACATAGCAAAAACATAAACAGATTCAGACTTAGTGAAAAACTGGAGCATGCAAAACAGTTAACAAGTAGGCATGTTTACGAGCTCGATGCACTCACTATAAAGCATGGCATGATAATCTAAGCATATAACCAGCAAGTAGACATGGCATAGGAGCTAGACATGGCAAGAACAACAATATATCATGCACGGATCAACAACTACAAGCTCGGCAAAATTGCTAAACATGTTAACAATCTGCCAGGAACATTTTATAGTAAAAGTAGAGCTCGATTGACTCAAGATAGGGTTCTCCATAATTGCAAACAAAGACATGGATGGATAGAGCACAACATTATCTACAAAACATCCTTACTGATCATGCTCAAAAGAGGCATGGATCACTAGGAAACAACATGAACATATGGCATAAAAATAATGACAGGGCAAGGACTTAGTGAAATTCTAAGTCCCTGAAATCAGCATCATTGAGGAAGCTATTTTGCATGCTTGTGCTAGTCATCACAAAGACCACAAAAATACATGGCATACACCCCGGTAAAGATGGCATGGCATTCTTCAAAACATATGTAGAGCTCAGGATCATATCATGCACACATTAATCATGGAAAAAATGAGAAAAGTGCATTTGCTGAAACAGATCTGGAACTATCATCACATAGCCCTCTTCCAACAGCATTTCGGGCATCAAGATGAGCTCATATGAAAATGATGCAATGAGGTGAAATGATGTACTCATCGAGACGAACATTTCGATGTGCTACACGCATGAATCGGAACAACGATGATGAAGTTATGATGCGTCAAAGTATGCATAAAAACTAGGGTTTTGGGGAGAAAGTCAACTGGATCTGGATCTGAGATTTGCACGCAGTACGAGGTTGAACTTGAGCTCACCAAAATGGAGGTCAAGGCGGCCGGAGTCGGGCCGGATCTTCATCGGAGAGGGGCACGGGAGTCGCCGGCTGGCAGGGACGGCGCGGGGCGCCTCGCCGGAGCGGTGACGGAGGAAGCGGCGGGCGCGGCGGCCGGAGGACCTCGCGGCGGAGCTGCTGCTGGCCGGCGACGAGGCGTTGGCGGCAGGGATCGGGCGCGGGCAGGCGCGGCGGACGGGCGGCGGCATGGAGCAGAGGCGGGGCACGGCCCGGGTCGGGCGGCGAGGAGGGCCCGCCCTGGGCCGGGACGGGCCGTGGCGGTGGGAGGCCGGCACGGGACAAATGGCGATCTCCGATTCACCCAGGGCGGCGGCTCGTTTTTGTCCGTCTGGAACGGACATGTCCGGCGGACGAGAGGGGAAGAGGATTAGGGTTTGTACCGCGGATTTTTCGGGGGAGGCCACATATTTATAGGTAGAGGGAGCTAGGAGTGTCCAAATTGAGCACGGTTTGCGGCCATGCGATCGTGATCGAATGGCCTAGATGATGGAGGGGTTTTGGTGGGTTTTGGTCCACTTTGGAGGGGTGTTGGGCTGCAACACACACGAGGCCTTTTCGGTCCCTCGGTTAACCGTTGGAGTATCAAACGAAGTCCAAATGGTACGAATCTTGACAGGCGGACTACCGGTAGTAAACCAAGGCCGCATGAAAAATCTCTGTCCAATCTGAAAACGTTTATCGCCCGCACACAAAAAGAGGTAGAAAGGGACACTGGGTGACATAGGAGCGCCGGATTGCAAAACGGACAACGGGGAAAATGCTCGGATGCATGAGATGAACACGTATGCAAATGCGATGCACATGATGACATGATATGAAATGCATGACACGCAAGCAATGACAAGGCAACAACAGCGAATAACTGGAAGACACCTGGCACATCGGTCTCGGGGCGTCACAGAAAATGCTCGGATGCATGAGACGAACACGTATGCAAATGTGATGCACATGATGACATGATATGAGATGCATGACAAGACAAAAGCAACACGGAGAAAAAAAACCCATCAATGAGGAAATATCATAACTTAGTGCCGGAAATGGCAAGAGTTGGAATACAATTATGGCAAGTTACATATGGGGCATTACAACATTCCACCACTACAAAAGGATCTCGTCCCGAGATCTAGGACTCGAAAAACTCCGAGTATTCGGAACGGAGGTGGTCCTCGCGTTCCCAGGTGGCTTCACGGTCGGAATGATGTGACCACTTCACTTTTAGGAATTTGATAGACTTGTTGCGAGTCTTGCGCTTAGTTTCTTCAAGGATAGCAACGGGATGCTCATGATAAGACAGGTCTTCTTGGAGATCAATCTCTTCGAAGTTGATGGTGCGGTCAGGAGTCTTGAAACACTTGCGGAGTTGAGACACGTGAAACACGTCGTGCACATTTGCAAAGTTGGATGGAAGCTCAAGTTGATAGGCGAGATCGCCTCTTTTGCCAATGATCTTGAAAGGACCCACGTATCTAGGGGCAAGCTTCCCTTTGATACCGAAGTGATGAGTACCTTTCATTGGAGAGAGGCGGAGGTAGACATGGTCTCCAATCTCGATATCCAAGTCACGATGCTTGCTATCATAGTAACTCTTCTGGGGCGATTGCGCGGCTTTGAGATTTTCACGAATGACTTTGCACATTTCTTCAGCCTCTGTGATCAAGTCATTGCCAAGAAGTTGGAGTTCACCAGTCTCTGACCAGTTAAGAGGAGTACGGCACTTTCTGCCATAGAGAATCTCGAATGGGGCCTTGCCCGAACTCGCTTGGAAGTTGTTGTTGTAGGAGAACTCGGCATATGGAAGACAATCTTCCCACTTCATACCAAAAGAAATGACACATGCCCTGAGCATATCTTCAAGAATTTGATTAACTCGCTCGACTTGGCCATTGGTTTGAGGATGAAAAGTTGTGTTGAAGCGAATGATGGTGCCCATGGCCTTCTGAAAAGAATCCCAGAACTTAGAGGTAAAGATGCTACCATGATCTGAAGATATCAACTGCGGAATGCCGTGCAGAGAGACAATCCTGGAGGTATATAGCTCTGCCAACTGAGTTGCTGTGATAGACTCTTTGCTAGGAAGAAAATGAGCCACTTTAGTGAGCTTGTCGATGACAATGAAGATAGCATCATTGCCACACTTGGACTTGGGAAATCCAGTCACGAAGTCCATCTCAATATGGTCAAACTTCCATTCTGGAATGGCAAGAGGTTGGATGAGACCAGCTGGTCGTTGGTGTTCTGCTTTCACTCTTCTATAGACATCACATTCATTCACGAACTGAGCAATCTCGTGCTTCATTCGAGTCCACCAATACGACTGCTTGAGGTCATGGTACATCTTTGTACTTCCAGGGTGAATAGAGAGGAGTGAATTGTGAGCTTCATTCATAATGACTTTAGGAAGGTCACCCTTAGGAACCATAATGCAATCCTCGAAGAATAGAGTATCCTTGTCATCAAGACGATAGCACTTGTACTTGGGTTGGCTCTTGGCAATCCCAATCTTCACCTTCTTCACCATAGCATCAAGAAGTTGAGCCTCACAAATCCGATCTTCCAAAGTAGGAGAGACTTGGAGGTTGGCAAGGAATCCTTGAGGAACAACTTGGAGATTAAGTTTGCGGAAAGCTTCACAAAGCTCTGGTTGGTAGGGCTTGAGAATCAAACTGTTGCAGTAAGCCTTTCTGCTCAATGCGTCAGTAATGACATTGGCCTTGCCTGGAGTGTATTCAATACTCGGATTATACTCTTGAATCATCTCCCAACGAGTCTGCCTGAGGTTGAGGTTGGGCTGAGTGAAGATGTACTTGAGGCTCTTATGATCGGTGAAGATGTCCACTTTCTTTCCCAACAAGAGATGTCTCCATGTTAAAAGAGCATGGACAACTACCGCCAACTCGAGGTCATGAGTGGGGTAGTTCCTTTCGTTGGGCTTCAACTGGCGAGAGGTATAGGCCACAACTTTCTTCTCTTGCATCAACACTGCACCGAGACCTTGAAGGGAAGCATCACATAAAACCTCGAATGGTTTGGATTCATCAGGAGGAGTCAGAACTGGAGCTGTGACTAACTTCTCTTTGAGGGTGTTGAAAGCGATGTCACATTCAGGTGACCAGACATACTTGACATGCTTTGGGAGAAGGTTGGAAAGAGGCTTCACGATCTTTGAGAAGTTCTCAACGAACCTTCGACAATAGCTTGTGAGCCCAAGGAAGCTGCGGAGTTGCTTCACATTCTGAGGCGGTTCCCAATTCACAATTGCAGACACCTTCTCAGGATTAACAGCTATGCCCTTGGCGGAGATGATATGCCCAAGGTAGAGAACCTCATCGAGCCAAAACTCACACTTTGAAAACTTCGCATAGAACTGATGTTCTTTGAGTTTAACCAGCACCAACCTCAAGTGCTTGGCATGATCCTCTTTGTTCTTGGAAAAGACCAAAATGTCATCGAGGTAGACCAAAACGAAGTCATTTGTGTAGGGGTTGAAGATGAAGTCCATCATGCGAGAGAATGTTGGAGGAGCATTGACAAGGCCGAAAGACATGATAGTGTATTCATATGAACCATAGCTTGTTCTGAACGCTATCTTGGGGATATCTTCTTCACGAATGTGAATCTGATGATAGCCCATACGGAGGTCAAGCTTGGAGAATACTTGAGCACCCTTGAGTTGTTCGAAAAGCTCATTGATGTTGGGAAGTGGGTACTTGTTCTTTATGGTCTTCTTGTTCAATGGACGGTAGTCGACACAAAGTCGGTCCGTTCCATCCTTCTTCTTGACAAAAAGAACACCACAACCCCATGGAGAAGAACTTGGTCAGATGAGACCCATATGCTCTTGAATATCGAGTTGTTTCTTCAGCTCCTTCAACTCTTCTGGTCCAAGCTTATAAGGACGTTTGCAAACAGGTTCCCTGCCAGGTTCAAGATCGATGACGAATTCAACTGGCCGGTGAGGAGGCATTCCTGGAAGCTCTTCTGGAAAGACGTCTTGATATTCACAAATGACTGGAATCTAAGATATGGCATCCAACTCGCCCTTCTCATTGAGAAAAAACAGTCGAATGGTATTATCACGAGCGGCAAAAACGATCACATCCTCAAACGAGTGTGTCAATTGAATCTTCCTGGAAGCACAATCAAGCTGAGCCTTGTGCTTAGAAAGCTAGTCCATTCCGAGAATAAGATCAATATCCGAGTTACCAAGGACCATTGAAGAAGATAGAAACTTATAGTCGCCCAACATGATAGAAACATCCGGAGCCATCATTTTGGTGTTCATGAACAAACGCGGAGAGGAAACCGCTATCGGCTTAGGCAAATCGACAGTATGCAAATCGTGCATGGATGCAAAAGGCTTCAATATGAATGACAAAGATGCACCAGTATCAAAAAGAACTCTTGTAGGAATATCATTAACAGGAAGGTTACCCATGATCACTTCTGAAGAGTCCTCTGCCTGAGCTGCGTTCATCATGTTGATCTTTGCAGACTTGGGATTATGCTTGAACACTGCATTGCTGGCAGATCTCAAAGGAGGAGGAGGCGGAAGACGCCTCTGGTTGAAGCATTTGTTTGCATAGTGACCCTTCTGCTGACATTTGTTGCACGTAACCTCCGAGAGCGGACGGTGATACAGAGCACTTGATCTTGGAGCATGAGACGAAGTCTTGTTCTGAAAGCTTGGGTTGGGTGGGTGGGAAGATCCATTGCCACCTTTGCTCTTCTGCTGATAAGGCTGACGGAACGGAGGACGAGGAGGCAACCAATACTTTTGCTGCTTAGTTGTCACTTGAGTTGCGGAAGAAGAAGTTGCATCCCTGACTCGTTTCTTGGAAGCATCACACTTGAGCTGAGCGGCCTCTTGCTTCAGTGCCATGTTGTAGAACTCATCATACTTCTTTGGCTCAAAAGCACAAGGGCTAGTTGCAGATCTTCTCTGAGGCCACCTCTGAACTGATAAATCACGCTCTTCTTGTCAGGGACGTCTTGCTTAGCGAAATGAGCGAGCTTCTGGAACATGATGTTGTACTGGTAAACAGACAAGCTGCCTTGCTTTAGATTGTGGAACTCCTCACGCTTGCTCTCAACAACACTCTGAGGAATGTGGTGAGCTTTGAAGTCTTGGCGGAATTCATCCCAGGTAATGACATGACCTCCTTTGCAATCTTCGTATTGTTGATACCACTCTACAGCTTGGTCTTTGAGTTGGAATGAGGCAAACTTGACAAAGTCCTCAGGCCTGACGTTGCTGCACTCGAAATGCTTGCAGATATCCACGAGCCAATCATCAGCGTCTGTTGCCTCGACACACTTACTAAAGGTCTTTGGCTGGTTTGCGAGGAACTGGTTGAGTGTAGCAAACTGATTCTGATTGTTGCCATGGCCTTGATTTCCTTGGTTGCGCTCTTGCAAGAGTTGCATAATCAGCTGCGTGTTGGTGTTGGTAGAAGCCATCACAGCTTGCCATGCCTCCGGAGGTGGAGGTGGTGGCGGCGGTTCAGGATTCTAACGCGTTGGAGGAGCCATCCTGAAGAGGGTGACATCCGTTAGCATCTTGGAAGACATATATTCAAGCTGAATCAAAAGGATCGAAATTGCAACATATAGTCTTAACATTCGAACAAAAATGAACGAATGAATTCCAAATTAAATGGTCACACTTCCATAAATTGAGAAGCCACTTAGATAGAGGTAGATCAATAAAACAAAAAGCTACGGACATGAACAAATACTTGGTAAGGATTACCCCAATCACAAACCAAATATCTGCGGTAGAAATACTAGAGCTACATGAATTCCCACCTATGAAACTCCCGAAATTTTCCCGGTTATGCAATCGGGTGTTGGGGATACAGGGGAAGCATAATATCTCACCCAAAACTAGCAAATCCTACACCAGATGGGCAATACGTCGGATTGGCATAGACCCTGGTTGCCCAGGGGGCGCCGGACATCGCCCAGTTTGGACCAACACTTAGAGAAGCACTGGCCCGGGGGGGTTAAAATAAAGATGACCCTTGAGTCCGCGAAACCCAAGGGAAAAATGCTAGGTGGCAAATGGTAAAACCAAAGTTGGGCCTTGCTGGAGGAGTTTTATTCAAGGTGAACTGTCAAGGGGTTCCCATTATAACCCAACCGTGTAAGGAACGCAAAATCAAGGAACATAACACCGGTATGACGGAAACTAGGGGGGCAACAGTGGAACAAAACACCAGGCATAAGGACAAGCCTTCCACCCTTTACCAAGTATATAGATGCATTAAAGTAGACAAGATATAATAGTGATATCCCAACAATAAACATGTTCCAACAAGGAACAAACTCCAATCTTCACTTGCACCTAGCAACGCTATAAGAGGGGCTGAGCAAAGCGGTAACATAGCCAAACAATGGTTTGCTTGGACAAGGTGGGTTAAAGGTTTGACATGGCAATATGGGAGGTATGATAAAGCAAGTGGTAGGTATCGTAGCATAGGCATAGCAATAGAGCGAGCAACTAGCAAGCAAAGATAGAAGTGATTTTGAGGGTATGGTCATCTTGCCTGCAAAGTTCTCCGAGTTGACGTAATCTTGATCCTCGTAAACGTTCTCAACGGGTTCCTCGATCACATACTCGTCTCCCGGCTCTACCCAAAGAAAGAACACAAGCAGGAGACACAATCAACCATGGTGCAATGCGCAAGCAACATGATGCAAAACATGGCATGATATGTGGGATGTGATATGCAATGCATATGCATGCTTCGGAAAGGAAAGATTGAATCAGGCCTCAACTTGGCAAACCAAGAGTGACGCTGGAAAGATGAGTTGATTTCGGTCGAAATCGATATAAAGATCACCGAAATCGGATGCACGGTTTGCAAATGGTAAGCAAAACAATAATGGCACAAAGCTGCGATTAACAGCACGAGGCCATCTAAATGCATCATGAACAACAAGCTACTGCACTCTAACATAGCAACAAATCACATGGCAGTGATCCACTCAAGAGGCTTGATAAAAGATGAACACTGAGCTACGGCTAATTCACACAATAGCAGGTTCAAACAAGCATGGCAAAAGTGCAAAAGATATCAGGTTCACAGACTTAGTGAAATAACCAACATGGCAGGATTTAACATCAGGAAGCAATGTTTAGAGCAAGATAACAACATGCTATAGGAACATATCATGGCAAATCAAGGCATGGCATGATACTACACAAAGCATACAACAAAAGTCCCTTACTGACCATAAGCCAAAAGGGATCAGAAAATACAATGGCACCCATGTAAACATAGCAAGTTTCGTTAACCGATTCAGACTTAGCAGAAAACTGGAACATGGCAAAACATAATTACGTAGGCATGTTTACGAGCTCGATGCACTCACCACAAGGCATTGCATGACAAGCTAAGCATACACCCAGCAAGTAGACATGATAAATAAGCTAACCATGGCAAGAACACTCTCATAGCATGCATGGAACAACTACAACAACCTCGGCAAAATTGCTTAACACGTAAACAATCTGCTAGGAACATTTTATAGCAAAAGTAGAGCAGGATTGAGTCATGCTAGGGTGCTCCATAATTGCAAAAAAGACATGGATCGATAGAGCATAACAATATCTCCAAAACATCCTTACTGAACATGCTCAAAAGAGGCATGGACCACTCTGTAGCAACAAGAATACATGGCATAAAAATATCAACAGGGAAATGACTTAGAAGAATTCTATTTCCCTGAAATCAGCAACATCACGAGAGCTACTTTGCATGCTTGTGCTAGTCACCACAAAGATCACAAAAATACATGGCATAAACCCCTGTAACGATGGCATGGCATATAACAAAACACATGTAGGGCTTAAATTCATAGGAGGCACACATTAAACATGGCAAAAATGGCAAATGTCCATAATCTATTAAGAATCTGAAACTAACATTACATAGCACTCTTGCAACAGCATTTAGGGCGTCAAGATGAACTCAAATAGACATGGTGCAATGGAATGAAATGAAGTGCACAACGAGGCGAACAATTTGATATGCTACACGTCCAAAATGGAGCCACGGATGCAAAGATATGACATGATGAAATATGCTAAAAATACTGAAAACTGGGTCAAAAGTCAACACCTAGGGTTTACTGCAGCCGATCCAGATCTGCACGCGAATCGAGGTTCAACACCTTCCTCGCCGGAGTTCTTGTCGGACTTGAAGAAGGACGCCGGAGCTGGTGGTGACCGGGCCGGATCCGGCCGGGAGGCGGCGAGGCGGCGGCGGAGCTGGTGGTGGCGACGAAGGGTGACAAGGCAGCGGCGCGCGGTGGTCGGCGGTGTGGCGAGGCGGTGGCCGGAGCACAGCGGCCGGCGAGGAGGAGGAAACGGCGGCGCGGCGGCCTTCGGGCGCGGGCAGGCGGAGTCGGACGGCGGGGACGAACGGGCCGGGAGGGCCTCCCGCGGGCCCGGGCGGGCCGGCGCCGATGCGCCACGTGGCAGGCGGCGATTGGTGCGGAGAGAGCGGGGCTAGGGTTTAGGGTGGTGTTTGATCCGAGATTTTCGGGGGAGACACCTATTTATACATAGAAGGAGCTAGGAGGCTCCAAATTGAGCACGGTTTTCGGCCACGCGATCGTGATCGAACGACCAAGATGATGGAGGGGGTTTTGGTGGGTTTTGGTACACTTTGGAGGGTTGTTGGGCTGCAACACACATGAGGCCTTTACGGCTCCTCGGTTAACCGTTGGAGTATCAAACGAAGTCCAAATGGCACGAAACTTGACAGGCGGTCTACCGGTAGTAAACGAAGGCCCCATGGCAAGTCTCGGTCCAATCCGAGAACGTTTAACACCCGCACACGAAAAGAGGCAAAAGGGGACACCAGAGGACATAGGACCGCCGGAATGCAAAAGGGACAACGGGGAAAATGCTCGGATGCATGAGACGAACACGTATGCAAATGCGATGCACATGATGACATGATATGAGATGCATGACAAGACAAAAGCAACATGGAGACAAAACCCAACAACGAGGAAATATTATAACTTCGTGCCGGAAATGGCAAGAGTTGGAATACAAATATGGCAAGTTACATATGGGGCGTTACTCCCTTGCCCTCATTCAGCCCCCTCCGAGAGAGAAAGATATCTGACGATTTGTTCCGCAAACTTCTCGCACTTTCTCTCGGTACCTTCTTGATTCTCAGGCAAGCCACAACACCCACTTGCATAATGGCCATGCAGTAGCCATGGTTTTCAATTTGAATATTTAAATTTCTGATTGCTTTAATATGGTTATCGTTGTTTCGGTGATGCTTATGGATTTGTGTTCACTTTCATGATATGTTTTTATGCACCTAGTTATCATGTACTAGTTGCTAGTATTTCTATTGTATGTCATGCTTGGTAGAAGTACATGTTGGTAATGGCCTTCGGTGCATGACTATCGTCAGTTCCGAGTACCGTTGTTATGCATGCTCTGTTGCATTTAGTTGGTTAAATGCTTGCAAGGTAGTATTATCGTTATGTTATTGCCATGGTATTAATTTCTGATGCTAGTGGTCATTCTATGCTTATGGTAGAGTTATGCTTATTGTCGGTGTCAAAACCGGCAGATCTCGGGTAGGGGGTCCCGAACTGTGCGTCTAAGGCGGATGGTAATGCTACCTCTTGAGCACTGCGTTGGATTTCCCCGAAGAGGAAGGGATGATGCAGCAAAGTAGCGTAAGTATTTCCCTCAATTTTTGAGAACCGAGGTATCAATCCAGTACGAGGCTACGCTCGAGTCCCTCGTACCTACACAAAAACAATAGCTCAACGCAACCAACACGCTTAGGGGTTGTCAATGCCTTCACGGTCACTTACGAACATGAGATCTGATAGAGATGATAAATAATATTTTTGGTATTTTTGGTATAGAGATGCAAAGTAAAAAGTAAAATCAAAGTAAAAGCAAAGCAACAATAAAGTGATGGAGATTGATATAATGAGAAAGAGACTCGGGGGCCATAGGTTTCACTAGTGGCTTCTCTCAAGAGCATAAGTATTCTACGGTGGGTGAACAAATTACTGTTGAGCAATTGACATAATTGAGCATAGTTATGAGAATATCTAGGTATGATCATGTATATAGGCATCACGTCCTAGACAAGTAGACCGAAACGATTCTGCATCTACTACTATTACTCCACTCATCGACCGCTATCCAACATGCATCTAGAGTATTAAGTTAAAAACAGAGCAATGCCTTAAGCAAGATGACATGATGTAGAGGGATAGTTTCATGCCATATGATAAAAAAACCCATTTTGTTATCCTCGATGGCAAGGATACAATATGTGCCTTGCTACCCCTTTCTGTCACTGGAAAGGACACCGCAAGATCGAACCCAAAGCTAAGCACTTCTCCCATGGCGAGAACAACCAATCTAGTAGGCCAAACCAAACTGATAATTTGAAGAGACTTGCAAAGATAACCAATCATACATAAAAGAATTCAGAGAAGATTCAAATCGTTCGTTCGTTCGTCCGTTCGTTCGTTCTAGCGAACGTTCGTCGTTTTTCTTTTCTCGGATTAAATCCGTGATTTTTCTGATCGTGATTCCTGATCCGATTTTCGTTTTAGTATAACTTTTCGCTCGGTTATCGGAATCAGGCGATTCAAGCGCCTGGAGTTTCGTCTCGAAACCCTCTAACCGTTTAACCAACTTAAACAAGTTTTTGCCACTGTAAAAATTGCCCTAGATCCAGAATAGTAAACGAATCCTGTTTCTTTTGCCGTTTGACTTTCGTTGCTTCGTTTCATTTGATTCTTTTTGCAAACCGGAGTTCTTAAGTTGAACTTTCTGGTTAGATCTCTTATTTGAGTTTTACCTGTGCATTAGATGAATACTTATTGTGTGCTTGTTTGTTTGTCTGCGATAGAATACCCGGAGTGCGCCGCCTATTACTTCGAATCTCTAGGTTTCACGGATCATCAGCAAGGCAAGTAACACTTTGATCATACCTTCTACTACCCAGTTTTATTGCATTAGATCAATCCTCAAACATTGCATGATTAGGATCTAATTAAATTGTGGGATGGGAAGTAGTTGAGGTAGTACCTATTACCTGTTTATTATCAAACCTTTGGGAGTTACTTCTACGTTTGCCTATTATGCCATGCTATGCTAGTAGACGTGGATTGGGTGAGTGATATCCATGACAGGTGTGAGTTTGTTAATTAATGGTTTATCTAAGGTGGCAACTTAAACACACATCTGGGTGGATTGAGGTACCTGGGTATTCCAGGATTGCCTGTTTTTCTTTATGGACCGCAACCCAGGCCCAAAGGGATCATGAGATTTTTCATACTAGAAACTTATGTGTGCAGCCACAAGCTATTATGGGCTCTAGCATAGTTGA
This sequence comes from Triticum urartu, assembly GCF_003073215.2. Classification (NCBI taxonomy): domain Eukaryota; kingdom Viridiplantae; phylum Streptophyta; class Magnoliopsida; order Poales; family Poaceae; genus Triticum; species Triticum urartu. The sequence continues at coordinate 108,407,752 of NC_053023.1, read as the reverse complement.
TTAAGTCGTGCGAACTCTTATAGGGTAGACTAGCAGATGTAGGGGAAAGTAGGTGTAACGGTCTACCCATCGTAAGGTGCTAGCGCTTCTGAAACACTATGTCTCGGTCATCCGTCTTCTCAAATACCATGTAGTGCGAGAAACCAAACGGAGGCGATCGAGTATTGTGGGGAAAAGTGCACAAACCTCTGCAGAGTGTATAAACTAATCATGGTTAGCCGTGTCCCTGGTTATGGACATCTTGAGTACCTAGTACTTGGATTATCATGTGAATCTCAACATGTTACTTTAAATTAATTTTGTTGGGTTTTGTTTAATGATGATGCTTAATTGGGATTGAGAATGTTGTTAACCATTCTCAATGTCTAACAACTACCATGATAGTTAATTAAAATTTATTCCTTTGTAGTGGGGAAAAATTGGCTTTACGCAAAACTGTAACCATAGAGCTTTCCACCAGCCAAATATGCATATAGTATAGCAGTTTCATTCCATTACTCTCTATGTGTTACTTTCCCAGCATATTCCATGTGCTGAACCGTTTCGGGCTGCAACGTTAATGTTGCAGACTTTTCAGACAACGATTAAGGAGTTTTTAGGTCGTGGTTCTATACTCAGTGATGCTGTTGGAGTTGATGGACTCACTTATCTTCCAAGCCTTCCGCTGTTATCATTATTAGATGGCCTTAAGCCATATTTTTTGTAATAAGTTCTCTATTGAGACACTCGATGTAGTAAGTGTGTGATTGCTACTCTGTTATAAATCCTCCGAGTACTGTGTGGTGTCAGCATTACTGATCCAGGGATGACACCTGAGCACAGAGATCAGACCGTTTGAGGTTTGGTCGCTATAGGAGGAGCTCCAGAATAGACCCCAAGATGGGATCTCGTGGATACAGAAAGTTGCGGTGGTGGAATTAGGGTTTTGGCTCCGTCCCCGATCGTTTGGGGGTACGTGGATATATATAGGAGGAAGAAGTACGTCGGTGGAGCTTCGAGGGGCCCACGAGGCAGGGGGCGCGCCCTAGGGGGGCACGCCCTCCACCCTCGTGGCCGCCTCGTGGCTTTCTTATCGGAGGGTCCAAGTCTCCTGGGTCTTATCTGATGAGAAAATCACGTTTCCGAAGGTTTCATTCCGTTTGGACTCCGTTTGATATTCCTTTTCTTCAAAACCCTAAAACAGGCAAAAAAACAGCAATTCTGGGCTGGGCCTCCGGTTAATAGGTTAGTCCCAAAAATAATATAAAAGTGGAAGATAAATCCCAATAATCTCTAAAACAATAGATAATATAGCATGGAGCAATCAAAAATTATAGATACGTTGGAGACATATCAAACATCCCCAAGCTTAATTCCTGCTCGTCCTCGAGTAGGTAAATGATAAAAACAGAATTTTTGATGCGGAGTGCTACTTGGCATAATTTTAATGTAATTCTTCTTAATTGTTGTATGAATATTCAGATCTGAAAGATTCAAGACAAAAGTTCATATTGACATAAAAATGATAATACTTCAAGCATACTAACTAAGCAATTATGTCTTCTCAAAATAACATGGCCAAAGAAAGTCCATCCCTACAAAATCATATAGTTTAGTCATGTTTCATTTTCGTCACACAAGAATGCTCTCGTCATGCACAACCCCGGTGACAAGCCAAGCAATTGTTTCATACTTTAGTAATCTCAAACCTATAAACTTTCACGCAATATATGAGCGCGAGCCATGGACATAGCACTATGCGTGGAATAGAATATAATGAGGGGGTTATGTGGAGAAGACAAAAAGGAGAAGGTCTCACATCAACGAGGCTAATCAATGGGCTATGGAGATGCCCACCAATTGATGTTAATTCAAGGAGTAGGGATTGCCATGCAACGGATGCACTAGGGCTATAAATGTATGAAAGCTCAACAAAATAAACTAGTGGGTGTGCTTCCAACTTGCTTGCTCATGAAGACCTGGTGCACTTGAGGAGGCCCATTGTTGGAATATACTAGCCAAGTTCTATAATGAAAAATTCCCACTAGTATATGAAAGTGATAACATGAGAGACTCTCTACTATGAAGATCATGGTGCTACTTTGAAGCACAAGTGTGGTAAAAGGATAGTAACATTGTCCCTTCTCTCTTTTTCTCTCATTTTTTTGGGCCTTGTCTTTTTTTATGGCCTTTCTCTTTTTTTGGGCCTTCTCTTTTTTTATGGCCTTTCTTTTTTTATTCCTCACTTGGGACAATGCTCTAATAATGATGATCATCACACTTCTATTTATTTACAACTCAATGATTACAACTCAATACTAGAACAAAGATGACTCTATATGAATGCCTCCGGCGGTGTATCGGCATATGCAATGAACCAAGAGTGACATGTATGAAAGAATTATGAACAGTCGCTTTGCCACAAATACTATGTCAACTACATGATCATGCTAAGCAATATGACAATGATGAATGTGTCATGATGAACGGAATGATGGAAAGTTGCATGGAAATATATCTCGGAATGGCTATGGAAATGCCATAATAGGTAGGTATGGTGGCTGTTTTGAGGAAGATATAAGGAGTTTTATGTGTGAAAGAGCGTATCATATCACGGGGTTTGGATGCACCGGCGAAGTTTGCGCCAACTCTCAATGTGAGAAAGGGCAATGCACGGTACCGAAGAGGCTAGCAAGGATGGAAGGGTGAGAGTGTGTATAATCCATGGACTCAACATTAGTCATAAAGAACTCACATACTTATTGAAAAAATCTACAAGTCATCAAAAACCTCGGCACTACGCGCATGCTCCTAGGGGGATATATTGGTAGGAAAAGACCATCGCTCGGCCCCGACCGCCACTCATAAGGAAGACAATCAAATAACACCTCATGTTTCAAATTTGTTGCATAACGCTTACCATACGTGCATGCTACGGGACTTGCAAACTTCGACACAAGTATTTCTCAATTTCACAACTACTCAACTAGCATGACTTTGATATTATTACCTCCATATCTCAAAACAATCATCAAGCATCAAACTTTTCTTAGTATTCAACACACTCATAAGAAAGTTTTATTATTAATCTTGCATACCAAGCATATTAGGATTTTAAGCAAATTACCATGCTATTAAGACTCTCAAAATAATATAAGTGAAGCATGAGAGGTCAATAGTTTCTATAAAACAAATCCACCACCGTGCTCTAAAAGATATAAGTGAAGCACTAGAGCAAAACTATAAAGCTCAAAAGATATAAGTGAAGCACATAGAGTATTCTATCAAATTCAAAATCATGTATGGCTCTCTCAAAAGGCGTGTACAGCAAGGATGATTGTGGTAGACTAACAAGCAAAGACTCAAATCATAAAAGACGCTCCAAGCAAAACACATATCATGTGGTGATAAAAATATAGCTCCAAGTAAAGTTACCGATAGAAGTAGACGAAAGAGGGGATGCCTTCCGGGGCATCCCCAAGCTTTGGCTTTTAGGTGTCCTTAGATTATCTTGGGGGTGCCATGGGCATCCCCAGGCTTAGGCTATTGCCACTCCTCGTTCCATAGTCCATCAAATATTTACCCAAAACGTGAAAACTTCACAACACAAAACTTAAAGTAGAAAATCTCGTGAGCTCCGTTAGCGAAAGAAAACAAAAGACCAATTCAAGGTACTGCAATGAACTCATTCTTTTATTTATATGGGTGTTATACCAACTGTATTCCAACTTATCTATGGATTATAAACTATTTTACTAGCCATAGATTCATCAAAATAAGCAAACAACACACGAAAAACAGAATCTGCCAAAAACAGAACAGTCTGTAGTAATCTGTAGCTAGCGCAAGATCTGGAACCCCAAAAATTCTAAAATAAATTTCTGGACGAGAGCAATTTATCTATTAATCATCTTCAAAAAGAATTGACTAAATATCACTTTCCAAATAAAAATGACAACAGTTCTCGTGAGCGCTAAAGTTTCTGTTTTTTACAGCAAGTTCAACAAGACTTTCCCCAAGTCTTCCCAACGGTTCTACTTGGCACAAACACTAATTAAACACAAAAAACACAACCAAAACAGAGGCTAAATAATTTATTTATTACTAAACAGGATCAAAAAGCAAGGAATAAAAATAAAATTGGGTTGCCTCCCAACAAGCGCTATCGTTTAACGCCCCTAGCTAGGCATAACAAGCAAGAATAGATCTAGGTATTGCCATCTTTGGTTTTCAATTTTTTAGCGAAATCAAGCTCGAACCCGGGAGGTTCTTTACATTTCCCTTCATATTCTGAAAATTTTAGATCTAAAGAATCCAACCGCTTATTGCAAAGGGTAATCAACTTATTCGTGCGGTGAATATTTCCACTAATGTTCTTAAGAGGTTCAAGATATTTCTGCAAGATTTTAGTGACTTCACAATTTTTTTTCAAAAACTTGTGTATCTTCCTGAGTAGGATGAGGCCCCTTTTGTTGAGGAAGTGTTCCCACTATACCTTCTATAATTTCAAGTGCAATATGGGGATCGATTTCAATAAAATTGCCTTTGGCAACGCAATCCAAGAGTTGCCTATGAGACATATTTAATCCAACATAAAAATTACGAAGCAAAATTCTCAGATTTATTTCAGAGGTACAATTACGATGAGATTCCATTATTCTGAACGAGGAATCTTTTAGGTTTTCTCCTAACCTTTGTTTAAAGTGAAATATTTCGAACTCAGGGGTCAACAGAGAAGATAAGGGACTAGCCATAACGACAAGCAAACAAACTAACACACAAGCAAACAAAAAGCAAACAGGCAAAAGAGGCTAGAAGAGAAAGAGAGGGAGGATAGAGAGAGAGGGTGAATAAAATGGCAAGGGTGAAGTGGGGGAGGGGAAAACGAGAGGCAAATGGCAAATAATGTAATGCGGGAGATAGGGATTTTGATGTGTACTTGGTATGTTGACTTTTGCGCAGACTCCCCGGCAACGGCGCCAGAAATTCTTCTTGCTACCTCTTGAGCACTGTGTTGGATTTCCCCAAAGAGGAAGGGATGATGCAGCAAAGTAGTGTAAGTATTTCCCTCAGTTTTTGAGAACCAAGGTATCAATCCAGTAGGAGGCTACGCTCGAGTCCCTCGTACCTACACAAAAACAATAGCTCAACGCAATCAACGCGCTTAGGGGTTGTCAATCCCTTCGCTGTCACTTACGAAAGTGAGATCTGATAGAGATGATAAATAATATTTTTGGTATAGAGATGCAAAGTAAAAAGTAAAATCAAAGTAAAAGCAAAGCAATAATAAAGTGATGGAGATTGATATAATGAGAAAGAGACCCGGGGGCCATAGGTTTCACTAGTGGATTCTCTCAAGAGCATAAGTATTCTACGGTGGGTGAACAAATTACTGTTGAGCAATTGATAGAATTGAGCATAGTTATGAGAATATCTAGGTATGATCATGTATATAGGCATCACGTCCGAGACAAGTAGACCGAAACGATTCTGCATCTACTACTATTACTCCACTCATCGACCGCTATCCAGCATGCATCTAGAGTATTAAGTTAAAAACAGAGTAACGCCTTAAGCAAGATGACATGATGTAGAGGGATAGTTTCATGCAATATGATAAAAACCCCATCTTGTTATCCTTGATGGCAATGATACAATATGTGCCTTGCTGCCCCTTCTGTCAGTGGGAAAGGACACCACAAGATCGAACCCAAAGCTAAGCACTTCTCCCATGGAAAGAACAACCAATCTAGTAGGCCAAACCAAACTGATAATTCGAAGAGACTTGCAAATATAACCAATCATACATAAAAGAATTCAAAGAAGATTCAAATATTTTTCATAGATAGACTTGATCATAAACCCACAATTCATCGGTCTCAACAAACACACCGCAAAAAGAAGATTACATCAAATAGATCTCCACGAGAGAGGGGGAGAACATTGTATTGAGATTCGAAAAGAGAGAAGCAGCCATCTAGCTACTAACTATGGACCTGTAGGTCTGAAGTAAACTACTCACAATTCATCGGAGGGGCTTGGATGATGATGTAGAAGCCCTCTGTGATCGATGCCCCCTCCAGTGGAGCTCCGGAACAGGCCCCAAGATGGGATCTCGTGGATACAGAAAGTTGCGGTGGTGGAATTAGGGTTTTGGCTCCGTCCCCGATCGTTTGGGGGTACGTGGATATATATAGGAGGAAGAAGTACGTCGGTGGAGCTTCGAGAGGCCCACGAGGCAGGGGGCGCGTCCTCCACCCTCGTGGCCGCCTCGTGGCTTTCTTGACGGCGGGTCCAAGTCTCCTGGATCTTATCTGATGAGAAAATCACGCTTCTGAAGGTTTCATTCCGTTTGGACTCCGTTTGATATTCTTTTTCTTCGAAACCCTAAAACAGGCAAAAACAACAATTCTGGGCTGGGCCTCCGGTTAATAGGTTAGTCCCAAAAATAATATAAAAGTGGAAAATAAAGCCCAATAATCTCTAAAACAGTAGATAATATAGCATGGAGCAATCAAAAATCATAGATACGTTGGAGACATATCAAACATCCCCAAGCTTAATTTCGGCTCATCCTCCATTAGGTAAATGATAAAAACAAAATTTTTTATGCGGAGTGCTACTTGGCATAATTTTAATGTAATTCTTCTTAATTGTGGTATGAATATTCAGATCTGAAAGATTCAAGAAAAAAGTTCATATTGACATAAAAATGATAATACTTCGAGCATACTAACTAAGCAATTATGTCTTCTCAAAATAACATGGCCAAAGAAAGTTCATCCCTACAAAATCATATAGTTTAGTCATGTTTCATTTTCGTCACACAAGAATGCTCCCATCATGCACAACCCCGATGACAAGCCAAGCAATTGTTTCATACTTTAGTAATCTCAAACCTATAAACTTTCACGCAATATATGAGCGCGAGCCACGGACATAGCACTATGGGTGGTATAGAATATAATGAGGGGGTTATGTGGAGAAGACAAAAAGGAGAAGGTCTCACATCAACGAGACTAATGAATGGGCTATGGAAATGCCCACCAATTGATGTTAATGCAAGGAGTAGGGATTGCCATGCACCGGATGCACTAGGGCTATAAATGTATGAAAGATCAACAAAACAAACTAGTGGGTGTGCATCCAACTTGCTTACTCATGAAGACCTAGGGCAGTTGAGGAGGCCCATTGTTGGAATATACAAGCCAAGTTCTATAATGAAAAATTCTCACTAGTATATGAAAGTGATAACATGAGAGAATCTCTACTATTAAGATCATGGTGCTACTTTGAAGCACAAGTGTGGTAAAAGGATAGTAACATTGTCCCTTCTCTCTTTTTCTCTTATTTTTTTGGGCCCTCTCTTTTTTATGGCCTTTCTCTTTTTTTTGGCCTTCTCTTTTTTTATGGCCTTTCTTTTTTTATTCCTCACTTGGGACAATGCTCTAATATTGATGATCATCACACTTCTATTTATTTACAACTCAATGATTACAACTCGATACTAGAACAAAGATGACTCTATGTGAATGCCTCCGGCGGTGTGTCGGCATATGCAATGAACCAAGAGTGACATGTATGAAAGAATTATGAATGGTCGCTTTTCCACAAATACTATGTCAACTACATGATCATGCTAAGCAATATGACAATGATGAATGTGTCATGATGAACGGAATGATGGAAAGTTGCATGGCAATATATCTCGGAATGGCTACGGAAATGCCATAATAGGTAGGTATGGTGGCTGTTTTGAGGAAGATATAAGGAGGTTTATGTGTGAAAGAGCGTATCATATCACGGGGTTTGGATGCACTGGTGAAGTTTGCGCCAACTCTCAATGTGAGAAAGGGGCAATGCACGGTACCGAAGAGGCTCGCAAGATGGAAGGGTGAGAGTGCGTATAATTCATGGACTCAACATTAGTCATAAAGAACTCACATACTTATTGCAAAAATCTACAAGTCATCAAAAACCTCGGCACTACGCGCATGCTCCTAGGGGATAGATTGGTAGGAAAAGACCATCGCTCGTCCCCGACCGCCACTCATAAGGAAGACAATCAAATAACACCTCATGTTTTCAAATTTTTTTGCATAACGTTTACCATACGTGCATGCTACGGGACTTGCAAACTCGACACAAGTATTTCTCAATTTCACAACTACTCAACTAGCATGACTTTGATATTATTACCTCCATATCTCAAAACAATCATCAAGCATCAAACTTTTCTTAGTATTCAACACACTCATAAGAAAGTTTTATTATTAATCTTGCATACCAAGCATATTAGGATTTTAAGCAAATTACCATGCTATTAAGACTCTCAAAATATTCTAAGTGAAGCATGAGAGGTCAATAGTTTCTATAAAACAAATCCACCACCGTGCTCTAAAAGATATAAGTGAAGCACTGAGCAAAACTATAAAGCTCAAAAGATATAAGTGAAGCACATAGAGTATTCTATCAAATTCCAAATCATGTATGGCTCTCTCAAAAGGTGTGTACAGAAAGGATGATTGTGGTAGACTAACAAGCAAAGCCTCAAATCATAAAATACGCTCCAAGCAAAACACATATCATGTGGTGAATAAAAATATAGCTCCAAGTAAAGTTACCGATAGAAATAGACGAAAGAGGGGATGCCTTCCGGGGCATCCCCAAGCTTTGGCTTTTAGGTGTCCTTATATTATCTTGGGGGTGCCATGGGCATCCCCAAGCTTAGGCTCTTGCCACTCCTCGTTCCATAGTCCATCAAATATTTACCCAAAACGTGAAAACTTCACAACACAAAACTTAAAGTAGAAAATCTCGTGAGCTCCGTTAGCGAAAGAAAACAAAAGACCACTTCAAGGTACTGTAATGAACTCATTTTTATTTATATGGGTGTTATACCAACTGTATTCCAACTTCTCTATGGATTTATAAACTATTTTACTAGCCATAGATTCATCAAAATAAACAAACAACACACGGAAAACAGAATCTGTCAAAAACAGAACAGTCTGTAGTAATCTGTAGCTAACGCAAGATCTGGAACCCCAAAAATTCTAAAATAAATTTGGATGAGAGGAATTTATCTATTAATCTTCTAAAAAAAAATTAACTAAATATCACTTTCCAAATAAAAATGACAACAGTTCTCGTGATCGCTAAAGTTTCTGTTTTTTACAGCAAGTTCAACAAGACTTTCCCCAAGTCTTCCCACCGGTTCTACTTGGAAAAAACACTAATTAAAAACAAAAAACACAACCAAAACACAGGCTAAATAATTATTTATTACTAAACAGGAGCAAAAAGCAAGGAATAAAAATAAAATTGGGTGCCTCCCAACAAGCGCTATCGTTTAACGCCCCTAGCTAGGCATAACAAGCAAGAATAGATCTAGGTATTGCCATCTTTGGTTTTCAATTTTTTAGTGGAATCAAGCTCAACCGGGAGGTTCTTTATGTTTCCCTTCATATTATGAAATTTTTAGATCTAAAGAATCCAACCGCTTATTGCAAAGGATAATCAACATATTCATGCGGTGAATATTTCCACTAATGTTCTTAAGAGGTTCAAGAGATTTCTGCAAGATTTTAGTGACTTCACAATTTTTTTCAAAAACTTGTGTATCTTCCTGAGTAGGATGAGGCCACTCTTTTTTGAGGTAGTTTTCCCACTATACCTTCTATAATTTCAAGTGCAATATGGGGATCGATTTCAATAAAATTGCCTTTGGCAATGCAATCCAAGAGTTACCTATGAGACATATTTAATCCAACATAAAAATTGCGAAGCAAAATTTCAGATTTATTTCAGAGGTACAATTACGATGAGATTCCATTATTCTGAACCAGGCATCTTTTAGTTTTCTCCTAACCTTTGTTTAAAGTGAAAGATTTCGAACTCAGGGGTAAATGGAGAAGATAAGGGACTAGCCATAACGACAAGCAAACAAACTAACACACAAGGAAACAAAAAGCAAACAGGCAAAAAAGGTGAGAAAGAGAGGGAGGATAGAGAGAGAGAGGGTGAATAAAATGGCAAGGGTGAAGTGGGGGAGAGGAAAACGAGAGGCAAATGGCAAATAATGTAATCCGGGAGATAGGGATTGTGATGGGTACTTGGTATGTTGACTTTTGCGCAGACTCCCCGGCAACGGCGCCAGAAATTCTTCTTGCTACCTCTTGAGCACTGCGTTGGATTTCCCCGAAGAGGAAGGGATGATGCAGCAAAGTAGCGTAAGTATTTCCCTCAGTTTTTGACAACCAAGGTATCAATCCAGTAGGAGGCTACTGTCGGGGGACTGATCCACGAACACCTATGGGACTGGCGGGCCGAGTCCCTTTCGGTTCGGCGGGGGCGGAGGCCGTGCAAAGAGCGGATCGAGGCGAGGCACGCGAGCAGTTACCCAGGTTCGGGCCGCACGGATGCGTAAAACCCTACTCCTGCTTTGTGGTTTGTATTGAGTTCTTGCTCGGGAGCTCGGAGTGCTACAGTACACACCAGCAGCTAACGAGACCGAGCGCGAGTGTTCTCTGAACTAGCTCCCCCCCTTCTACGTTGCACATGGGCCTCCTTTTATATGCTCAAGGGGTCACCGACAGGTGGCAACGGAGACGAAGGGTAAAACTGGAAAAGGTGCTGCGGTAGGTACAGCTACCTGCTATAGTGTATCATACCTAACCCTGACGGCAGGGGACAAGGGTATTAAATGCCCATTTGTGTCGCCTAAACAGTGCAAAAGGGACCTTCAGGGATGCCACCGCTCGCCATGATGGCAAACTTGTCAGCGCCGCTCGCCACTGCGCACCGCTGGCTGCACAGCCGCCCGCCACGCACGCCTGGAAGGGTCCCAGAGCGACACGTTGGTGGATGTGCTGGAGCGCAGGTACAGAGTAGTGGCTTGCCGCGGCAAGTGCCTTGCCGCGGTCGTTGTCTTGTTGCGTCCGGGAGCTTGTCGCTCACCGGGTCTTGCCGGGACGCGCGGCACGTCGCGGCAAGTTCCTTCAGATGCCTTGGGTGGCCTTCCCGGCAAGCTCCTCTTGCCGGGGTCTTGAGATGCCTTGGATGGCCTTCCCGGCAAGCTCCTCTTGCCGGGGTCTTGTCTCCTTGGCTTGGATACTTTGTTCTTGAATGGCTCCAAAGGAACCACGGAGGACCTTGGCGGTCACCCGGCAAGCCTTGCCGCGGGATGCCGCGACTACCCGTGCACAAGTTCGGGATACTAGGGTACCCCTACTCTAGTACACCGACAGGAGCCCCCGGGCCTGGGCCATACACGGTGCCGAGCGCTATTGGGCCAGGCCCAAATCAGGGCACGGGCACGCGCGGCCTAGGTTACGCCGTATCTCACTCCGTATCCACCGCGCCCTCCCCGAACGGCACGCGTTGAATGCGGCGTCGTGGGAGAGATCGTGGGTGGTTTCTTTATTGGGAAATGCGGAACGTCCGCCCCTTCCTCTTTATAAGCAGGGAAAACAGGGGAAGTTCGCCCATTTGCCCGTTGCTGCTCCTAATCTCAAAAATCTCCGCCGCTCCCTCGTCTTCCCAAAGCCGAGAGAGAGAGCAGCGCTCCGCCCCCCATCGCCACCAACACCACCAACGCCGTCGACCTCCTCCACCACTTCCGCCATGGCTCCGAAAGCCGACAAGGGGAAGGTCGTGAAGTCGACCGAGGCGCAGCGGCTTGCGGCGCTGCGGAAGGAGCGGGCCGTCTTCCCCCCCAAGCTTGCCGCGAAGGAGATGAGGGAGAACTACTACCTCTTCTGGTCGACGGAGACACGAGCGCATCCGCGCACGAAGGTACTCCCCGCCGCCGCTTGGAAGAAGGCCCCAAACGGATACCCTTTCTTCGCTCTGTTCTTCTACTGCGGGCTCTGCCCGCCTTTCTCTGAATTCTTCTGCGACATCATGAATACCTACGGATTCCACCTCCTTAACTTCACCCCCAATGCCGTTATGACCATGGAAGTTTTCGCACATCTCTGCGAAAACTTTGTCGGAGTCCATCCCAACGTAGCCCTCTTTCGCCACTTCTTCATACCCCGAGTAGAGAGAGGAGAGCCTCTATCCGGTGGAATCGCCTGGATCTCAAGGGCCGGCAAGAAGGAAACTTATCTGGAGGGAGAATTCCGCGGCAAGTGGGAGGAGTGGAGAGCAGACTGGTGCTGGATTGACGAGGAGAACCCGCAGCCATTCACCACTCGGCGCCAAACCCCAGTGGCACGCGGCAGCGACTGGAGTGACGTGGCCCCGGAAGATGACAGGCTGAAGATTGCCGTCACTAGGATCCTACGCCTCAGGCTTGCCGGGCTCACCGTAGGCGCTGTTGGCGCAGATTTCCTTCGCCGCCGCATCGCCCCCCTGCAGGAACGGGGGAGGCCCACTTGGGAGTTCAAGAACGCGGCAGACATCATGAGGCTGCGGCCGGGCCTCAATTTTAACTTCACAGTTCTGGAGCTCAACGCGATGCTCCAGGAGCTCTTCAAGTATGACCCCCAACATCCCGAAGTTTTCAGGTTGCCGGGGGGCGTCGTTCCGCTGTGCAACAATTCCTCGCTCGACCGCATCCGTGCAATGATGCCGGAGTGCGACTCGCATGGAATTGTGCCAACTTGGCAGGAGCCTGCAGACGACGTCGTACAGCAGTTCTTCGATGACTTGGTAGAAGTGTCGATCCACTCCGACGAGAAGGACAGCCTCACCCGCGACACCACGGATGCGGAGATGGCACTCATCGCCACTAGGCTGGAAGAGGCGGCGGCAGCCGCAGCCGCGGGCGAATTTGGGTTCACCGTGGAGGAGGCAGATGCAGCAGAAGCGGCAAGCCGTGCCGAGCGAGGGGAGCCCGCTGGCAAGAAGGAGCTTGCCGGGCGTGACGCCGAGCCGAGCGAGCCCGCCAAGGACACGAGCGGCTCGCTGGAAATCAACTCCTCTTCCTCCTCATCTTCAGGCAGCTCACCGCAAGCAGAGCCTCCCTCCCCACCAAGAAGGCGTCTCCGCAAGGTTGGTGACGTGGCGGAGCAGCAGGCGAGTGAACAGCCGCCGCGCCGCGCGACACGCTCCACCGCGGCAAGCACTGTTGCCGCGGGAGCATCTCACGCCGCAACGACAACTGGAGCGGGGCCCTCCCGGACCACCGCTTCTACTCCAGCCGGAGCGGGGTCGTCTCAGACCACCGCCACTGTTCCCGCCAAGCAGCCAAGGGAAGCTACTCCTCCGCCTCCTCGCGCCGGACGTGAGCCAGACTTCGACTTCTCCGCGTTCAGCTCCGGCGAGGAAGAAGAAGAGTAAGACTCCCTTGTTGTACTTATAGTTCTTCAATCCTTGTTGTTTGTCTTGTATCTGATTTGCTTTACTCTGAACTTGTTCCTTTTCAGGACTCTGGCCCAGAGAGCAGCAAAGAGAGCCAAGGCCCCGGTGATTATCATCGAGGATGAACCCACGGCGACTGAAGGGGGTGCACCCGAGACAACCTTGCCGCACCCAGCAACTTTTCTCCAGAGCAGCCCCCAGCGTAAGTATATGGTTTGCTTTCCGCTATGAGGTGCGCATGGGTACTCTGTCTTTGCTGATATTTGATTGTTGGTTTGTGCAGGAGCAGAGCAGCCCCACCAGGAGCCAAGGGAGAATCCCCCGACAAGGGAGAACTCTCCGGCAAGGGAGGGCTTCCCGGTAAGGGAGAAGTCTCCGGCAAGGGAGGGTTCTCCGGCAAGGGACAGCACCAGCGGCCCCCCGACGGCGGAGACCACGACTGCAGGACCCGGTGCAGGTACTCCTCTTGCTTCAAAACTTCCCTTGGGTTCTTCTTCTCTTGATCTTCTTCTTGTTGGATTTTTGCTTGACTCTTCTCCCCTCTTCCGGCCGTCAGACCCATCCGCTGCAGAGCAGATGGAGATCGAGGTTGCCGCCGACGAAGCAGCCGGTGCTGGCGATCCCGCCGGCGCAGAGGCCGCCAAGGCTGCCGCCGCGGCAACTGGCGAGGGGTCTGGCGATCGCACTGACGGCTCTGAGGCTGCAGGAGCGCCAGGCGCTACACCGACCGCCGACCCGTCCGCCGCTGCCGCAGCGCCAGGCTCCGAAGAGCCCCAGCCAGGCGTATACTTGAAGGCCGGCGACGACGTCTTCATCAACCTCCCCTGGGCTTCAAGCTCCAGGGCGCCGGTCGAGGGGGAGATCTTCGACGGGGAGGTGCTCGCCTCTGCGGGGCTGAAGCTGGTTGACGCGCCAAGCAGCAGCAGCAATGAGCCCGAAGAAGAGCGGCTGCTGCGGAAGTTGATGTCGCTCTACCGCGCGCGGCAAGCCAAGCTGGAATCCCGCGAGGCGCTTGTCGCGAAGGCGGGAGCTAATATCGAGAAGCGCGCGGAGGAACTCGGGGGTTTCCACCGGGAAGCCCTCCGGTCCCTGGCGGAGGAGCGGGAGCAGCTCGCCGAAGCGCAGAAAGTCTTCTTCCTCGAGAAGGCCGAAGTCGAAGAGCAACAGCGACTTGCCGCTGTGAAGCTATCCGCGGAGGAAGGCGAGCTGGCGCAGCGGAAGGTCAATCTTGACGCCCACGAGGAGGAGCTTGCCGTGCGCGAGGAAAAACTCGGCGAAGCCCTCAAGCAAGCAGAAGACGCTGCCGCCGCCGCCGAGGCCGCCAAAAAGGAGTTGGAGATGAAGGTGGCGCAGCTGGAGGCCGATCTTGCCGAGAAGGGCAAAGAGCTCAGCGCCGCCAAAGACTCCAACGCGGATCTTGAGTTGAAGCTAACCGCTTTGACCAAGACGCTGGACGGCGCCAAGAAGCAGGAGGCGGCCTTGAAGGAAGAGATCAAGGCCGACAAGGCGCTGCTGGAGAGTGTTGCCGCCACCCAGAACGCCTTCAGGGAGACTGTGGAGCATTGGACGGAAAGTCTTGTGACTGCTGCCACAGACATTGACAGGGAGTTGGCGCAGCTGGGGATGGAGGATCTCGGGTATCCCTCCGACGAGAATCTCCAACCCAGCGCCAAGCTCGTCTTGTTCTTCAAGGGCGTGGCGACAGCCCTCCAGCGACTCCGGGAGAGGATCCCCAAGCAGCTGGCCGACGAGTCGCGCAAGATCTGCGCGGGAGCTCTTCAGAAAGTGTTGGTGAAGGTGGCTTTCCGCAATCCGGGCCTCAACTTCACCAACGTCCTCAAGACCCTGCCGCCGGATGCTGATCTGGAGGCGCTCAAGGCCCTTGTCGCACCCATTGTGGACAAGGTGAGCGGGGTCAAGAGGATCGAAGGCGATCGCGTAGATTAGGCCGCCCATTTCTTCTTTTCTTGTCGCTGTTTATCATGTCATGAAAACAATCTGTTAGAACTGCGACAAGCTATCTTTGTAATATAACTTTATTCTGGGTAATGATTGCAATGTTATTCCCTTTACTTGATTCCTCCCTTTGTATGTCTTTTTACCCTACGCTTTTAGGGAACTTGCCGGTGCAGGCACCTGAGCCGCGAGCGCTGAGTGCGGGACGTCAGCAGCCTGCTGGCGGTGCCGCTACCGACAAGAAACCTTGTCACAACTAGTCGCAGCTCACTTAAGTTGTTGAGCGGACTCGAAACAAAGTAAGGGCGCAACTAGCTACGAGTTGGTTCCTCCGCGCACAGGTTTTCCATACAAAGTGCGGTTGTTCAAGGGAGATAACCTAAAATTTAAAAAATCTGGTTGCTCAAACTTTGGCAACTTAGCTTTTCTGTTGTTTGCTTCCCGGTAAGGCGAAATTTTGTTGAAGGACGCCTGGTCCATACCATTATCTTCTTCTTTCCCTCCCGGCAAACTTGTGGGCGAGGGGAACCTTCCTTTTCTTGAGAAAAAAGAAAGAAGAGAAAATAAAGATATGGAGCCTTACGGCTCGTTACTGCTTACCGGGGAGTAGGTGCTGCACAAAGTGTCAGATCATATATGCCAAAAATAGAAAGCATGAAAATGACAAAATGTGCGGAGCATGTGAGCTTTACTTATGCACGGGGTCTGCGCCCGGCTTTGTACAAAGGATTACATGCAACAGCAGCAAGACTTGTACAAAAGGTGGTTGCCGGAACAGGTTCCGGCAACCGCGCCTTACGGGTAAAACTTACGAAGATGCTCAATATTCCAGGAGTTGCTCATCGGAATGGCATCTTCGGTCTCAAGGCGGACAGCGCCAGGCCTAGTGACTCGTTTCACCCGGTAAGGGCCTTCCCACTTCGGCGTCAACTTGTTGGAATTCTTGGCGGACTGAACACGCCGAAGAACAAGGTCGCCTTCCTCAAAACTTCTGGCATTAACTCTGCGGCTATGGTAGCGGCGCAAAGCTTGCTGGTAGCGAGCAGCTCGCACAGCAGCCTGAAGACGGTCTTCCTCAAGGAGCAGCGCGTCATCTTGTCGCAGCTGCTCTTGCTTGAGCTCATCATATACAACAGCAACTTCTCTTGTGGCTTAGGTGCGACAAGTATTGGAGGGGAGGACAGGTATCTCTTCAAGTCTTGCAGCGCAGCCTCCGCTTCCGGAGTCCATTTCATTGGACCTGCCTTTTTCAATAATTTGAAAAATGGCAGGGTGCGCTCAGCAGACCTAGAAATAAACCTGCTGAGAGCAGCCACGCAACCGGCAAGTCTTTATACATCCTTGACGCGCTTTGGTGCTTCAATCTGCTCAATGGCCTTGATCTTGTCGGGATTGGCTTCAATTCCCTGCTGAGACACGAAGAACCCGAGAAGCTTGCCGGAGGGGACTCCAAACACACACTTCTATGGGTTGAGTTTGGGGCTGATCTTGCGCAGATTTGCAAAGGTCTCGTCTAAATTTTGTTGCCTTGTCCTTGCTCTTGACCACTATGTCATCCATATAGGCTTCCACATTTCTATGTATTTGTGGCTCAAGAGCGACATGGACTACTCTTGCAAATGTTGAACCAGCATTTTTTAATCCGAAAGGCATCCGTATGAAACAGTACGTGCCACATGGAGTAATAAATGCGGTCTTCTCCTCATCCTCTTCTGCCATGAAGATCTGATGGTATCCTGAATATGCGTCAAGAAATGAAAGCAAATCACATCTGGCTGTGGAGTCAACAATCTGGTCAATGCGCGGCAAAGGAAATGGGTCTTTGGACAAGCTTTGTTAACATCGGTAAAATCGATACAAAGTCTCCATTTCCCATTCGCCTTGCGCATGACTACAGGATTGGCCAACCACGTAGGATGGAGCACTCCTCTGACAAGGCCTGCTGCTTCCAACTTCTTGATCTCTTCTGCAATGAATTCTTGGCGCTCCACTGCTTGCTTCCTGACTTTCTGCTTGACGGGCCGCGCATGAGGACAAACGGCAAGGTGGTGCTCAATCACTTCCCTGGGAACACCGGGGATGTCAGACGGTTGCCACGCAAACACGTCGACATTCGCCCGCAGGAAAGCAACGAGCGCGCTTTCCTATTTAGGGTCGATAGTGGCACTGATGGTGAAGGTACCACCAGTGCCGTCCTCCTTGGCGGACACCTTCTTCGTCTCTGGCGGAGCTGCCATTGTCTTCTTACACTTGTCGGTGGAGCTCGATGGTGCATCCTCGACGGCAGCGCAGCACTCCGAAGAGGTGCGCTTGCCGGAGTAGGCATCAGAACTCTTGCCGGACTTGGTCTTCTTCCCCCCGCGAGCTTCAACGGCAAGTGACTTGCGGTCTGCTGCGGCTGCCGCTTCCAGGTAGATCTTGTCGGCACAGATAAGAGAATCTTTCTTGTCGCTGGGGACAGAGATGATGCTTATCGGGCCTGGCATCTTCAGCATGTTGTATGTGTAGTGAGAAGCTGCCATGAACTTGGCGAGTGCTGGACGGCCAAGTATCCCATTGTAAGGCAATGGAATATCGGCAACGTCAAAAGTGACCCTGTCAGTCCTGAAGTTCAGCTCGCTGCCAAATGTTACTGGCAACGTGACCTTCCCCTTCAGCTTGCTCCTTCCCGGGTTAATTCCTTGGAATGTGTCGGTCTCTTCAAGCTCGCTGTCAGGGATCTGGAGTTTCTGGAGTACAGCTGAGGAGATCAGGTTCAAGCCGGCCCCGCCGTCAACTAGCATCTTAGTGACCTTGAGGTTGCGGATAGTTGGTGAAACCAACATCGTCAAGCACCCGACCGCATTTGTGCGATCAGGGTGGTCCTCAATGTCAAAGATGATAGGCGTGCTGGACCATTTCAGAAGCTTGCGTGATTCGACGGGTGGTTCTGCTGCATTGACTTCCCGCACCCACTGCTTGAGTTGGCGGTGCGAAGTATGCAGAGAAGCACCGCCGTCAACGCACAAGACTTCTGTGGCTTTCTAGAACTCCTGCTCACTGGTCTCGACATCATCCATGTCTTCGTCGTCGTCGTCATCTTTGTCGCGGCCGCGGGGAGGTCTGTCTCCTTGCCGCTGCTTGGCCTTGCCGCAGCGTCCTCCCCGGCCGGCGCGCTTCTTGCCAGACTCTCCAGCGCCTCCTTGGGCCCTCTCCTTGTCTCGTCGCTCGTACTCAGCCTTTTGTTGTTGGACAAGCTGCTCGACCTTCTTGCAGCTCTGGAGGTCGTGGCCCTTGGTGCGGTGAATCTTGCAGTACTGCTTGTCGGTGCCGTCCTGCTTGTCGGCGACCGCCACAGCCTGACAGTTGGTGCATGCGGCAACCTCCTTGCCGGAGCTACCAACTTTGGCTTTCTTGGTGCCACCTTCGTTGCCGGACTGCTCAACGACTAGCACATCTTTGCCTTTCTTTTTCCTGTTCCGCCGCCGGTTTTTCCTTGCCGGGGCAGCATCCTCGCTGTCAGATCATCCTGCTCCTGCATTCTCTCCAGGGAGTTTCCTCCCTTCCTCAGCACGTGCACACTTGTCGGCCAGGGCATACAGCTCACTGACGTCTCTGATCTTGCACATCGCCATCTCCTCCCGCATCCTGCGGTTATGCACGTTCTGATGGAACGCGCTGATGACCGCGGCAGGGTGGACGTCTGGGATGTTGTGCTGTACATGGCTGAATCTCTGAATGTACTTGCGCAGGGGCTCTCCTTCCTTCTGGGCAAGCAGATGAAGGTCACTCTCTTGGCCATGAGGTTTGTGGCCGCCTGTAAAGGCGCCGACAAACTGATGGCATAGGTCTGCCCAGGAAGATATGGAGTTTTCCGGCAAATGCATGAGCCAGGACCTGACGTTGGGCTTGAGCACCAGCGGGAAGTAGTTGGCAAGGATCTTGTCGTCCCGTCCCCCGGCAGCATGCACCGTGATGGTGTAGATGGTGAGGAACTCCGACAGATGCGACTTGCCATCGTACTTCTCTGGTACGTCTGGCTTAAAGTTCTTCATGCTGGGCCACTGGACTTGCCGCAGCTCACGAGTGAACGCAGGGCAACCTACCGCGTACGGCAAGTCGCCTGGTTCCCCTGGCGCATGCATGTCGACAGAGGGCCCAGCGCGCTGGTCTGATTGACGTCGCGCTTCTCTTTGGCGCTCGATGCGAGTACGAGCGTCTTCTTGTTGTCGTTCGTGAAGAACTTGGCACTGATCGCGACGAGCTCGTGGGTCTGACGACGCGGTGGAGTCGCTGTCGAGGTGGATCCGGCGAGTCGGCGATCTTGGCCTTCGGGGCGGAGAGTGCACAGAGGTTGCACCCCCACCGGTCTTGTCGTCACCGGCTCGTGCCTGGCTGACTGGCTGCGGCTGCGACGTGCTCGACTGCGGTTGAGTGTCGCCGTTGGCGAAGCCGATGAGACTCTGGATGGTGGCCCTCCAGTCGTCGATCTTGTCTGCCATCGGAGGGTAGTCCGGGAGCAGTTGAGCTCGCGCCAAAGCTTCTGCTGCAGTGGCGGGTGGTGGTGGCGAGCGGTGCGAGGAGCGGGATATGCTCGGACTTCTAACTAAGTTAGAAGGAGCAGTATCCCGTCCAGGCGACCGTGCCTCGCTCGTGCCAGCATGTTGGCGTGCATGCTGGTCTTGAGCACTCCGAGATCCACGAGCTCGATCTTGGTCCAGCAAGCGCATGGTACCGTGAGCACCATGACGCTGCCGGTCCCGCGCCTCATGGGATGGGCGCGGTGCGTGTACGGACACCGAGGTCTTGGAGTGCGCCCGGTCATTGTGGGAGCCGGCTACGCCACCAACGTGCAGCGCAGCCTTGTCCTTGGACCTGGCGGCACCGTGCGCTCCCTCGTCGACGCCCGTCCTTCCGCCGGCGTCTGCCCCACCAGCCGTTTGCTCCAGCGGTGGTGGGTTCGGTGCGGACGGAGCTGCCGCCTCCGAAGCCTTCTTCTTCGGCGGCATGTCGATGAAGATGATGAAGATCTAGCTCGCGTGAACGCCGGATCTGGTTCACACAACTTCGACTTCCCCTACCTGGCGCGCCAAAGATGTCGGGGGACTGATCCACGAACACCTATGGGACCGGCGGGCCGAGTCCCTTTCGGTTCGGCGGGGGCGGAGGCCGTGCAAAGAGCGGATCGAGGCGAGGCACGCGAGCAGTTACCCAGGTTCGGGCCGCACGGATGCGTAAAACCCTACTCCTGCTTTGTGGTTTGTATTGAGTTCTTGCTCGGGAGCCGCGGAGTGCTACAGTACACACCAGCAGCTAACGAGACCGAGCGTGAGTGTTCTCTGAACTAGCTCCCCCCCTACGTTGCGCATGGGCCTCCTTTTATATGCTCAAGGGGTCACCGACAGGTGGCAACGAGACAAGGGTAAAAATGGAAAGGTGCTGCGGTAGGTACAGCTACCTGCTACAGTGTATCATACCTAACCCTGACGGCAGGGGACAAGGGCATTAAATGCCCGTCTGTGTCGCCTAAACAGTGCAAAAGGGACCGTCAGGGACGCCACCGCTCGCCACGATGGCAATCTTGTCAGCGCCGCTTGCCACGCGCACCGCTGGCTGCACAGCCCCGCCACGCATGCCTGGAAGGGTCCCAGAGCGACACGTTGGTGGATGTGCTGGAGCGCGGGCACAGAGTGGTGGCTTGCCGCGGCAAGCGCCTTGCCGCGGTCGTTGTCTTGTCGCGTCCGGGAGCTTGTCGCTCACCGGGCCTTGCCGGGACGCGCGCGTGCGGCAAGTTCCTTGAGATGCCTTGGGTGGCCTTCCCGGCAAGCTCTCTTGCCGGTTGAGATGCCTTGGTTGGCCTTCCCGGCAAGCTCCTCTTGCCGGGGTCTTGTCTCCTTGGCTTGGATACTTTGTTCCTTGAATGGCTCCAAAGGAACCACGGAGGACCTTGGCGGTCACCCGGCAAGCCTTGCCGCGGGATGCTGCGACTGCCCGTGCACAAGTTCGGGATACTAGGGTACCCCTACTCTAGTACACCGACAGACGCTCGAGTCCCTCGTACCTACACAAAAAGAATAGCTCAACGCAATCAACGCGCTTAGGGGTTGTCAATCCCTTCACGGTCACTTACGAAAGTGAGATCTGATAGAGATGGTAAATAATATTTTTGGTATTTTTGGTATAGAGATGCAAAGTAAAAAGTAAAAGCAAAGCAATAATAAAGTGATGGAGATTGATATAATGAGAAAGAGACCCGGGGGCCATAGGTTTCACTAGTGGATTCTCTCAAGAGCATAAGTATTCTACGGTGGGTGAACAAATTACGGTTGAGCAATTGACAGAATTGAGCATAGTTATGAGAATATCTAGGTATGATCATGTATATAGGCATCACGTCCGAGACAAGTAGACCGAAACGATTCTGCATCTACTACTATTACTCCACTCATCGACCGCTATCCAGCATGCATCCAGACTATTAAGTTAAAAACAGAGTAACGCCTTAAGCAAGATGGCATGATGTAGAGGGATAGTTTCATGCAATATGATAAAAACCCCATCTTGTTATCCTTGATGGCAATGATACAATACGTGCCTTGCTGCCCCTTCTGTCACTGGGAAAGGACACCGCAAGATCGAACCCAAAGCTAAGCACTTCTCCCATGGCAAGAACAACCAATCTAGTAGGCCAAACCAAACTATTAATTCGAAGAGACTTGCAAAGATAACCAATCATACATAAAAGAATTCAGAGAAGATTCAAATATTATTCATAGATAGACTTGATCATAAACCCACAATTCATCGGTCTCAACAAACACACCGCAAAAAGAAGATTGCATCAAATAGATCTCCACGAGAGAGGGGGAGAACATTGTATTGAGATCCAAAAAGAGAGAAGAAGCCATCTAGCTACTAACTATGGACCCGTAGGTCTGAAGTAAACTACTCACAATTCATCGGAGGGGCTTGGATGATGATGTAGAACCCCTCTATGATCGATTCCCCCTCCGGTGGAGCTCCGGAACAGGCCCCAAGATGGGATCTCGTGGATACAGAAAGTTGCGGTGGTGGAATTAGGGTTTTGGCTCCGTCCCCGATCGTTTGGGCGTACGTGGATATATATAGGAGGAAGAAGTACGTCGGTGGAGCTTCAAGGGGCCCACGAGGCAGGGGGCGCGCCCTCCACCCTCGTGGCCGCCTCGTGGCTTTCTTGACGGAGGGTCCAAGTCTCCTGGATCTTATCTGATGAGAAAATCACGTTTCCGAAGGTTTCATTCCGTTTGGACTCCGTTTGATATTCCTTCTCTTCGAAACCCTAAAACAGGCAAAAAACAGCAATTCTGGCCTGGGCCTCCGGTTAATAGGTTAGTCCCAAAAATAATATAAAAGTGGAAAATAAAGCCCAATAATCTCTAAAACAGTAGATAATATAGCATGGAGCAATCAAAAATTATAGATACGTTGGAGACGTATCAAACATCCCCAAGCTTAATTCCTGCTCGTCCTCGAGTAGGTAAATGATAAAAACAGAATTTTTGATGCGGAGTGCTACTTGGCATAATTTTAAGGTAATTCTTCTTAATTGTGGTATGAATATTCAGATCTGAAAGATTCAAGACAAAAGTTCATATTGACATAAAAATGATAATACTTCAAGCATATAACTAAGCAATTATGTCTTCTCAAAATAACATGGCCAAAGAAAGTTCATCCCTACAAAATCATATAGTTTAGTCATGTTTCATTTTCGTCACACAAGAATGCTCTCATCATGCACAACCCCGATGACAAGCCAAGCAATTGTTTCATACTTTAGTAATCTCAAACCTATAAACTTTCACGCAATATATGAGCGCGAGCCATGGACATAGCACTATGGGTGGAATAGAATATAATGAGGGGGTTATGTGGAGAAGACAAAAAGGAGAAGGTCTCACATCAACGAGGCTAATCAATGGGCTATGGAGATGCCCACCAATTGATGTTAATGCAAGGAGTAGGGATTGCCATGCAACGGATGCACTAGGGCTATAAATGTATGAAAGCTCAACAAAAGAAACTAGTGGGTGTGCATCCAACTTGCTTGCTCATGAAGACCTAGGGCACTTGAGGAGGCCCATTGTTGGAATATACAAGCCAAGTTCTATAATGAAAAATTCCCACTACTATATGAAAGTGATAACATGAGAGACTCTCTACTATGAAGATCATGGTGCTACTTTGAAGCACAAGTGTGGTAAAAGGATAGTAACATTGTCCCTTCTCTCTTTTTCTCTCATTTTTTTGGGCCTTCTCTTTATTTATGGCCTTTCTCTTTTTTGGGCCTTCTCTTTTTTATGGCCTTTCTTTTTTTTTTATTCCTCACTTGGGACAATGCTCTAATAATGATGATCATCACACTTCTATTTATTTACAACTCAATGATTACAACTCGATACTAGAACAAAGATGACTCTATGTGAATGCCTCCGGCGGTGTATCGGCATATGCAATGAACCAAGAGTGACATGTCTGAAAGAATTATGAACGGTCGCTTTTCCACAAATACTATGTCAACTACATGATCATGCTAAGAAATATGACAATGATGAATGTGTCATGATGAACGGAATGATGGAAAGTTGCATGGCAATATATCTCGGAATGGCTATGGAAATGCCATAATAGGTAGGTATGGTGGCTGTTTTGAGGAAGATATAAGGAGGTTTATGTGTGAAAGAGCGTATCATATCACGGGGTTTGGATGCACCGGTGAAGTTTGCCCCAACTCTCAATGTGAGAAAGGGCAATGCACGGTACCGAAGAGGCTCGCAAGGATGGAAGGGTGAGAGTGCGTATAATCCATGGACTCAACATTAGTCATAAAGAACTCACATACTTATTGCAAAAATCTACAAGTCATCGAAAACCTCGGCACTACGCGCATGCTCCTAGGGGGATAGATTGGTAGGAAAAGACCATCGCTCGTCCCCGACCGCCACTCATAAGGAAGACAATCAAATAACACCTCATGTTTCAAATTTGTTGCATAACGTTTACCATACGTGCATGCTACGGGACTTGCAAACTTCAACACAAGTATTTCTCAATTTCACAACTACTCAACTAGCATGACTTTGATATTATTACCTCCAAATCTCAAAACAATCATCAAGCATCAAACTTTTCTTAGTATTCAACACACTCATAAGAAAGTTTTATTATTAATCTTGCATACCAAGCATATTAGGATTTTAAGCAAATTACCATGCTAGTGAGACTCTCAAAATATTCTAAGTGAAGCATGAGAGATCAATAGTTTCTATAAAACAAATCCACCACCGTGCTCTAAAAGATATAAGTGAAGCACTAGAGCAAAACTATAAAGCTCAAAAGATATAAGTGAAGCACATAGAGTATTCTATCAAATTCCAAATCATGTATGGCTCTCTCAAATGGTGTGTACAGAAAGGATGATTGTGGTAGACTAACAAGCAAAGACTCAAATCATAAAATACGCTCCAAGCAAAACACATATCATGTGGTGAATAAAAATATAGCTCCAAGTAAAGTTACCGATAGAAGTAGACGAAAGAGGGGATGCCTTCCGGGGCATCCCCAAGCTTTGGCTTTTAGGTGTCCTTAGATTATCTTGGGGGTGCCATGGGCATCCCCAAGCTTAGGCTCTTGCCACTCCTCGTTCCATAGTCCATCAAATATTTACCCAAAACGTGAAAACTTCACAACACAAAACTTAAAGTAGAAAATCTCGTGAGCTCCATTAGCGAAAGAAAACAAAAGACCACTTCAAGGTACTGTAATGAACTCATTCTTTTATTTATATGGGTGTTATACCAACTGTATTCCAACTTCTCTATGGATTATAAACTATTTTACTAGCCATAGATTCATCAAAATAAGCAAACAACACACGAAAAACAGAATCTGTCAAAAACAGAACAGTCTGTAGTAATCTGTAGCTAACACAAGATCTGGAACCCCAAAAATTCTAAAATAAATTTCTGGACGAGAGGAATTTATCTATTAATCATCTTAAAAAAGAATTAACTAAATATCACTTTCCAAACAAAAATGACAACAGTTCTCGTGATCGCTAAAGTTTCTGTTTTTTACAGCAAGTTCAACAAGACTTTCCCCAAGTCTTCCCAACGGTTCTACTTGGCAAAAACACTAATTAAACACAAAAAACACAACCAAAACAGAGGCTAAATAATTTATTTATTACTAAACAGGAGCAAAAAGCAAGGAATAAATCGGGTAGCCTCCCAACAAGCGCTATCGTTTAACGCCCCTAGCTAGGCATAACAAGCAAGAATAGATCTAGGTATTGCCATCTTTGGTTTTCAATTTTTTAGCAGAATCAAGCTCGAACCCGGGAGGTTCTTTATGTTTCCCTTCATATTCTGAAATTTTTAGATCTAAAGAATCCAACCGCTTATTGCAAAGGGTAATCAACATATTCATGCGGTGAATATTTCCACTAATGTTCTTAAGAGGTTCAAGAGATTTCTGCAAGATTTTAGTGACTTCACAATTTTTTTTCAAAACCTTGTGTATCTTCCTGAGTAGGATGAGGCCACTTTTGTTGAGGTAGTGTTCCCACTATACCTTATGTAATTTCAAGTGCAATATGGGGATCGATTTCAATAAAATTGCCTTTGGCAACGCAATCCAAGAGTTACCTATGAGACATATTTAATCCAACATAAAAATTGCGAAGAAAAATTCTCAGATTTATTTCAGAGGTACAATTACGATGAGATTCCATTATTCTGAACCAGGCATCTTTTAGGTTTTCTCCTAACCTTTGTTTAAAGTGAAAGATTTCGAACTCAGGGGTCAACGGAGAAGATAAGGGACTAGCCATAACGACAAGTAAACAAACTAACACACAAGCAAACAAAAAGCAAACAGGCAAAAGAGGCAAGTAGAGAAAGAGAGAGAGGATAGAGAGATAGAGGGTGAATAAAATGGCAAGGGTGAAGTGGGGGAGAGGAAAACGAGAGGCAAATGGCAAATAATGTAATGCGGGGGATAGGGATTGTGATGGGTACTTGGTATGTTGACTTTTGCGCAGACTCCTCGGCAACGGCGCCAGAAATTCTTCTTGCTACCTCTTGAGCACTGCGTTGGATTTCCCCGAAGAGGAAGGGATGATGCAGCAAAGTAGCGTAAGTATTTCCCTTAGTTTTTGAGAACCAAGGTATCAATCTAGTAGGAGGCTACGCTCGAGTCCCTCGTACCTACACAAAAACAATAGCTCAACGCAACCAACGCGATTAGGGGTTGTCAATCCCTTCACGGTCACTTACGAAAGTGAGATCTGATAGAGATGATAAATAATATTTTTGGTATTTTTGGTATAGAGATGCAAAGTAAAAAGTAAAAGCAAAGTAAATGCAAAGCAATAATAAAATGATGGAGATTGATATAATGAGAAAGACACCCGGGGGCCATAGGTTTCACTAGTGGCTTCTCTCAAGAGCATAAGTATTCTATGGTGGGTGAACAAATTATTGTTGAGCAATTGACAGAATTGAGCATAGTTATGAGAATATCTAGGTATGATCATGTATATAGGCATCACGTCCAAGACAAGTAGACCGAAATGATTCTGCATCTACTACTATTACTCCACTCATCGACCGCTATCCAGCATGCACCTAGAGTATTAAGTTAAAAACAGAGTAACGCCTTAAGCAAGATGACATGATGTAGAGGGATAGTTTCATGCAATATGATAAAAAACCCATCTTGTTATTGTCAATGGCAACGATACAATACGTGCCTTACTGCCCCTTCTGTCACTGGGAAAGGACACCGCAAGATCGAACCCAAAGCTAAGCACTTCTCCCATGGCAAGAACAACCAATCTAGTAGGCCAAACCAAACTGATAATTCGAAGAGACTTGCAAAGATAACCAATCATACATAAAAGAATTCAAAGAAGATTCAAATATTATTCATAGATAGACTTGATCATAAACCCACAATTCATCGGTCTCAACAAACACACCGCAAAAAGAAGATTACATCAAATAGATCTCCACGAGAGAGGGGGAGAACATTGTATTGAGATCCAAAGAGAGAGAAGAAGCCATCTAGCTACTAACTATGGACCCGTAGGTCTGAAGTAAACTACTCACAATTCATCGGAGGGGCTTGGATGATGATGTAGAAGCCCTCCATGATCGATGCCCCCTCCGGCGGAGCTCCGGAACAGGCCCCAAGATGGGATCTCGTGGATACAGAAAGTTGTGGTGGTGGAATTAGGGTTTTGGCTCCGTCCCCGATCGTTTGGGGGTACGTGGATATATACAGGAGGAAGAAGTACGTCGGTGGAGCTTCGAGGGGCCCACGAGGCAGGGGGCGCGCCCTCCACCCTCGTGGCCGCCTCGTGGCTTTCTTGACAGAGGGTCCAAGTCTCCTGGATCTTATCTGATGAGAAAATCACGTTTCCGAAGGTTTCATTCCGTTTGGACTCCGTTTGATATTCCTTTTCTTCGAAACCCTAAAACAGGCAAAAAACAGCAATTCTGGCCTGGGCCTCCGGTTAATAGGTTAGTCCCAAAAATAATATAAAAGTGGAAAATAAAGCCCCGTAATCTCTAAAACAGTAGATAATATAGCATGGAGCAATCAAAAATTATAGATATGTTGGAGACGTATCAGGAAACAGGAGGCAGGGAGACGATGTTTACCTAGGTTCGGGCCCTCTTAATGGAGGTAATACCCTATGTCCTGCTTGATTGTTCTTGATGATATGAGTATTACAAGAGTTGATCTACCACGAGATCAAAGAGGCTAAACCCTAGAAGCTAGCCTATGGTATGATTGTATCTTGTCCTACCGACTAAAACCCTCCGGTTTATATAGACATCGGAGGGGGCTAGGGTTACACATGGTCGGTTACAAAGGAGGAGATATACATATCGTATTACCTAGCTTCCCTTCCACGCCAAGTAGAGTCCCATCCGGACAGGGGACGAAATCTTCAATCTCGTATCTTCATAGTCCAATAGTCCGGCCAAAGGATATAGTCCGGCTGTTCGGAGACCCCCTAATCCAGGACTCCCTAAGTAGCCCCTGAACCTGGCTTCAATGACGATGAGTCCGGCGCACAGTATTGTGTTCGGCATTGCAAGGCAGGTTCCTCCTCCGCATAGACCATGGAAGAGTTTTGAATACAAGGATAGTTTCCGGCCCTGCAAAATAAGTTCCACATACCACTGTAGAGAGAATAATATTTCCACTAATCTAATCTGCTGACACGTTTTGACAGCATGACATCACGCCATGGCCCGCTCATTATTTGAACCGTTTTTCTCAACCAGCTCTGCACATAACGCGAGGCGGTTTTCTTGACACGTCTTGTCAAAGCAGAGATTGTGTCCCCCTTATCACGGGATTCTCATTAATACAGACGTGGGTAACCCAACCGTGCCTGTTGGTATGACTCCTAGATCTTAGGAAAGTCCCAATCGGCCACGAGGAGGACGCTTGATATTCACCCTCTTTATAAAGGGGACGAGGCTTTCTCTTTTTCCCTCTCGTGCTCAATCGAATCCTTCCCCCGCCTCGAGTTCTAACACCCAAAGCTCAGGTCAGGTGTCGTGGTTTTGTCACGGCAGATGTCCTAGAGAAAGGACTTAGTCATGGAGCCATCGCTACGGGTTAGCTTGAAGGGGTTAAAGCGGACACAAGGACGCAAGAGAGTTTATACTAGTTCGGCCCCTTCAATGAAGGTAAAGCCTACGTCTAGTTGTGATGGAATTGATGGGTGTTCCGATGACTAGGGAGCAAATAAGCTTCACCTATGTCTCGAGTTATTGTCTGTCCTTGAACCGCCACCGGGTCGTCCCGTTATATACATGGGTGATGCCCGTCGGTTTACAGAGTCCCGATACCGGCTCATAGATGCGTCCGGTTCGGTCTCCACTATTCCTAACTTATAACACAAGTTACATACCGACGTCGGTTTATAGCTATAGGCCTTAAACTGATTATGGGCCTTTAGCCCTCATCTGCCCTCATGGGCTTTTATCACACTCAACTATTGATGAAGTTAACCCGGCTTGTCCTGGCCGGTTTACGCCCAGTAGTAATATCCCCAACATTAGGCCCCAAATTGATTTGAACAGGTTCATGTCAATCCTTAGCAAAAATCTTCATCTTCAACATCTTCTTGTATTTTGTTGAACCGCCGTGATGTCATCTTCTCTGCTCATGGTAGAGCGGTGTGACGTCACTGGTAATAAAGAACCTTATCCTGTTAACAAGCCTACGACAATTAAGGCCGCAGCTTTGTTTCCAAACTCGCGGCTCCTTGATTCTCGCGCCTGACATATCCCTTTCTTTATAAATAGGACCGAAGGGTCATTTCCTTTCTCTTTCCCTCCGACCCCTTCTGCTTCATCTTCCTCACGTCGCCCAGCTTCGGAGCTCTGCCGCCACCGTCGACCTCTGCATCAACCTTGGCCGCTGCATCAACCTGAGAACACCAGAGCATCGCGGCGACCTTCCGCTTCTTCCTCAGCTCCGGTAAATCTTCTTTCCTTTCCCCCGCAGATCTGTTCTAGGCTTTCCTCGTTCGTCGAAGTTCATCGAGACTCTGGCGCTGTTCTTCCTTTGTTTCTTCTTTAGCCCATGCATAAAACTTCAAACCTGATGTATTCTCCATAATGGCTTATCTTCTGTTACCAAAGCAAACCTTTATGCACATAAAACACTGATCTGGTCCCTTGTGAATTGCTTTGAGATCGATCTTTTAGGTCTAAATCCTTTTATTTTCCTGTCTTACGGTAGATCCAAAATTTCACTGCGACCTTATGAAATCTGTTTTTACCTTCCTTAGTCATTCTTGCCTTAGATCTGTATCCTCTTTACCACATAGGCGGTTCACCTTTGAAAAAGCAATCTATCATATATCATTAGTCCCCTTGTTGAACCGCCGGGATGCTGTTGCTTCATAAACTCCGGTTTAGATAGATCTGCTTCTGGTTTAACATTGCACATATCAATGTACTTTGTAGATTTCATCATGGCCAAGCAAGTGTAAGAGTGCAATTGGGTCCCTTCTCGCGTCACAGAGGATCAACTGGACGATTTAGTCCTGATTTGCGCCTTGGGCAGCAAAGACACCGTCCATTGGAGGGCTCCTGGCAAAGAATGCCCCCCATACCTCGAGAAGGAGAGGTTGTTGTTTTCGTAGACCACTTAGCCCGGGGTTTTAAACCGCCCGGTTCTAAATTCTACCGGGATGTTCTAGCTGATTTCCAACTCCGTCCGCAAGACATTGGCCCCAACTCTATTACAAATATGTGCCACTTCCAAGTGCTCTGTGAGGTGTTCTTTCAAGAGGAGCCCACAGTGGAATTATTCAGAGATCTTTTCCATCTAAACCGCCGTACTGAGTTTACTGATGGCTCTAATATGGAGTTGGGTGGCATGGCGATTCAAAAAAGGAAAGAGGTCACATACCCTCACGCCAAGCTGCACAGTCACCCCAAGGAGTGGAATCAGACATGGTTCTACTGCAAAGATACCTCCCCTGCTGGTGAGAATCCCTTGCCTGGCTTTTGTCCGGAGCGGCTCAGCAATACCCATCCTTTTCCTCAACGATTGACTGCCCAGGAGAGAAGCAAATATGCTCCTCAGATGTCAAAGCTCAGAGCCTTTATGGCCAACGGTTTAACAGGGGTTGACCTTGCTCGCTGTTGGATATCATGGAGCATACTGCCCCTTAGTCAGCGCTCCGGTTTGATGTGCGAATATACTGATAGTGTGGATGACCCACTGCGACATTCAAGACTCCAGCTCTCCGGTGAAGAAATCACAGAGGCTGTGCGTAAGATACTGAATGAACCAGAGCACATCTGCGCTAGAACTGGCCTGCTTCCCTTCTGTGCCACCAACAAACCGCCAGCTGTAAGACTTTGATTTTTCTCCTTGCTGAATCTGTTATTGATATGTCTGGTCATTGTTTTTAATATCAGTGTCTGCATAACCAGGGCGATGATCTGTTTTGGAGCAAAAAGCTGCTGCAGGGGAAACCAGAGAAAATAGATAAACCGGAAAGAACAACCTGGCAAAAAACTAAAGCTGTGAAGAAGCCTGCCCACCGGAAAAGAACCACTGCCTCTTCTAATCCTGCCCCTGATGCCGAGGTGGATAATCCGGACTTTGAGGTAGAGCTTGACTCACTTGGTTTATTTTTCATGCATCTTATTGATGATGATATTTGTCAGGATGATGCCGAAGCCAGCCATGAGGATGTCGCAGAGGTAATTATTCTCTCTTCTGATTCAGAAACTTTGCCTTCACAAAAAATCTGTCAGGCAAACCGGAAAGTTAAATTTTCTCATCCTCTTGCTTATTTGGATCCTAAACTTCTTATGAAGACTCAACAACACGAAGCTCGCCGCACCACCCGGCACAGCGGCCAGGTAGTTACCTCCGCCGGTTTACCGAACAGTCCGGTTTGGAAACGTCATTCCAAGGTCTCTAATCCGCTTGTCAGTGCTTGTCCTAAAGCGGGCTACTTTCGTCAACCTCTTAATCCATCTGACTCCGATTATCAGGTTATTTCCCACTCATCTTCTGGCGAGTCGTTGGCTACTCAGCTCCCACCGCTCAAAACGGTGCTTGGGTAAGCTATATTTATTGTGATGTTTGCAGTATATTGCCTTAGAACATATGTTGTATTTAATTTTGTTATTCTTCTCAGGGCCAAACCTAGGCCGAGCAAGAAGGCCCGCCTGGATAAAGCGGCCGAAGAAGATGTCATTCTTGAACCAGGCACCACACCCAATCTTGAAGCGGCTATTCCTGAGGATATTCCCAATGATCCACCGCAGCCAGATGATGATCTTACTGCTGAGGAAAGACCTACTGATACCTCAGGTCCTATCCATCAGCCCACAGGTTCCCTTCGGGTTGAAAGCTCCACCGGTCCTGCAAAACCTACTGACAAGCCAACAGCTCTAGTGCAAACCGGCGGTACCAATGATGATGAAGTTGTCATTACTGGCACTGGCCATACTGAGCCAAGCAATCCTGTCACTTTATCCAAACATTCTGCCAAGGAAGAATTAGCTGCTTTTGGCAAAGGCAAGTGGAATGCTGATCTGACGGCTTACGCTGCTCTGAACGCCCAAGATATCCATTCCGGCTATCTGAACCGGCTGTATACCAGCCGTGACTATGAAGCCGGTCTGGTTAACATGATGAAGGATAAATATGAGGTAGCTTCCATATGCTCCTTCCTGCTTGTATGCTTTCATTCTTGCTGACTCTCCTAGCCCGTAAGGGCCGATTTGAAATATCCTTTCAAACCGGGACTTAATAATATGAATCTTGATGCTTTGAAATTTGCTGATGTAGTCCCCAAGGGCCGGTTCAACTTAGCGTAGTTAAACCGGTACTTTAAGTAATTGAAATTGGCGCATCAGAATACATATGATCAAATAGCCATTAGCCCCCAAGTGCCAAGTTGAATACTTGTATTGAGCTTGGGACTTTGTAAACAATTGAAAGATGAAGATCGAATATGCATTAGGCCCCAAGTGCCAAGTTGAATACGTGTATTGAGCTTGGGACTTTGTAAACAATTGAAAGATACAGATCGAATATGCATTAGCCCCCAAGTGCTAAGCGCATAACTTGTTATGTGGTTGGTACTTGAATCCTTCTACCGATTTGTTGAAACATATATCTGTATGCCTGCAGGCGGAGCTGAAGGCGAAAGAAAGCCAAGTCATCGATCTGCGAGAAAACCTGAAAACCCAATAGGCTGTAACCTCCAAGGCAAAAGAGGAATTGGCCAGTGCCTTAAGCGCCATGGAACAACTTAAGGAGAACTTCAAGAAGAAACGGGCGGATTGGGCCACTGAAAAGTCCGCTTTGATCAAACGAGCCGAGGATGCCGAGGCTGCACTGAAACCAGTGACGGATGAACTGACCAGCATAAAGCGGCACGTTCATGCCATGACCACTGCTATCTTTGGTAAGCCAGCTTGCCTTCTGAATTGGTTCTGCCTTCTTACAGAGTCGCCGGTTTATTAACCTTTTATGGTATTTCAGGGACACGCATTGGTCACTTGGGGTCAGATGTGCGGAAGAAATTGAAAGCCGCCTATACCTTGCTTGAACAATTTTATACTGGTGCCCAGCGGATCATCTGTACCGCGTCTCATAACAAACTGGCGCCTACTTCGATTCAAGATACTTTGATGAAACTGTCAGTGCTTCCTGCCCGGGTTGAAGAGCTGAAGAAATCTGCTGCTCGAACCGGTGCAATCAATGCTTTAATCCGGGCAAAAGCCTGGGTGCCGGATTTTGATCCTATTGAAGCGGCTCAAGGTTATCCCAGTTTGAAGGAAGACGGGTTAGAATTTGGTGAAGCGGATCTGCGAGCCATAAACCGGGAGGTACGTCCGTTAGCTTGTCAACTGGCTGAGGAAGCAGATTTGTCTCATTATCAAGCCCAATATGACAGCCAGAACAAGCGAATAGTTGCACCAATCCATGAATCGTAAAACCTGATCCCTCCAATCCGTAAGCATACTTACGCTCCCGATATTGACCCATCTTCGCTAATCCATGACGAAGCTGTTTTTCAAGCATTGATGGGAATCGACTGGACAACTGTGGATTTTCAACCACTGGTAGAGAAACGGAAGCTGAAGCGGCGCAGGATGACCCACAACCATCGGGCCAGGCTGGTGGCCAAGCTTAAACCGGAAGCCGGTTTTAAAACCGTCTCTCCTTTGTGCAAAACAATTATGTTATTATGGGCACCATGTTGCCTTGTAATAGGCTAGCTGATACCTTTGATGTTGATATGCCTTCGCGCATAACTTGTTCTTCCTGTGGTAATGAACTTTCCAAAATACTTTCTGAAATAAGAAATTCGTTAAGTGCTACCACGGTTGTACCGTCAAGTGGAATATGATGTTTGTATATATAAAGTCAAAACATCCAAAACAAAATTTTAAGTATATGATCAAAAAAATTGAGATACATAATACCTGCCACCATTGAGTGTGAAGTTGGCTTGGCCAACCTTGAAGCGGAGCTTTTGCAAACCCACACTATTGGAGGAAATAACAACTCCTGTATATGTATATGACACTGGTTACCATGTAAACCGTGCCGGGTTATAATGAACATCGTGTTACTCCATAAGAGGATGTTAACAACAAGGATCAAACCGGATAAATAGTCTCTAGATTGACGTGAACTATGTTCCGTCAATTGATTGGTTAAAAAACTTTGTCGGTTTAAAGAACACAATAAAAAGCAAAAAAAACCCTTCAAAGAAAAGTATGAAGCAAAAGCAACGAAAAAAACGTTTGCCAAAAAAGATTTATTTAAGCTGATCAAATGGCGTAACCATGGCCAAACACGACCAAGCTCCCGTTAGGTGTAACTATGGTTCTAGTTAGCCAGGTCCCCAAGTGATTCTTGTGGCATTTTATGCCGACCAAATGGCGTGGTCATGGTTCGGGTTCGACCAAGCCCCCAAGTGATTCTGTGGCCTTAGGCCGATCAAGAGGCATGACTGGTTCAGACATGACCAAGTCCCCAAGTGATCTGGTGGCTTTCGCCTATCAAGAGGCATGGTATTGGTTCGGACACGACCAATCCTCCAAGTGATATAACACGATGCTTTTAGCAAAGCGAACTCAAGGGGTAAACCGGAGGCTGCTTTAGAGCAACTCCGCGTAACCTCAGATGATGTAAAAGAACAGATACCCCGCTTTAGCTGAGGTTCCGGATTATTTTACTTAATCATAATATATACATTGTATGTACATAAGTATAGCCAATGGCTTAGGTATAGTAAGGCCGAAGATGAGCTATATTCCACGGCCTGTTAGTCTCCTCCTCTGATGTACGTGAGTCCTTATGCTCTCGAATATCGATCAGATAGTACGACCCGTTGTGCAGATTCTTGCTGACAACGAAAGGCCCCTCCCAAGGTGGGGATAGCTTATGCATATCAGTCTGATCTTGGATGAGCCGAAGCACCAAATCTCCTTCCTGGAAGGCTCTGGTTCTGACTCGGCGACTGTGATAACGACGAAGATCCTGCTGGTAAATCGCCGACCGGGCGGCTGCGATGTCACGCTCTTCATCCAACCGGTCCAAAGCATCTTGTCGTGCTGTCTCGTTGTCCGCTTCAACATAAGCCGTGACACGAGGTGAGTCATGACGGATATCGCTGGGGAGAACCGCCTCCGCTCCATAAACCATGAAGAACGGTGTGTATCCTGTTGATCTGTTGGGTGTTGTATTGATGCTCCATAACACAGATGGTAATTCTTCTACCCAACAACCCGGCGTTCTCTGCAAAGGAACCATGAGCCGGGGCTTGATACCTCTCAAGATCTCTTGATTAGCTCTTTCTGCTTGACCATTGGACTGTGGATGTGCCACTGATGAAACGTCGAGCCGGATGTGCTCCCGTTCGCAGAACTCCTTCATAGCACCTTTGGATAAATTGGTACCATTATCTGTGATAATACTGTGCGGAAAGCCAAAGCGGAAAATCACCTTTTTGATGAACTGAACCGCCGTGGCCGCATCACACTTGCTAACAGGTTCTGCCTCCACCCACTTTGTAAACTTGTCCATCGCCACCAGGAGGTGGGTCTTCTTATCTTTGGACCTTTTGAAAGGCCCAACCATATCTAGCCCCCAAGTCGCAAACGGCCAAGTAATTGGAATCATCCTCAATTCTTGAGCCGGTACATGAGCACGTCTTGAAAACCTTTGGCAACCATCACATCGTCTGACCAGATCCTTCGCATCAGCATGAGCAGTTAACCAATAGAAACCATGGCGAAACGCTTTGGCCACTAGAGACTTTGAACCGGAGTGGTGACCACAATCTCCTTCGTGGATCTCCCGCAAAATTTCACGGCCTTCTTCAGGAGACACGCAACGTTGAAAATCTCCTAATACACTGCAATGATGCAACTCACCGTTGATGACAGCCATGGACTTGGATCGCCGGATTATCTGCCAGGCCAGAATCTCATCTTCTGGCAACTCGCCCCGGTTCTTGTACGCCAGATAAGGAAGCGTCCAATCCGGAATAACATGAAGAACTGCCACCAATTGAGCCTCCAGATCAGGAATAGCCAAATCCTCTTCACCAGGGATCTTCACCGAAGGGTTGTGCAGCACATCCAGAAAAACATTGGGTGGGACCGGTTTGCGCTGAGAGCCCAGCCGGCTTAAAGCGTCCGCCGCTTCATTTTTCCGCTGGTCCACGTGGTCCACCTGATAGCCTCTGAAATAACCTGCAACAATATCCACCTCATGACGATATGCTGCCATGAGTGGGTCCTTGGAGTCCCAAGTGCCAGACACTTGCTGAGCCACAAGGTCCGAATCACCGAAGCACTTAACTCGACTTAGATTCACCTCCTTAGCCATCCGAAGACCATGGAGCAAGGCTTCATACTCAGCTGCATTGTTAGTACAAGGGAACATTAAACGGAGAACATAACAAAACTGATCACCTCGTGGGGAAGTTAATACAACCCCAGCCCCCGAGCCTTCCAACTGCCTGGATCCGTCAAAATGGATGGTCCAATACGTATGATCCGGCTTTTCTTCAGGTGCTTGCATTTCCGTCCAATCATTGATGAAATCAACAAGTGCTTGAGACTTAATCGTTGTCCGAGGCACATATTTCAAACCGTACGGCCCCAGCTCTATAGCCCACTTTGCAATCCGGCCAGTTGCTTCCCGGTTCTGAATGATATCTCCCAAAGGAGCAGAACTGACCACCGTAATTGGGTGCCCTTGGAAGTATTGCTTAAGCTTCCGGCTTGCCATAAAAACTCCGTACACCAGCTTCTGCCAATGCGGATACCTTTGCTTGGACTCAATGAGTACCTCGCTGATATAATAGACTGGACGTTGAACCGGATGTTCCTTACCTTTGCAATCTCCGTGTTGTGAGCGTCCTGATCTGGCGGATTAACTTTTGCCATAAGCACAGCCAACGCATCAAATAGTTCTGATAGAACCTGAGCCGGTGGGCGCATAGGGCCTCCCGCCCCGGCAACCGTCGCCGCTGCTGAACCGGAGATCGTTGCCGCGGCTGTCGAAGAGTGAAGCGCTGCTTGTGTCCCGGTCATGAATATTCCAACCCGGTTAGGCAGATCAGAGGGGTTCGGAATACTGTCGCCATCGGAACAGCTCTCAATCCGGCCATCTTGTAGCTGATAAAGAGATTCGGTTTCTCCGGTCGAAGATTCGTCACCGGAACGAACGGCAGTCGCCCCGCAAAGCTCCGATCCATCCTCATAACTCCCTCCATGGATCATTCCCACGAAGGCACGCTTCATGGCCGGTTTAACCCGGGCGGATCGCGTACGCTGAGCCGTCTCGACGAGGTCGGTGCAGATGTCCGGCTCAGGGCCCGGTTCACCGATCTTGCCAATGAAAACGTGAATGCTACCAAAGGGGACCCGGTACCCGTACTCAATTGAGCCGGCCTCGGGGCCCCAGCCTGCGTCGTCGATGTAGAGTTTGCCGCGAAGACTCTTAGTCATCCGGCCTACAGCATAGCCCTCGAGTCCTTCAAAGCGGCCCTCCAAGAACCGGAAACCATCGTGCGATAGCCCCACGGTGGGCGCCAACTGTCGTGGTTTTGTCATGGCAGATGTCCTAGAGAAAGGACTTAGTCGTGGAGCCATCGCTACGGGTTAGCTTGAAGGGGTTAAAGCGGACACAAGGACGCAAGAGAGTTTATACTAGTTCGGCCCCTTCAATGAAGGTAAAGCCTACGTCTAGTTGTGATGGAATTGATGGGTGTTTCGATGACTAGGGAGCAAATAAGCTTTGCCTATGTCTCGAGTTGTTGTCTGTCCTTGAACCGCCGCCGGGTCGTCCCCTTATATACATGGGTGACGCCCGTCGGTTTACAGAGTCCCGATACCGGCTCATAGATGCGTCCGTTTCGGTCTCCACTATTCCTAACTTATAACACAAGTTACATACCGATGCCGGTTTATAGCTATAGGCCTTAAACTGATTATGGGCCTTTAGCCCTCATCTGCCCTCATGGGCTTTTATCACACTCAACTACTGATGAAGTTAACCCGGCTTGTCCTGGCCGGTTTATGCCCAGTAGTAATATCCCCAACATCAGGTGCTTCGACCTTCAACTATGTCCGGATCCAACCTTCTAGGTCAGTGGATGCCTTCCTCCATCACAGAGGAGGACATCAAGAAGTTGAGAGAGGGCAGATATCTAACCGCGGAAATTTCGCATAGGCTGCCTTCCCGAGGGCAGGTCGTCCCTACTCCTGAACCCAACGAGAGCGTCGTGTTCATCTCCCACTTCCTCCGAGGACTAGGCCTCGCTCTGGATCCCTTTGTTAGGGGTCTTATGTTCTATTATGGGCTGGATTTTCACGATCTGGCCCTGAATTCCCTTCTTCACATCTCGTCATTTATAGTCGTATGTGAGGCCTTCCTCCGCATTACCCCTCACTTTGGCCTGTGGCTCAAGACCTTCGATGTGAAGCCAAAGATAATCGAGGGGTGGCACGCAGCGTGCGGAGGTGCTTTAATAAGCAAAATCGCTGACGCTCCATGGCCAGAGGGTTCCTTCCCATAGGTGTCCGGATTGTGGCAGCGGAAGTGGTTTTACATCACAGCTCCCCGAAGTGCCAAGTGGATAGCTGCCCCACCTTTCGCCCGGGCCCCCCACCGCAACTGATGTCATGGATCAACAGGGGGCTGAGCTGGGGCCCAGCAAAGGACGTGCCAATACTGCAGAGCCATATCCGAGATCTCTTTGAGAGAGATTTCAGTCTGGTTATGGTAATGCAAGTTATGCTAGTTCGTCGAGTCCAGCCTTGCAAACGCCGGCCCCTCCGCATGTGGGAATTCAACCCGGAAGGACCGCGAGCTATTCAGCATTTCCTCGGCATGACGCTCGAAGAGATGTACAAATCGTTCTTCGGACCCTAAATAGATTGTCCGGACACCACCGAGGACGTGGGTCTGAGCTACAACCACCCCGCTTCCCAAGTAAGTAATCCCATGTTGAACCTACTGTCCTTTTATTTATCATGGCATCATTCTAAAGAGCCGCTCTTTGACCAGGACTAGATAACAAAGGCGATGATGATCAGGTGTTTGGCCCCCCTTCCTAAGGGCTTGGACAATCCAGTACTGGACAAGATGCTCGAGTCGGCGCCTTATCCAGTGCCCTCAAAGGAAGATGATGGGGCAATAGAGAGGGCAAAAGCGGGCCTCACTCGCTACTTATTCCAGCCGGGGGAATGAGCGCCTCCACGAGGGAGGACAACCAAAGGGAATAATCTGACATTCTCTCTCCTCGGGGAAGGAACAGGACTACCTCTGAAGATCCGAAAACTAAGGTTTCCAAACGGGAGAAGAAATCTTCATCAGAGGGTCCTGCCTCAGAGGGTATTCTTGCCGCACAATGTCAGCGCGGGGATCAGCCCTCTACCGAGCTGTAAGTAATCGAAAAGTACTTAATAGTGGAAACATCCTACCTTACTTCCGAAGACAATAACCGATGCTTATAAATTGTAGTCCGGATCGTAGCCCTTCTCGACAGAG